>NW_022103968.1:11337021-11339050 GCF_000313985.2 Echinops telfairi
TAACCCTAACCATAACCCTCACCATAATCTTAGAACTAGCCGTAACCCTAGCCTTAACCCTAGGCTTAACACTAACACAAAGCCTAACCCTAAACCTAACCCTAACCCTAATCTTAACCTTAACTCTAATCCTAACCCTAGGCCTAACGTTGACCCTAACCCAACCCTAACTGAAACCCTAACCCTAACCATAACCATAACCTAGGCTTAACCTTAAACCTAGCCCAAAACCAAACCCTAAACCTAACCCTAACCATAACCTAGGTCTAACCCTAGACAATGCTCCACCACTATCTGTAAGGGTTTTAATTGGCTGAGTGTGCGGAAGTGAACCTCCCCTTCCTCTTTCCCAGTCTGTTCTTAGTGCTCCGCGGAGACCTGTTCTAGAAGCTCTGCGGAGACCTGTTAGCCATGGGTGACCTTGCTGCTATGTGAAATACCTGTGTCACAGCTTCCACATCACAGCAACGTGCAAATCACCACAACATGACAAAATGGCGGACAAGTGTTGGTTACTAGAACAGAGAAAAGTATCTGGTGTGACATTATTGAATATGGAGCTCTCTGGAAGACAGATTGTCTGTGCCTTATAAAATCCAACATAGTTTCAAAAATTTAGCAATTCTACCTAAAGATACTTACCCAGGTGTAATAAAAACTACATTCACATAAACATGCATAAGTGACTGTTCATTAGCAGTATTATTTTTTATATCCCAAACCTGGTGGAAACGGCAGGTGGTAGAGCAGAGTTGTGGTTTTTGTTTTTTTGTTTTGTTTTTTTTTTCATATATTTCAGCCAAATGAATGAATCAAAAGCAGATTACATGCAGAATTTAGCTGTCTTCAACTAAGCTAGACACGAAAGAAATTTGCAAATTAGTAAAATAATGTCACTCTTCTCATTATTTTTGTTTTGTCTGGGGAAATATAGCAATTTTTAATTAAAATGTCATTCATGATAGATTTATTATTGTCATTTTAAGTCAACTAATAGACATTTAATTTCTCAGTTTTCTTTTCTATATGGTAAACATCAGCTGATAGAACACATATAAACAAAAACTCTTTGGAGTCCCTGTGGCAGTTACATAATCTCCTGTCAACTTGTGAAGGGGTGGAGTCTAGCCTGTCAATCAGGGCATAGCTAATAATGCCTCTGTGTGGGCGTGGCCTTCTCCTAAGGATTCTGGGAACTCCTGTTTTCCTCTGGGAGGCGGGGCACACACTCTCCTTGCAAAATATTCCTATTGAAAGCCACATGGAGCTATACTGATAGAGCCAGAGCCCTGGAGCTAGAGCAACCATGTGAAGACCCATGCCAACCTGAGATGCTTCACCGCCACTGGATCCACAAGACTTTCCACTCATTGGCCTGTGATCTTCCTGAATTTGGCATCATTGCATGTGTGGTGTGATTCTGAAGAGAAATTTATAGACTGATATCAGACATATAGGTTATTATCGGACTTATGGACTTGATCTGGACTGGGCTTGGATGATTTCTTAACATATAATTATTCTTTGATATAAAGCTCTTATACATGTATGAGTGTCTATGAATTTGTTTCTCTATTCAACCCTGACTAACATAGTCCCCAATACTTGGTAGGAGAATTAAGGTATAAAAACCCCTACACCTTGGGACCTTCTGACTTAGAGGCTTGAACCCGAGCTAAGATTCATAATTCTCTATAACCCAGATTTTTTAAAACAGTTTTATTGGCACTCATCCACATATCAAACAAGTCAGCAGTTCAATCATATCAAGAAGGGTTGTACAGTCATGTCCACAATCAATTTTGGAATACTTCTTCTTCCTTGTACTCATTGTTACTCGTGTAGGTTTTTTTTGAATTGTGGCAAAAATATATACAACAAAACATTCTCCAAGTCAACAACTTCTACATGTATAATTCAGTGCCTTTGATTTTGCTCTTCATGTTGTATAACCATTATTGATATCCTTTTCCAAATTTTTCCACCACCATTAACATAAACTCAATGCTCCCTAAGCACAAACTCTTCC
>NW_022103968.1:11340015-11341800 GCF_000313985.2 Echinops telfairi
TCTCTTCATGAAGGCAGGTATCGAGCAGGGTCATGTTATCAGAACAAACTGTTCTTGAATTGATGCTAGAATTATGGGGGAGCCCAGAATCCATCTGCTTGTCCACAGGTTATGACCAACTCTGTTTTACTGTGGCAGTCATATTGTGACAACAACAAAACAAACAAACATAAAAGACACCTCCCTTTCCCCCCAAAACAAAAGAAACAAAAAGAAAAACATTGTCAATCATCGCCCTGAGGTATAAGGCGATTGCTTTGATAATATCAATAATGAATCCAACAGCATAGAATTTAAGGTACTGTTGATATGAATAGTTTATGTGAGTGTAGTCCAACTGTGAGCTGCAATCCACGAGTTGTTGCTTTGTACAGATTGATTTCTTCTTTGATTGAGCTCTGTTTACATTGAGCGTGGGGGTTGGTGCTAGGGAAAATTTCCTATATCATTTCTATCAGATCCCTGCCCATCAGATTAAAACCTGTCATATTAATGCAAGAGGAGCATTGAGGTACAGAATATATGGTGATTCTGGGTTCCCTTTCTTGGGACACCCCTAAGCCAGGGGTCCCACCCAAGGTCCAATGATCACCATTTCCACAGTTTTGGGGTGGCCATCCTTTGCTTCCACTCACATCCGAGTATTTCAGGAATACAGGTAGATTGAGATAGGGCCCAGGGCATTCAGTTGGACTTTTTCATTGAGAGCTTCTGGTGTGGCCCTTGGGGGATGCCATGTTCAAAGGCCAGCATATAAGGTCATCATAGTGCTTAGTCCATGGCATGGTTCACTGAGGGTTGAGTAGAAACCTATTCACGATGTCTACCCAGGAACATAGAACAGGGTTTAGTCTCCCCTTAGGTTCCCTGCAATGATTGCTTAGCATCCCTTCCAGATGTGAGGCTGCTCCTCCCTTTCACCCACCAGACCCACCATCAGAAATACCAGGGCCACTTCTGAAGTGCAGCTGCTCTCCTCCCCTGGCCTTACCTTGATTTTCCAGGCAGGCTCTCCTCTCGTTCCTGTGGAGGGGCTGTTGGTTTGTCGCAGCTCTGCCTCAATGTTGCGCAGCATCAAGTGGATCATCCTCTCCCTTTTCTCCTTCTGGAAGGAGTGACCCAGCCAATGGGAGGTCTCCTCTTTCGAGGTGGTTCTAATGAAGTGCACATAGCTGGGTGATACTTGGTTCATGGCTGGCAGCAAACCCCAGCTTTTCTACAGAACATTCTGCTTTTGAGTTCACCACCCTCAGCGGGAACCTTTTTCTCTAGCTGGGAAATGCGAGTCTCATCCCAATTCTGGTTTCCAAGCCTGGCCCACTAGCTTGTGTTATAAACCAGAAAACCAAACGCACTGCCATCGTGTCCTCCCAACTCATTGTGACCCCAGAAGAAAGGGTGGAATTGCTGCTGCGGGTTTCTGAGTCTCTAACTCTTTACGGGAGTAGAAGGGCTCGTCTTACTCCCCAGGAACGACTGGTAGTTTCAAACTGCTGACCTTGTGGCAACCACTAAGCCATCAGGGCTCCTAGCTTGTGTTACAGGGTCTCTTTCATCCAACGACCTGAGTTTTGGCCGACAGATCAGTTTGCCCATCAGCAGACAAAGATGAGTGTAGCACATACTTGTCTGTAAATCTCCTAACACGGCACCTCTAGGCTTGTCCATTGGAAAGAGTTTCTGAGGTCTGCATGGCCCCCCCTTTCTGTGGGGAGCTCTTCTGTTTAGTGAGAGGCAAGAGGATTTTGATAATATGAGGTTTCTTCCTGCAGTCACTTATTGTCA
>NW_022103968.1:11342721-11351696 GCF_000313985.2 Echinops telfairi
GAACCCGCTCACTGGCACCTGACAACAACCAGCGACAACCAGTCTAGCTCTGGGCTCAGGAACAGGAGGCAGGAGGAGAGGAAGGAGGGAGACGTTTACCTGGTTCACTGCTGGTCCTACGTAAAAACTGGGGGGAATAACAACAGTAAATAAAACATCTTTCATCTCTTTCTTCTGCCTTCGGGGTGCCCATCTGCTTTGACCCAAGTATCCTCATAGGCCCTCTAACCTCTCTCGCCTCTCCCCCTTGCAGCACCATCTACATTCAGAACATTTCCTCTGGCTGCCACACACTGCCAGCTATCTTGCTTACCTTGCCTTGTCTTCATTTCCCACCCCATCTAAAATGCCCCCTTGGCAAGTTCTCTGCCAGCTATTGGCCGGAAAACAATACACTAAACAACTCTACACTAAAATGTGAATAATGGACAATCTCGCGATTTCCATTGAATGCGCATATTACGAAAGAGCGGTTCCCAAAAGAAAATCAAAACCGAGAGTGAAATACTTCGGGGCACATGGGCCTGGCCGGTGGCTGGTCCTGAGTCGGCACCTCCTCTTGGCTGAGAGTTTTCTTCCCTGTGGGAGCAGGCAGCTCCCCCAAAGCTCTGGGCTTCCTCCCACAGTCTCTCATTGTGATGGCCACAGGGGTCCCATGGAGAGGATGAGGTACAGCAGGCTGTCAGCAACATTTCCCCTTGTCTGTGGCTGAAGTGGGTCCATCTGGGTGCTAGGCAGGCCCAAGGGTCAGAGCTTGAGCAAAGCACTCCCCCGGAGATGTCTACCTGGGGCGGGGCCAGAGAGCAAGGGACCCAGAGTCTCTGGAGCAACACTAAGGTCAGCCCAGGGAGGCCTGTGTCATTCAATAGCACAGCAGGATGGGCTTGTTGTTAGCGGCCACCAATTCACCCCCAACTCATGGCGTTCTACCCGGCAGAATGACACATTGCCCGGACATGCATCATCTTCATGATCATTGGCGCTGTGCGTACATCTTCACAGGAGTAGAAAGCCTCATCTGTCTCCGGAGGAGCTGCTGTTGGGTTTGAACCTCAGACTTGGCAGTTCATTGTCCAATGCTTAGCCAACAGCACCACCAGGTCTCGTGCACTGAAGACGAGAATTCTACCATTGCTCTGCATGCAGCCGACAGAGCATCTCTTAATGACCGTACTTGAAGTGAAGTTGAACATAAGACCTTGACCCCAAAGTAGCTTTACCATAGTGCTTGATTTCCAGTTGGTTTTATAAGAGAGAAAGAAACAAAAGCAAGCCGTTTCACGGTGGAGATCGTTAGAAAGAAACAAAGGAAAGACCAATGGCTGGGCTGAAGGTAGAGCCCCTACCTGCACCCATGGAGCTCTCGTGCAGAAAACAGCACATAGGTGATTTGATTCACAAAATAAGCCTAGAAGAGCTGTTATGCACTCTAATTATCCTGGGATCTTTTGTATGATAGAGACCCCTGTGTCATCAGAAATGTTTCCTTTCCATTCCTCTGCCCCTCCCCACTCCACACCTTTCTAATCTTCCCTAAGGAGCCCTCATGGTGTAGTGATTATGCATGGAGCTGCAATCCAAATGGTCAGCAGTTCAAAACCACCAGCAGCTCTGCGGGAGAACGACCAAGCTTCCTACTCCCTGTTGTAAACAGTTACAGTCTCGGAAACCCACAGAGGGGTCGCTGTGAGTCAGCATTGACTTGATAGCAGCAAGTTTTTTTTCTTTCGTTCTTTCTAATCTCCCTTAAAATATTGGTGTGATACCATAGTGAATGATGGGGGGAGTGCAGAGTGGAGATCCAAAGCCCATTAGTAGGCCACTGGAGATCCCCTTGCAGAGGGGTCTCGGGGAGGAGATGAGCCAGTCAGGGTGCGAGGTAACAATGATGAGAAATACAACCTTCCTCTAGTTCCTAAAGGTTTCCTCCCCGCTCCCACTACCATGACTCGAATTCTATCTTGCAAGACTGGCTAGACCAGAGGAGGTACACTGGTACAGATAGGAACTGAAAATACAGGGAATCCAGGACGGATGAGCCCTATAGGACCAGTGGTATGAGTGGCAAAACAGGGTGGGTAAAGGGAGAATGGGTAGGAAAGAGGGAACCGATTACATGGAACTGTATGTGACCTCCTCCCTGGGGGACAGACAATCAAAAAGTGGATGAAGGGAGACGTTGGACAGGGCAAGATATGACAAAATAACCATTTATAAACTATCAAGGGCTCATGCAGGAGGGGGGAGCGGGGAGGGAGGGGAAAAATGAGGACCTAATGTCGGGGGTTTAAATGGAGAGAAAATGTTTTGAGAAACGATGTACAAATGCGCTTTACACAATTGATGTGTGTATGGATTGGGATAACAGTTGTATGAGCCCCAAATAAAATGATTTTTTTTTTAAAGAAAAAAAAAAAAAAGAAAATAAATCTTACAGCAAGGAGATAAACAAGGAAAAAAAAATATTGGTGTGAATTAAACCCACCCTGGAGGAAACCAGAGTACAGCTTCCAGAATGCAGTTATAAAAATAAGAGCAGAGTTGCTGTGATTTCCATCTGGGACACCAGATGTTAGAGACTGGAGCTGGGTAGCACACACATTTCTGATCCCCAACCCAACCCAAGACCTGGCAAAATGTGTTCATCGTGTCTGCTCTTTCTGCCCCAAACATGCCAACACAATCAGGTTGGAGAAAAACCAAGAAAATTAATACGGATCCTCTGCCAAGAACGTCTGGAAAAGAGTCGCTGCCGCCTCAGGTGGTTTCCCGGGAATCTGCTTTCTGTATGTTGTTAATGATAGGGACGTTGCGCATCAGATTGTGCCGTGCCCATCTCCGCTGTCTTAACGGAGCTGCTCCTTATTCGGCTACTGCTTGCTGCAAGCGGGAAGCCCAGTCCAGGAAGAGCTTCTTCAGGACTTTGATCTGAAAGGTCAGAGATAAAATACATCTTTATTCGTGTGTAGATCTGGCAGCCCAAGGGTGGACGTGTGTAAAAAAGGTGAAAATTCTCTCAAATCACTTAAATCCGTTGTAGTTTCTTTGACATTGGATGCAGGCCAAACGGCCCACCCATTGATCATCCTAAATGCCCTCAGCTGGGACGAGTCCTGTTGCCCATCACTGCACCCATCCACATGTGTTGAAGAGTGTGGTTCACTCTCAGACTCTGATGAGAGAGGAGAGTAGGGAAATGTGATGCTGAGCAGCGTACTGAACTGCTGCTATCAATCTCTGAACTAAAAAAAATACCAAAAAGTTTGAAAAAAATGCCCCGGTATATGTGCGAGTTGAAAGCTTCCTAATATGGTTGCTTCTTCAACATTCAAGGGGAAAAAAGTCGAGTAATTGTCTTCACCCACAATGGCATGAGATAGTTCTCATGACAGTTTGAGGAAAGGTTTCCTGGGCTGGACAGACCGTGCATCTGCTTACCTCGGTTGGCAGTAAAATGGGAGTCCAGCTTAGTCTGTGGTTCAGGAATATTCTTGGTTGAAATAGTGATTTTATTTTTCTTGTCTGGGCCCAAACAAAGCTACAGGTATAACTCACCACAGAAACTTTAAAAAAAGATTGAGCTTTAAGAAACAGGAGCAAAACATTTGTATACTATTAAACAAAACAAAAACACTGTCGATGAATCAATTCCAACGTACAAAAAGCCTATATTAGGTTTCTGAGATGGTAAATCTTTTTGGGAGTAGACAGCCTCATCTTTCTCCCCAGGGTTAGCTGGTGGGTTTGAACAGCTGACTTTACAGTTAACAGCACAATGCCTAGCCCAAAGCATCACCAGGGTTCCTTTTGCACACCAATAAGTCTAATGAATTTCTTAGTGTGGATACATTTCTAACCAGGTACATGATGTATGTGTGTGTATATTTGAGTACGTGTGCGTGATGAGTTCAGGAGTCCTGGTACATGTTATGCTAAAGCACTGGCTGCTAATTGAAAGGTTGGTGGCTTGAACATGCCCAGTGGCTCTTTGGGATACAGACCCAGCATATGGCCTAGAAAGTCTGAAGGGGAAGTTCTCCTCTGTCACACGGGTCCCCTATGAGTCGAAACTGACATGATGGCACCTGACAACAGTATCACTAGTGTACCATCCTCCTAAAGTCTGTCTTAACCCCCAACCAGACCCACTGCCACTGAGTCGATTCTGATACATATATCCATCATCCCTATGTAGGGTTTCTAAGGCTGTAAATCTTTATGGGAGACAGCCTCCTCTTTCTCCTGTGGAACATCTGGTGGGTTTGATCCCCTGACTTTGTGGTTAGCATCGCAACACCTAAACCACGGCACCATGGGGGCTCCTTATATTTAGTCTTGTAACCTATGAATAGAATGTAATATAAAGTTATAAAAGTTCTAGAGGATTTGTCATATAAAGAATCATCCCTTAATTGGGTCTGTTTTGAAAATGTGAGTGTTCTTGGTTCATTTTTTCATAAAATGACCTAACTGTGCCACAAAACTTCACTTTTCCATCCTCTGTGTTTTATAACTAAGGGTCATCAAGCAGCACTGGGGAGAAATTACTGAAGATAGCCCTGCTCCGATCAGAGAAACCAAATAAGCCATGTAAAGAGAGGCTACAGACCCTTCTAAAACCCTTCTCAACCAAAGGTTTATAGTAAAGTTTTATTTAAAGCCAGTGTGCGTTAAGATACGGAAAAGGCTAAATAATGATGCTAAAGCCACAATAAGGCTTCCATCTTGTCTAAACAGGATTTCCACCGAATCTTCTCATAATGCTGTCACAATGCCAAAGCCATTCCCTACCTCACTTTCCTAGTCTTCACAGTGAAGAATTTTAAAATTGTGTACCCAATCATGCGAAGATGGTCCTATTAGAAAGAATTCCTAGCAGGTAGGCAAAGAGGGCTAAATGGAAATTTGGGGTGTCTGCACTTTACAATGGGCTTTGGGCTCCAGAACTAAACGCTTGTGTTTTCTGTCCACGGCTCCGCTGTGAGGCTGCAGACCTCGAGTAGACATTTGCCTGTGTCTCATCGAGGGGCTTTTATGATCGTCCCTTACAGTCTCTGCTCCACAGACTACAATTTTCATATGGCATCTGGTAGGGAGAGGCCTGCTTCTCACTTCCTTGTGGAGGAAGCCAGGAATGAGATTACGACTTCCAAGTGCTTAACTACAAAATCTGAAACACATTCCGAGAGCTGTCTCCCACAGATGTCCTCGTGCGTACTCCTGAGTGGGGCCGGGAAAGGGGGAGAGCTAGGTCACCCTTCCCGGAGGGAAACAAAAGGAGACCTTTGCTCAAATGCCCAAATGCAGAGCATCAGAAGAGAGTCCTTGGATTTAGTGCTCAGGGTGGAGTCTGGCCCTTTCTTTGGGGGCTAAGGACCAAGGGCTCCCTCTGATGGGATTCTGGAAGAAACAGCTGGCCCTTCCCCCCATGACTAAGGGGTTGTGTGAAAAGCCAGGTCAGGCCCTGTCTTAGGAACCAGGGCAGACTGTCCCCCATGGACGAAGCATCCGGGCAGAGAGAAGGCACACACACTTGTTGTTGGTAGTTGATGGAGCATCAATTCCAACTCGTGTGCAGAGCAGCATTGTCAAGGCCATGGTCTTTCAGAAGCACATCTCCAGGCCCAAAGTTAGGGAACTGGAGTTGATACGCGTTTCTAGGTAACGCATAGGTCAAAGAAGGGGCCTGAACAGAAATTGGGAAATATTCTGAATTAAATGAGAATGAGAACACACCCTTTCAGAATGCATATGGTTCAGTGAAAGCTGTGAGAGCCGGAACTTTATGCCTCTGTTTCTCCGGGTCTCGTGAGTTTTCCGCATGGACAGCGTGTGGCGTTGCCACCTTTCTGTCCTGCTCTCTTAAGTGGAAAATTCTGGAGCTTTCCTTCCCATACAGTTTCTGTCTTTCCCAGGTCTTACTGTGCTAGAAAGGGGTAAAGATAAACATTCAATAACCTAACCCGGAATTCCTGACCAGAAATACAAGCTGGATTCAGAAAAGGATAAGGGATATCAGTGTTGACATTAGATGGATCTTGGCTGAAATCAGAGGATATCACAAAGATGTTTACTTGTGTTTTATTAATTATGCAATGCATTGAGCTGTGTAGATCATAACTATGCATAACATTGAGAAGAGTGGGGATTCCAAAACACTTCATTGTGCCTGCGGAACCTGTATGTAGAACAAGAGGCTGTCATTTGATGAGAATAAAGGAACACCGCATGGCTTAAGTCAAGAATGATGTGCGGCAGGGTTGTATCCTTTCACCATACTCATTCAATCTGTATGCTGAGCAGAAAATCCGAGAAGCTGTGCTCTCTGCAGAAGAACACGGTGGCAGGCTTAGAGGAAGGCTTCTCAATAAGGCTTACGCAGACGGTACCACCTTGCTTGCTGAAAGTGAGAACTTGAAGTGGTTGCTGATGAAGATCAAGAATGATAGCCTTCAATATGAACCACCACTCAATGTAAAAACGCAAATCCTCACAACTGGACCATCCGGGGATATCCTGACAAAGGGAGAAACGATGTAAGCTGTTGAGGATTTAATTTTGTTTGTATTCACAGTCAGTGCTCAGGGAAGCAAAAACCAAGAATTCAGAGGACATATTGCACTGGGCCACTCCACCACACGAGAGCACCTTAAGTGCTGGAGAGCAAGGATGCCACTTTGAAGACCAGAGCATGCCTCACCTAGCCAAGGTATTTTGCATCACTTCCTGTGCATGTGAAAGTTGGACAACGTGTAAGGAAGACTGGAGAAGAACTGATACACTTGCATGACGGTGTTGATGAAGAATATTGAAAGTATTGTGGACGGCTCGAAGAACAAACAACTCTGTCTCGGAAGAAGTGCAGCCAGAATGCCCCTCGGAAGTGAGGGTGGGGAAACTTTATCTCATGTACTTTGGAGATGGACGTGTGATTAGGAGAAACAAGCACCTGGAAAAAGACATCATGCTTGGTAGAGGATCCGTGGAAAAGAAGACCTTCAAGGAGATGGATTGACCCAGTGGCTGCAACAACGGGCTCAGACGTAACGAGGGTTGTGAAGATGTTGCAGGATCAGGCAGAGAGGTTCTGTTGTACACACAGTTGCTATGAGTCCGAGCTAACTTGATGGCACTCCTTGATGGGAACTAGAGAAAGAAGAAAAATTTAAACCTAAAGATAACAGAAGAAAAGAAATCATAAAAATTAGAGCAGAAATGAATGAAATTGAAAAAAGAAAACACTTGAAAAACAGGCCAAAACTAGTGAAAACCAGCAATCTTTGAAAAGATTAATAAAATTGATAAAACTCTAGCTAGACTAACAAGGAAAAAGAGAAATGACACAAATTGCCTACGTAGGAAATAAAATAGGGAGTATTAATACTGATTGTGTTAGTCTGGGTAGACTAGAGAAACAAATTCATAGACACTCATATGTGTATAAGAAAGAGCTTTATATATAAAAGCAATTAAATATTGAAAAAACATCCCAGCCTAGTCCAGATCAAGTCCAGAAGCCTGATATTAGCCCATATGTCCTCTTCAGACTCACAAAACACATGCAATGACGCCAAATGTAGGAAGGTCACAGACCAGTGGGTGGGAACTTTTGTGGATCCAGTGGCATTGTAAGCATCTAGGCGCTGGCAGGGGTCTCCACTTGGCTCAGTTCCGAAACTCTGACTGCCTCAGGTACCTTCATGTGGCTTCTCCTCAGAAATGTCTCACAGAGAGTGAGCCGAGAGAGAGTGTGTCTCTCGCTTCCAAGGAGGAATACCGGAGTTCCCAGAATCCTCAGGAGAGGGCCATGCCCACACAGAGGCCTCATTGGCGATATCCTGATTGACAGGATAGACTCCACCCCTTCACTCTTAATCCTCAAATCGGCACCAGATTATGTAACTACCACACTGATCTCATGGATTTAAAAGTACAAGAGAGCATTATGACTGAGTCTATGCATATACATTTGATAGATTACTTGAAAGACATA
Source organism: Echinops telfairi (assembly GCF_000313985.2). Classification (NCBI taxonomy): domain Eukaryota; kingdom Metazoa; phylum Chordata; class Mammalia; order Afrosoricida; family Tenrecidae; genus Echinops; species Echinops telfairi. Next base: position 11,350,715 of record NW_022103968.1, read on the forward strand.
AACTATCAATACTCACACAAAGTGGAAGAGATAATCTGAGTATCTATATTTATTAGAGAAATGTAATAAGAGAAGACACAGTCCATATGGTTTCATTGGTGAATTTTACCCAACATTTAAGGAGTAAATGACACAAAGTCCCGACATGTTCTTCCAGAAAACAGAGGCAAAGGGGATATTTACATTCTGTGAGGTCATCATTAACCTACTACCAAAACAGCAAGGACATTAAAGGGGAAGAAAACTCCAGACCAATATGTCTCAACAACATGGATGCAAAAATCTTGAATAAATTATTATCAAACCAATTCCAACCATGTACAAGTGAATTGTAGACCACAGCCAAGTGGAATTTGTTCTGGACACGTGAGACATCATTTCATGGACTTTGGTCGTGTTATCAGGAGCGACCTGTCTCTGGAGAGGGACGCCAGGCTTGGTAAAGTAGCAGGGCAGTGAAAAAGAGGGAAATCTCTTAACGAGGCGGATTGACACGGTGGCTGCAACGGGGGTCTCAAACGTAACAACGATTGTGAGGACGGGCACTGTTTTCTTCGGTTGTGCACAGAGGTTCTGCGAGTCGAACCCCACTTGGTGACACCAAACAACAACGTGTGCAAGAATGGTTTAACTTATGACATCTCAATGAATGTCATCCATCCCCTCAACAGCCCAGAGCAAAAGATCGCGTGCTCCTGTTCATTGATGCAGGGGAACATCTGACAAAATCCAATAAACATTCATGATTTTAAAAAGTTCTTAAGGAAGAATGGAAGGTAACTTCCTCATCTTGAGTTTGAAAAAGATATTAAAAACCCAATTAATGAAAAACAAACTCAGTGCCATCTAGCTGATTGGGACTTTCAGTGGCCCTATAGGATAGGATGGAAATCCCACTCGCAGTGGCCCTATAGGACAGGATAGAAATCCCACTCGCAGTGGCCCTATAGGACAGGATAGAAATCCCACTCGCAGTGGCCCT
>NW_022103968.1:11352503-11360241 GCF_000313985.2 Echinops telfairi
ATTTGTCCATTTCATCTAGCTTATTTAGTTTGTTGTCATGCATTGCTTTTAATATCCCATCTTAATTCTTTTTATTTTAATTGGATCATTTGTAATGTTGCCTCTGCCATTTTCTGTTTCTGCTATTTGTATCTCTTTTTTCCTTTGTCAGGCCAGCTAAAGGTATAACAATTTTAATGATTTGTTTCAAATTACCAACTTCTGGTGCTGTTGATTATTTATTGTTTTTGTTTTCAACTTTATTTCTGCTCTGATTGTTATTTCTTTTATCCTGTAAGGATAAGGCTTAGTTCATTCTTCTCTTCCTAATTCCACGAGGTGGTGAGCTAGGTTGTTAATTTGAGATCTTTATTTTTTTATGTAGGCACTTACTGTTTTAAGTCTCCTTCTGAGTAGCGCATTCCCAATATCCTGTAAATTTCAGAAAGTTATGCTTTACTTCACTCTTGAAACATTTGTGGTTTCTCTTTTGATTTTCTTGACTCATTGGTTGATACTAGTATGTGGTTTAGTTTCCATATGTTTGTGTATTTCTCAACTCCCACCCCTACCCCCGCCCTGTACTAGATGTCTATGTTGTGGTCAGAGAACATATTTTGTACGATTTCTGTCTTCTGAAATGTATCAAGTCTTCTTTGTGACTCCAAATGTGGTCTATGCTGGAGAATAATCCACGCACACTGGAGTAGAATGGTACTATGCAGCTTTGGGGTAGATGGTTCTATAAGTCTCTAAAGTCTAGTTGATTTATAGTGCCATTCAGGACCCCTGTTTCCTTCATATCTTCTTTTTGGATGTTCTGTACAGCCTTTTAGAACCTGTGTTTTTGTTTCTTTCCGTATCTGTAATTTTTAATAAGCTTACCCTCTAACTCATTTATTCTTTCTTCTGATGAAATTTGTTGATAAGTCTTACTGTTTAATTTCTTGGTTCAGTTGCACTGTCTCTTTTATATCCTCTTTTCATTCTTGCACTGTATTTCTTACTACTTGTGGGCCATGGTGTTCTACTCCAGAAATAATCTGTCAGTGAACACCTAACAAGTAATGGGACACTACCTGATAGAGCGCCAGGAGATGAGCACCTCATGTTAAAGGGCAGTCAAAATAGGACGGGGAATGCTGCCTCCTCCATGGAGAGTTGATCTCAATGATGTAGGGGGAGCAAAACTTTCAGGACCTTCATTTGCTTTTGGGCCACGACTCAAAATGAGAAGAAACAACTGCAAACGTCCATTGTTCATTGGAACATGGACGGTACCAAGTCTGAATCTAGGAAAATTAGAAGTCAATAAAAATGAAATGGACTACGTAAAGATCACAAACCTAGCCATTACTGAGCTGAAAGAGACTGGTAATGTTTATTTTAAATCAGATAATCTATTATGCCTAAAATGACAAGGTGAAGAGGAATATTCCCTGTCAAAAAGAATGTTTAAAGATCTATCCTGGGGTACAAGGCCATCAGTGATAGAATAAGCATACACTTACAAAGAAGACTAGTTAATACAATTATTATTCAATATTTTAGGTAATAACTACTAAAGGCAGTTATGAAGAAACTGAAGAATTCTACCAACTTCTTGATTTTGAAATTTATCAGCATGCCATCAAGATGGGTTGATAATTCCTAGTGTTTGGAATGTGCAAGTTGGATACAAAGAGGAAGGATCAGTACTTGGAAAATATGACCTGTGAGAGAAATGAAGCTGAAATTTTCCAGATAAAATTTTCAAGACCAAGGATTTCCTCATTGCAAATACCCATTTTTAATAATATAAATGCCAACTATTCACTGGACCTCACCAGATGGAATACACAGGAAGCAAATAATTGTATCTGTGAGAAGAGATGATGGAGAAACTTAGTATCGTGAACCGGAACAAGACCAGAGGCTAACTATGGAATAGACTATGAATTATTCCATGAAAGTTCAGGTTGAAGCTGAAGAAAGTTAAAACAAGTCCATGAAGTCCAAAATATGAACTTGAGTATAGCCTACCTGAATTTAGAGACCATTTCAAGGGCAGATTTGACACATCAGACATGAATGAATGATGAGTTGGGGATGACATCAAGAACATAATGAATGGAGAAAGCAAACGATAAGTAAAAGACAAGAAAGAAAGTAAAGATCAAAGTGGGTGTCAGAAGAGTCTCTAAAACTTGTTCTTCAATATAGAGTAGCAGGAGAAAATGAAAGAAATGATGAAGTAAAAGAGCCGAGGAGAAAATTACAAAGGTCAGCTTGAGAGGACAAAGTAGAATACTATAATGAAATATGCAAAGACCTGGAATTAGAAAACCCAAAGAGAAAAACATGCTTAATATATCTCAAAGTGAAAGAATAGAAGAAGAAAAAATCAAGCCTTTACTTGTAATCGTGAAGGATTCTATGGCAAAATATTAAATGATGCAGGAAGCATCCAAAGACAGTGGAAGTAATACGCAGAGTCACTGTACCAAAAGGAATTGGTAAATAGCCAATCATTTCAACAGGTAACATATGATCAAGAACTGATGGTATTGAAGGAAGAAATCTGCATTAAAGGCATTAGGGAAGAAACAAGATCCCAGGAGTTGAAATATTTCAACAAACTGATGTAAAGTTGGAAGACACCCACTTGTCTATGCCAACAAATTTGGAAGATGGCTACCTGACCAACAACTAGAAGAGATCTATATTTGTGCCCATTCCAGAGAAAAATGACCCACAGGATGCAGAAATTATTGAACAATATGATCAATATCATTTGCAAGTAATATTTTGCTGAAGAAAATTCAGAGATGATTGTAGCTGTCCACCCACAGGGAGAGGCCAGAAATTCAAGTCAGATTTAGAAGAGGTTATGGCATGAGGGATAGCATTACTGGCATAAGATGTAACTTGGCTTATACTAGATCGATGTTTACTTGTGGTTTATTAACTATGCAAAAGTATTTGACTGTGTGGACCATCCCAGACTATGGGTATGGATAACATTGAGAAGAATGGGAATGCTAGCATACCTAATTGTACTCACATGGAGCCTGTGCAGACACTAGGAGGCAGCCGTTTGAACAGAACAAGTGGGATACTGCATGATTCAAAACCAAGAAAGGTGTGCATCAGGTTTCATCCTTGCACCATACTTATTCACTATGCATCTAGAGCAAATCTTCTGAGGTGCTGGATTCTATGAAGAAGGACGTGGCATTAGGATTGCAGGAAGGCTCATTTGCAACTTGTGATCTGCCGATGACACAACCTGGCTTGCTGAAAATGAAGAGAACTTGAAGCACATGCTGATGAAGATCAAGGACTGCAGCCTTCAGTGTGTGTGAAGAAGACCCAAATCCTCACAATGGGACCAACAGGCAACACCATGATAAAGGGAGAAAAGACTGAAGTTGTTAAGAATCTCATTTCACTTGGATCCACAATCAGAACCCATGGAAGCAGCCCTCAGGAAACCAATGTATTACATGGCAGGTCTGCTGCATAAGACCTCGTGAAAATGTTAAAGGTCAAAGACATAATGTTGAAGACTGTAGTGGAGCTCAAATGCTGAGCAGATGGCTATGCATGGCAGTGACAGCCCCCAATCCATTTGTAGAATCCTCATATAGATTAAGCTTTCATGGAATTCTTCTGATCATTAACCAAGGATGGAGATCATCTCTCCCTCAGGGCAAGTGCCTTGGAAAGTAGATCACCTCCATCCACCTCCAGCCAGTCCAGTGAGGGGTCAGTCTTTTAGGGGCTTGCCTGAGTGTGGCCTTGATGGAGATCACGGTACTGGGGACAGCACTTTGGGTGACATGCTCAGGAGTCATTCCCTATTGGTCTTGTCCTGACTGTCTTGCCCAGAAGGCTGTGGGACAATCTTCTCAGCTTTTCCATCTAACGTATTGTACAAGTCCCACTCCTGGTCCTGTTCTTACTTCCGTAATCCCATCTCTAGCTGTGATGTATTGATCTGTCATCAGTCATGAACTTGTGACAGTTGCCTTTGTCCCCATGTCTTATTTAACTCGCTTCCTGGCTGTGAATACTCAGAAGATATTTGACCTTCATGCTAATGGCTTCCCTCGTCCACATGACATGTCTGTGTCTTATCTGTGCCTTTGTGTTGTCCATGTCCCTTTTAACACATAATAGATATTCCCCTGAAATTATATTTGAGATTGGAGTCATCCTAAAAAAGAACTAAGGCATGCCTGAGCCAAGTCATGGTATTTCCAATGGCCTTATATGCATGCGAAAACTGGGCAGTGAATAAAGAGACGGGAGAAGAATTGATGCATTTGAATTACGGTGTTGGGAAAGAATATTGAAGATACCATGGACTTCCAGAAGAATTAACAGGACTGTGTTGGAAGGACAGCCAGAATGTTCCATGTAATAGAGGATGGGAAGTCTTCATCTTAGAACTTTGGACATGTCGTCAGGAGTGACCAGGACCCGGATGAGGGCATCATGCTCGGTAAAGTGATGGCCAGAGGAAAAGAGGAAATCTCTCGAGGAGATTGCTAGACACTGGGAATACAAGAGCGGGTTCCAACATAGCAGTGCTTGTGAGGATGGCTCAGGGCGGCCGAGCACTGTTTCTTGTTCCATTGCACACACAATCGATGTTAGGCAGAACTGACCTGGAGGCCCCGAACAACAACAGATGCACCTTCACTCCCTTGTCCTGTTCCTTGGACGTGACCACTGATCCTGTCGTTCTTTGCATGCACTGTAAGTGAAGGACAACAAGAGTGTGGGAACTTTTGAAGGCGTCAACTTTCTCCTTTTCTTTTCTTCAGTATTGGGGGCCCCCCCTCCCCAACTGTTTTCTGCAAGAATTTCCAAGGTGGGCAGAATTTCAGCATTTGCTTTCTCTTTCTTCTCCCTTACTGTGATCGCTCTTTCCTTTCCTCCGTCTTCACTGGAATTCAAAAGTTCCAGATCTTGATTTTTCCCACCTTAAATTTTTTTTTCATGATTAAGGTTTATTAAGGAATCTAACAGGTGAACGCACTCAGGATTAGAAAACATTGGAGATACAATCATTAGTCCAAAGCAACACCTCTACTCAAGACGACAGCCAAGCATTTATTTCTGATCCTCAGCGGCTGAGCCACGCGGTCCCTTGATCTCTCCCTCTATGGGCCAGGAAGGCCCCACACTTGCGGCACAGTATCAATCTTACACGACTTCTCTGTTCTCTCACATGGTCTCTTCACCCTGGCCTTTGGTCTTGAAGTCATTCCTTTGCTTTGTCCCCTGGCCTCCGTACCACAGCCTCTGGTGACTCTAGTCTCTGCCACTTCAGGCAATGATGTCCAACCTGCTTTTCCTGGTGGCTGTGCGTTGCTGTGATGCTGGAAGTACATCACTGGTATTTCAAATGCCATCAGGGTCACCCAAAGTGAACAGGTTTCAGCAGAGCTTCTAGACCAGTGGTTCTCAACCCCTTTGGGGGTCATGACCCCTTTGGGGATTGAACGACCCTTTCACAGGGATCGCCTAAGACCACTGGAAAATGCATATTTCTGATGGTCTTAAGAACTGACACATCCCTCCTCTATCTATCTCTAGGCTGGTCCGTCCACATGCAGATATGCCCGCTTACAAGAACCTGGTGTAAAGACTGTGACCCATGAGACCCCATGCTTCAAGACAAAATTTCATATATTCATAATTAGAAATAAATATGTCACAATATATAATTGTATATTGTTTTTTGTGATTAACCACTATGCTTTAATTATGTTCAATTTGTAACGATGAAAATACATCCTGCATATCAGATATTTACATGACGATTCATAACAGTAGCAAAGTTACAGTTATGAAGTAGCAATGAAAATAATTTTATGGTTGGGGGTCACCACAACCTGAGGAACTGTATTAAAGGCTTGCGGCATGAGGAAGGTTGAGAACCACTGTTCTAGACTAAGAACAGACTACAAAGGACATCCGAGAATATGCTGTGGTCAGTTTGTCCACCAGGAGGGGTCTCACCACTCAATCTATCCACCATCTTCCCAGAACTGCTCCATAGTGTTTCCATTGCCTGATTTTGGGGGAAGTAGACCACCAGTCCTTTCTTCCGAGGCACCTCTGTTGGGACTGGAACTTCCAATCTTTTGGTTAGCAATCACGTGCATGAGTTGTTTGATACGAGCTATAATATAGATCGGGCTAAATAGAGATACATATACCAGCGTTTGGTGATGCTTAGTGATGGAGGTAGAAAGAATATAAAGTCGGGGTTGGGCAACCGGGGAGAGAGCCCTTCAGTTTCCATGTACATCTATTTCTGCTACCTTGATGGCTACAGGAGGATCACAGTCTTCTACCACTCTCGCTGCCACTCATGTTGAGCTGACAAATCATCTTCTGCAGCCCTGGGAGATTCAGCAGAGCTAGCTAGAGATGTAAAGACTATTGACGCTTCTGCTGTATTCCTCCATTCTCACATTTCGGCCCAAGAGACCTAAGCAGTGCAGTGTTAGAGAACTTGCCAGATTTTTATAACTAACAAGCCAAAAAAAACCAAAAACCCATCAGCGCAGGTATATTAATTCAATGAGAATTTTACATATTTATGTGCTCAATTGCCATCCCTTAGGACTCTCAAGGCTTCTCACTACAGGAAATGGAGTATAGTTTGAAGCCAAGAAGGAAATATTCATATAGATATAGCCCAGGATAGCTTTCTGATCTACTCACCGAGTGTTTTGTTGTATAGAAGAAATAGCAGGCACACAGAAAGGATTATTGTTGACCGCAAAACCCCAAACCAAACCAATTCCCTTGAGTTGATACCATCTTACAGTGACCCTGTAAACGGACCCTGGGGATTTCCAGGGTTGTAACTTTTCATGGGGGCAATTTCCTCTTTCTCCCTCAGAGAGACTGGTAGGTTCGAACCACTGGCCTTGAGGTTAGCGGCTTCCCATGTCACTCAGTATGCCATGGCCTTCTTTTGGCATATTACATAAGTGAAAAATCAAACCCTTTGCTGTCAGATTGACTCTGAGGTCCACAGAGTGGAGCTGTGCCACACAGAGTTTCCGTCACTGTGTCCTCACAGAAGTAGACGGCGCTTCTGCCTTAGGGTGGCTGGGTGGATTCAAAGAATCAACATTTGGGTCAGTAGCTGAGCACAACCCACTCACTCACTCTCACTCACTCACTCACTCACTCACTCACACACTTACTCATGCACTCACTCACTCACTCACTCACTCATTCACCCACTCACTCATTCACCCACTCACTAACTCATACACTCACTCATTCACTCACTCACACACACTCACTCACACACTCACTCACCCACACACTCATTCACTCACTCACACACTAATTCACTCACTCACTCACACACTCACTCACTCACTCACTCACTCATTTACCCACTCACTCATTCACCCACTCACTCATTCACCCACTCACTCATTCACTCACTCACTCATACACTCACTCATTCACTCACTCACTCACACACTCATTCACTAACTCACTCATTCACTCACTCACACACTCATTCACTCACTCACTCACACACTCATTCACTCACTCACACACTCACTCATTCACTCACTCACACACTCACTCATTCACTCACTCACACACTCACTTATTCACTCACTCACTCATTCACTCACCCTCACACTCACTCATTCACTCACTCACTCATTCACTCACTCATTACTCACTCACTCATACACTCACTCATTCACTCACACACCCACTCATTCAC
>NW_022103968.1:11360525-11363032 GCF_000313985.2 Echinops telfairi
ACTCGTAGTGACCTAATAGGACAGAGCAGAACTCCCCTCTGTGGGTTTCCGAGACTGTAACTCTTCATGAGAGTAGAAAGCCTCATCTTTCTCCCAAATGTGCCACCCAGGGGGCTTATATATCATATAGACTGTTGCCAAAGAATATCAGAGGTTAAATGTCTTTTGACATTTAGGGAAGTGGCTGGAAGTGTGATGCTTATCTTTAATCTCATAGGCTAGGAGCAGCTCTGGAGCAGTGAGCTTGCTGGTCTTGTTGACTACTGTCATCTGCAGCACAGGGACGTAGTGGGCCCTCAATGTGTGAGTTCACGGCACGAATGGTATGGTTACTAGTTGATTCCAGTGACGTCATAAAGTCATTCCAGTTGCAGAGGATTTGAGGGCAGTGTCAGTGGGAGGAGATGGGGCTCCACTGTGAATCTGTTGTAGCTATATGTCTAAATTGAACATTAATACTCTTGTCAACACTTTAAGGTCGCATGGTAAGTTGGAGGCTAAAGTCAATAGGCTGCCCATTTGGCTGGAAGGGACTGGAAAAGAATCAGAAACGACAAGTCTTAGGTCCTTTTCCAAGAGCTCTCTTAGCTCTCTTCCGGCCTCATTCCCCTTCCCTTTGGGGGGCTTGGTTTTAGCTGTTGATGCATCTACCCAATCTGACTTGTAGGAAAACTCCAATATCCCTAGCTCTCTTGATCTCACTCTGCCATTATGTCAATGCTGCCTCACAGAGATGCCCTGGGGGTTTCCAGAACTGTCACTGTGTACAGAAGTAGAAAGCCCCGTCTTTCTCCTGCCGAGCTGCTGGTAGTTTCGAACTGCGAACATACAGATCACAGTCCAACACATAACCACTATGCCACCACGGCTCCTCAAGGCCTAGATGTGGTCAAATCTCTTCTATGCTCTTTGCCTGAGGTAAGTTGCAAGTTTTCAAAACTCTCCTCACAGACTCAACTATAGAGCATGTATCCAATCCTGGGTCACAGATGGTTCAGTGACAGGTTTTCCATAGAAGCACATCTCCAGCTGTAATGCCCATAGACCACGTTAAAATGCAGATTCTGGCTCAGTCAGCCCCCAGGTGAGGCTGGTGTCACTGGTCCAAGGTCCAGAACAGGAGCAGCAGGCTGGCCTCTCTGCCTCTCGTGCCTGCCTAGAGAACTTTCACAGATGCAGGAGATACTAGACCAAGACACTTGGTCTCCTAGCCGGAAAGCCATTTGCGTATGTGGCATTGCTCCTTCCAGGGTCCTCAGGGACTCTTCCGGCCTCACCACAACCCCCCTGCTAGCCCTATTGTGCAAATGAGGGGACAGAGAAGCAAAGCAACTGAGTACATTTCCCAAGGTCACAGAGCCCTATAGGACTCAGCATATCTGAAGTTCAATCTCAGCACTCTGGCTACAGAACCTTTCCTCCTAACCCCAGTGTCCTGACATATGGCCGTGGCTCAGTGTTGTTTTGAGGAATTACTTCCTGCGGGCCCAGGAGCTCCTGCGCTTCCTGCCAGAGCAGCCAAGTATGTCTCCTTTCTCCACTTGCCACCATCTGGTCCTTCTCTAAGGACCCTCAATGGATGCACCTGCAGGGTGGGGGCTGCTGCTTGTTTGCATGGCACACCCAGAACCTGATCACCTCCCAGGTCCATCTCCTTCCCCCTCTGTTGTGAGGTGCCATTGATTGAATTGGTTCCAACTCATAGCGACCCTAAGGTCAACCAAATGAAGCACCTCCTGCTCCTACGCCATCCTCAAAATTGCTGTCATTCTGAGCCCATGGTTGCAGCCACTGTGTCCACCCATCTCATGGTGGGGGGTGTCTTCCTCTTTTTTGGTGCCCCTCTTCTTTTTCACACATGATGCCCTTCTCCAGGGACTGGTCTCTGCTGATAACATATCCAAAGGCCTTTCTTCAGTTGATAGCTACTGGTTGGTATGCATTCAGATTCAGTGGGGGGTCTGGAGTAGCCCCCAGAGCATACATTTTTAACCAGAACCTTGGTCACTGGTCTGCAGATAAGTTTTGAATGGTCAGGAGCAACATACTTGACCCCTCTGAGCTTGCATGTCCTAGACTGTATTTGGAACAACTGCTACCTTCTCAGAAAACAAAACAAACCCCTCCCTGCCATCGAGTCAATTTGAACTCAGTGACACTGTAGGACGGAGTAGAAGAGCTCCATTTGGTTTCTGAGGCCGTAAATCTTTATGGGAGCAGACAGCCTCATCTTTCCCCCTTGGAAGTGGCTGTTGGGTTCAGACTACCGGCTTTGAGGTGAGCATCCAACTCATGACCCATCTACACCTTGCAATCTTAAACTACACATGTGTAGGAATGTGTAGGAAAGCATGTAGTGCTGTGATTGCGACATAGTAGGGACTCTGTTAACAGTTCAGTTCCTTTCCCCATTTTCTGTTTCTAAAAATATGTTTGTACAGAATCTGTAAGGGTTTTATCATTTAAAGTCACACTATTTCCACCAGAAAATTAAACACACACACACA
>NW_022103968.1:11363304-11376725 GCF_000313985.2 Echinops telfairi
AGGAGTTAATGCACAGAGAGGACTGTAGGGCCTCCCAGGAGCCATGACAGCCCTTCACTGACCCATAGTGCTATGGGGGACAGCACTGGAAACAGTGCAGGAATTGTACCAGACCTGACCACCCCACACTGGGGTGAGGGAGCAAAGCAATGAAGTCCCGAGGAATCCAAAAAATAAACTTCAGGGGCAGGGCTTGGCACCTCATCAGACTCAATCAGAAAACATTCATCAAGGTCAACAGACAGACCTGGAACTATTTATGGGCTCTTTGTTTTGTTTTGATGTATATCTATATAAGATATGCAGGATAAACAATACCAAGGCGGAAACAATGGGATCATTGGTTCCAGGGATACATGGGAGAGGGGGAGGGGGAGGAAAAGAAAGGGGATCCAACAAATCCAGGGACAAGGGAAAAACAAGTGTTCTAAAATCGATGACAAAGGGGGCATAGAATGCCTAGTGGGTTTGATCAAGGGCAATGTAGCTGAGAGGAATTACTGAGAGCCAAATGATAGTGGAACAGGAGGAAAGTAAAAGGAAATAGAGGAAAGAAGTAGGAGGCAAAGACATTTATAGAGGTCTAAATATAGGCATGTACATATGTAAATATATTTTATATAATGATAGGGATATAGGTCAATGTACATATATTTACATGTTAAGTATTAAGGTAGTGGATGGACATTGGGCCTCTACTCAGGTACTCCCTCAACGCAAGAACACTTTGTTCTAATAACCAGGCATTCTGTGATGCTCACCTTCCCAACATGATTGCTGAAAACAAAATGGGTGCATAAGCAAATGTGGTGAAGAAAGTTGATGGTTCCCAGCTATTAGAAAGAAGATATAGGGTCTGAGGTCTTAACGACTTGAAGATAAACAAGCAGCCATCTAGCTGGGAAGGAACAAAGCCCACATGGAAGAAGCACACCAGCCTGTGTGATTACAAGGTGTCGGCAGGATCAGGGACAAGGCATCAGAAGACCCAGAACAAGTAATCATATCGATGTGAATGAGTAGGGGTGGAGTGGAGACCCAAAGCCCATCTGTAGACAATTGGACATCCCCCCACAGAAGGGTCACAAGGAAGGGACGATATAGCACTGAGGAAACATACAAGGTCCTCTAGCTCTTTAATGCTTCGCCCTCCCCTCCCCACTATCATGACCCAAGTTCTACCTTACAAATCCGGCTAGACCAGAGCATGTACACTGGTACCGATAGGAACTCCCAACACACGGAATCCAGGACAGAGAAACCCCCCAGGAACAATAATGGGAAGAGTAATACCATGAGGGTAGTGGGAAGGTGGGGGGAGAAAGAGGGAACTGATCCGAATGGTTGACATAACCACCACCACCCAGGGTGACAAACAACAGAAACATGGGTGAAGGGAGACACCGGATGGTGTAAGATATGCAAATAATAATAAGTTATCATTTATCAAGGGTTCATGAGGATGGCAGGGTGAGGGAGGGAGGGAAAAAATGAGGAGCTGATATTAAGGGCTCAAGTAGAAAGAAAATGTTTTGAAAAGGATGAAGACAACATATGTACAATGTGCTCAACATAATGAATATATGGATTGTTATAAGAGCTATAAGAGCCCAAATAAAATGATTTCTTAAAAAAATTAATTACATGGTAAGCTACCAAAAAAGAAAAACAAAACCTATCTAATATAGTATAGATGGAAAAAGAAAAAAAAAGTAGCCATCTTGACCCCCCCTTTGAAAGTGAAGTTCCCTCCCTCAGCACCTAACCTCTGGGTATTCTCTGTCTGTCTGACTCAACGCTGACAATGAATCAGAGGAAGAAGACACTGGGATTGCTTCGAGGGTCTCGCCATTACTGCAAAGCTGTAAATTGCCCCAGACGGCAGCTTTGAAGGCTGCTACCTCCTCTGATTTCTATTATGAATTTGTACTTCATCTTTGATCCTGACACATCTTTTAGGCTTCCGATTTAATTATTTACTGAATACACTTTGAAAAGGCCCCGGATGCCAGCCCTCCCTGTGGCTGTCCTCCTTGGGCAACTCTCAGAGTCCCCGTGTGTAGGAGTCTCTGGATCCCTGGGGGCCCGGGAGGTCCCAGAAGGACTCTGGTCAGTTCTGGAAGACTGTCTTAATGGACGGAGCCAGGAACTTCTCTTGGTCTGGAACTCAGTTACTGACATTTTGACTGACACCGAGCATGAAAATCACATTACCTTAGTTGTAAAAAACCTTCACTGGCTACCTGTAAAGTACAGGATTATGTATAAATTCCTAGTTATTAACTTACAAGGCCTTAAGTGGACTTGGTTTTGAATACCTCTGAGACATCCTGGAACCATATATCGCAGTCGTTTTCTTTGGTCTCCGTCAATTGGATTAGTTCTTTTTGGCTGAAGACATTGAGCTACAGGGCATGTGTAATGTTTGCTCTTTACTTATGGAATGTATTACCCGTGGAGGTCAGGCTGCCTGACTTTCTGTCAAGCTCTCACTGGAAATTTAAGAGGCATCTCTATCCAGATTGCTGATTTGGTTAAATGCGCCATAAATCGGTCCACTGCTGTTTGGGTTTCGAATCACTGTTCTTTGGTGAGTCTATGAATCTGCTCTAAGAGTTTGTTTGATATATCACAGTTACAGTTTATATTATTCCACTTAGTATCTTTTTTTCCCCCTTCACATGCTGACATGAAATACTGTTGCAGTGAATGCACTAATTAAATGCTTTGCATGATCTATTGCCTTTCCCGTGTGACAGAAGAGTGTCACACGCACAATGGGATGGGTGATGTGAAAGTGCTTGGATTGTGAAATATGTCATAACATTCAATAATACACACACATTGCTTTATTTGGGCTATTAATAAACCACAACATTTTCATAGTTCGATAAGTAATTGTTGAATAAACGAATGAATGCTAATACAAAGGGGAGTTTTTAAAAACTTTTTTCTTGTGAATTAGGCGAAGGATTATGGAGCAGATCTGCTGTGTGACATGCACCAGCCCATACACATTTTGTTTCAACTCCTCCACTGCAATCCCCTGCGGTGCCATTCACGTATCCCACCTCCTTCCCGGGTTTCCTGTTTCCATCCCTCCTTCTTTCCTCACCCTCTGAACTTGATCCTTGGGTAGATGCTGCCCTTTTGATCTTCAATGGCTGGTTATTCTAACATGAGGGTCCGTTCCGTTTCCAGACGTGAAGAGTGACTAAGGACCATAGTCTTGTGGGTTCCACTGGTCTCTATCCAACCAGCAGACCTGTGCTCTTGTAGGATTCTGAATTTTTGCTCCATATTTATCTCCCGTTCCATCAGGACCTCCTGACAGGATCCCTTTCAGAGCACTTGGTAGTGGTAGCTGGGCACCCTCTACTTCTTCTGGTCTCATGGTCATGGGATTGATGTTTGTGGGGTCCATGAGTCCAGGGGGCTAAATGTCTCAGATGTCTTTCGCTTTTCAGCATTCTTTTCTTTTCTGGATAGGGAGGGACCAATAGTTGCCCTTCAGAGACCTGCTCATGAGCTTTTAAGACCCTCAGCACAGCAGAATGTGAAATGTCATCTTCCTAGACAACAAAGAGAAACATGACGTAGGCTGCCACACAATGAATGGCCAACGGTATCCCCTAAATAATTACAGCTGTGCAATTCCTGAGGAAGAAGGTGTTGCCTTTAGCTGGGACAGTGAGGAGGGAAAGATTATGGTGAGAGGTCACATTTAGATTAGGCACAAGGCTTGGAGAGGATAGGACTGTGGTAGCAAAGAGGAGGCGGGGAAAGAGTATCGTGTGATGGTAGCAGGAGCAATCAAATTCAGGCAATTTGGCCAGGAAGTGATTCAGAAACAAAAGGTAACAAAATCAGTCTTTACTACACATTTTAGTTAGCAAAATTAGAGCTTTCCCTTTTTTCATGAGAAGGAGATATTTTTCATTTTTCTAATAGACTGAAGACACTTGGTTAAGGTCAGAGAGATGGGGTAGCTAATGATGGGGATGGTTAGAAAAGTTCTTTGAGTAAGCTGAAATACAGATCCAGTGGCTGGTGGTCTTCTCCCTGGTTTGGTTTGTGTGTTGAAGGGGTAGGTGATGGCTCGGAAGGCACAAACTTTGAGGCCCAATGCTAAAACTTGCTTGGTTACTTCTGAACTTCTGTTCCAAAACTTTCAAACATGACCATTTCCCACAAAGCTCTTACATACCAGGGTACGACCTTGTTTAGAAATAACTATGTGCTCAGTACAGCATGAGAAAGCATAGTCAATCCAATCCAACTCAGTCAATCCAATCCAATCAGCTCAGTTCAGCTCAGCTCACCCCATCCAGTGTTGCCCTCGGGCTTCTGTGTTACAGCGTCATCATTGGTGCAACTGGGAGGGTGTGATGGAGAAAATGGAACTGGACTACATGCGAAGATAAGCCACCTACAGGTGACACATTCATCCATTAGGGTGAGGCAGAGTACCAAGAGCAATGCTACTGCAAATTGTCTCTCTGTGTTCCCAGAGTGTGGAGTGGGGCTGAAGGGGGAGAGGAAAGATTCAAGTAGTGGGTAAGCAATGGGAGCCTCACTCCTCAATGTGGACCAGCCACTCCCCCTTCCTTTGGGAGCTTGATAGAAATGCCGAAGCTACAGTGTATCTCAAAGTCACTGGATTTTAACAAGACCTCATCACATCTCAGCTCAGGAAGGACTGTGAACCCGGCTATGCCAAGATGAAAACGTCAGACAAACAGAAATCCCTGAGAAAAGAACCCCGGGTCAGTAGGGTGCTCCTGTGGTCCTTGTGCACTCCCCAAATCTCTCCTTGGCTCATCTCCTGGATTCAAGGAGCCTTGTACCAGGGTTCCAAAAACAGAGTTGGCTTCAAGTGCAATGAAAGTGTCTATGAGTGGCCAAGCCCATTGAAATACACTCCTGCACCTGACAGATATATAGGCTATTTGGATGGTGGTCAGAGGCTTGGGCATAGGCAAAGATGGAAAATCCCTTTCTAGCATGTTGGGTCCTATGCCTAAGGGCCTGCAGGTATGGATTTGCACCATTTCTTTCTAAAGTTAAAAAAAAGTATATACATGCCAAATTAAATATATATATGTACACGTTCCTGTTTCTGTCATGTAAGTTCATGCTTGTCTGTTCTGAATTAGTTAAAGTGGTTCATTACAGGTCAGGAAAAGAAGAGACATTTTAATGGAATTGGCAAAACCCAAGCCACTATGCCCATTCGAATAAGCTAGAAGTAAACAACTGTGCCCGGACTTTCTTCCTGTAAAAGGGTTCCTCGTTTCCAGGATTAAAATAATGCTTCAACAGCTGGAGAGAAAGCATCACAAACACGATTGCTTCCTTTCTGCTCTGTCTTCCTTCCCTCTCTCCCGTCACTCTTTCCTTATTCCTTTCCTCCCTCTTGCCCTCTCTTTTCTCGCTCTGTTTCTATAAGCTTTAAAAATAATGTTGTCTCCAAGCAAATCAAAACCAGCAGAAAGCCTGCCAAGACCAAGATGGAATTGAAGCTGGCATTGAAGCTTCTGTGTCCCCTCTGTCCCCAAGATATCATCATAAAATAAAAGACTTCATCTGGAAAGGTTTTCTCCATTATTCACCAGCACGATTTTGAAGCTAAAAGAAGATCCTTGGACACACGGCACTGTCGACACATAGTTTCTGAGGAGCTGCTAGTTAATTAGTTATGGTAAAAGCTTTTTTATAGAGTCATAATTACTTTATGCTTCAGAGGAAAAGAAGCAAACATACACCGAGTTTAACCTCCTGAGTGACAAGCTTATCAGAATGATGCTGATCTCGGGATGACCCTGGGACACTGTCTTCAGACTCCCCAGAATCTAGGGCACAATGTTGGGAGGAGGTTTCAACAGCATGACCCTTGCTACCCGTACTAGGAGCGACACACCTGAGATCCTTGAACTTCATCTTGCTGGATTCTGTGAGACAATAGCACCTTCTCCGTGCCCAGCATGTCTGTTGTCATCGATGGAAGGTTCTTCAGAGAATGGTTGTAGTAATTTTGTGTAAAATATGAGGTGAGCCACCTTCGTGAGAATACTCATTTCTCAAGTCAGTCACTGAAGCGCAAATGCTGGAAAATAGGATAGATCGGGCAGGGGGGCATTCTGGAATGATTTGTTTAAAAGAATTCCAAATTCTACAAGCGCACTCTCGCTTTCTCACCAGCTGTTTCTGTTGCTTTGGGGATTCAAGAACTTGACCTAATGAAGAGGTGAAGATCGTTGGTTCGGTCGGGGCGGTGCAGTGGTTGATGCACTGGCCCGCTGACGGCAAAGTTGGCAGTTTGAAGCCCACCAGTCGCTCTGCAGGAGAAAGATGAGGCTCTCTGCTCATGTGAAGATTGACAGCCTCAGGAACCACAGGGCAGTTCTACTCTGTCCTACAAGGTCGCGAGGAGTCGGAATGGACTCGATAGCAGCGAGTCCTGAGCTCTTGTTGGTTCTTTCCTTTGTGTGGGTACCGATTTCAGTGATGTGCCGGCAGAGAGGAGAACCAGGTGGCCTTACATTCACTAGGGTGCCTGGAGGCTGTTCATCTGGCGGTGCTGGGCCCTGAGAGACAACATGAATCAGGCAGCAGTCTACCCTGTCTGATCGATCCCAAGATGTCAAATGGGGCTCACACACACTTTTCCTTGCCCCCAGCTTGGTGCTTTATGTATTGGAACAGAAGTTATAAACCAGTAAATGATTTATTAGAGCAGACTTTGCTAAAGATGGCAAATGGAGTGACTTCCATGGCACTGTGGGCCACGCGCAAGAAAGGTGGGGCTTTCGACTCCCAGAGAGAGTTGCAGTCTCTGAACCTCACGGGGCCATTCTCCACGGCCCTACAGGGTCCCTGTGAGTTGGCGGCAAGTGAGTGTGGGACGTGCTTGTGCCACCTTGGCTACTCGAAGTTGCCCTGGCCCCTGCTTTCTCTCCTCCTGCCACATGCTTCTATGTTCCTGTACTTCTACCTAAATACAAAGGTGCTTCAAGAAGTTCATGGAGAAGGGGGATTAAAAGCCCATAGACTTTCCCCATGAACTTTGAGCTCTCTTGTTGCTGGAAATGATCAGAGCTATCCTTTCTTTGCTTTGTTATGTGGACTTTCACCACAATAAGAGGTGAAGAACTAATCATAGTTATCATTGCCCGAGTATTTAGTCGTGTGTATAGGAGTCCCTGGGTGGCACAAAGGATAGCGCACTCAACTTCTTAACATAAAGGTGAGGAGTTTGAACTCACACAGAAAGTGTGTTGGGACGAAAGGCCTGGAGATCGGCTTCCAGAAGGTCACATAATTAATTCTCTGGAACTGCGTGCAGTTCTACTCTGACACACGTGGGGTCACATGTGTTGGGATGGACTCTACAGCACCTGGCTTGATTTTCCCTCGTTTCGGCTTCGCACTGTATTGCATGATGATGTATATTGTCCTTCCCGATTTGTTCAGGCTTGGCCTCCTGCAAGGTACTCAGTCAGTCTTTCCCAGCCCCGGTCTGACATTTATAAAACGAGGATGATAATATGATGTGAAATAAGACAGACGACAGCTGTAAGGGGCCTAGCACAGTGCCAGGCATGTGGTAAATAGTCCTTCAACATTAGCTCCCGGGATTTTTGTTCTGAACCCACTCTCTGTGAGAGCAGTACTATTGTCACCCCCATCTTCCAGAGGAGGAAACTCAAACGTAAGGAGATGCGTCACACAGCTAGCAGCAGAGTCAGGATTCAGATCCTTGTCCCACGGCCATGCTATTAGCCTCTTGCAGAATGAGGTATCAATCAGAGTCTTTATCCTGACTTTCTCTCCACCTTCCTTCCTGGTGGACACATTGGAGGCAGGATGGATCTCAAGCATCCGGTTCCTGGGACTTGGCAGACTTTCAGGCGGAACTGGGACCCTGGCCTGGGTTTCTTAATACTGCTTGCTTCAACTTGCCCACTTTTAACTGACTCCCACTTCATTCACCATATATACTCGGGTGTAAAGCGACCCGAATATCGGCCCAGGCGCCTAATTTTACCCCAAAAACTGCATTAAAAATGTGCTGAAGAACTCAGCTTATATGCGAGTCCGTACGGCACTTCCATTGAAAGATGAGGGGTGTGGAAGAGGGTCCTCGGCTGATCCTCCTGCCCATTTGACTGGCCTTGTGGTCCACGACCATGCTCTCCCTGTTCTGTCTTCCCTGCTAACAATCCCTACAGGACCTCTGCTTCGACCTGATTGGACCAATCAGGGAGCGTCCTGCACCACTGCCTGTTCCTCTAGGCAGAGAAACATCTCTCTGAGCCATCCACAGCTCCGGTAGCCCTTCCACTTTGGCAAACTCTCTTCAGCCGAGTAGGTAAAGGGAATGTGCCCTGAGCCTGGGCTCCAAGCTTGCCGTAATCCTAGGAGTGGCACGTGCGCTGTGCTCAGGTCCAGCTCTTTGGAAAGGACCTGTGTCCACAACCGATGGTTGTCTTGGCCAACCTGAAGCAAAGGACTAAGTAGATTCGCTTTGTATTGGGGCCGCCTAGACAGCTTCCTAAGTCAGGCCGGAGAGTTCCCAGGGCTGTCATCAGTGCAATTCAGATACGGAACCTTTGTTTCCACTTAACATATAGCTTGAAGTTATGGCGCCAGCTCAAAGAAGAGCCACTTCTTATCTCATCTCCCTGAGCTAATTGAGACAATACTTACTATTTCTGCTTATAATGAAACTATTTTTAGCCATGATTCTAATCACTCATCATTGTCCTGTAATTTCAGAAAACAAATACAGATTTAGAATGACAAAATGCTGGTTGACAATATTCTCTTTTGTCTCTTCTTAAAGAAATCAAAGGGAATATTTTAGCTTATTGTATATGTGAATTATATGCCAATAAAACTTTTTTTGGAAAACAAAGAATGACTTCTAAAATGTTTAATATTGCAGGAACTGTCACCATCCTTAGCCTATTTATGTACAACACCACAATACGTAATATTACTGAATATATAATTCTAATTAAGTGTGTCAATTAATTCTCAATTAATCATGGTCACGCACACTAATTACTGATGTAATTACAAAATTAAAGATTAACCTGGAAATTTGGAAGAGCAAGGATTCTATTAACTAAACAAGTCTAAACTTAATGGGCAAGAGCAGAAGCCTGGTTCTTTGTGTTGTGTTGGGCTAGCTCCATGACCACAAAGTGCAGAATCATCTTGTGGCATAGGATGCCAGTTTCCAATCCATTTGCAATGTTGTGGAATCAACCTGACCCTTCATTTTACTCCTGTGTGCATCCTTTATCTCTTCAACATACCCATGTTCTTCAAAAACATTACTGGCAATAAGAAGGCAGTGTCTAGCCCTAAAGGGAAAAATATTTTGTCAATTTCCACCAAGACTTTTGAAAAACCTTAAAAAGGCTAGGCCTGCTGAGGATTTAAGAGACTAAGAAAGCATAAATCATCTTTGCAGAACTCAAGCCAACAACTCTACAAGACGCATTTGTTGCAACTGTGGCTGGAATGATAAGGATCACTATCTTGCTGAGGGTCAAGGAGATGTAAGAGAAAATTGAGATGGGTCCCATATTATTAGCAAGCACTAGTGCAGTCAGAACGTTAGTCAGTTCCCACCCAGAGTGACCGTGTGGACAACATTAGAATCGAGGATGGCGAGACAACATCTCATGTACCTTAGATGTGATGTCCAGAGAGACGAGCCCCTGGAAAAGGACATCATGCTGGGTAAAGCAGAGGGGCAGTGAACAGGGGGAGGAAGACTGTGGTAGTCTCCTAATCTGGTGTCAATTTAAGGATTAAGAGTGTACAGGTGGAGTCTAGGCTGTCAATCTGGAGACAGCCAATGAGACTTCTGTGTGGGCATGGTCTTCTCCTGAGAAATTCTGGGAGATCGGGTACTTCCTCCTTGGAGGTGGAAGACACTTCTCTCTCTCTCTCTCTGCCACTCCCTGGGAGACGTTGCAGAAGACAAGCCACATGGACGCAACCAGACATTGGAAGTCGGAGAAGCCAGAGAGACCCCTGCTAGCGCCGAGGTGCTTACAACAATTGTGAGGATGACCCAGGTCCGGACAGTGTTTTGTTCTGTAAGATCGGTGTAAGTCCCAATGGACCTAATGGCCTCCTCTAACAATAGCCACGCTTCGGAAGCTGATCAGAAATGCTCGTCCCCATTTGTACAAAACAAGGACACCACCTTCGATTTTATATACTGCTACACGTTACATAGGAAATGGTACTGAAAAGGGTAAGGGGTTATGTTTCCCTATGACTTGCTGAGACTCATTGAATTATTTTGTATCTTTGGGTATTCCTCTGTGCCAAGTACTTGAGTATGTAAAGAGGCAGGTGCTTAGAACCTATGACCCAGGCAGAGGTGAGGAACCATGTTTTCTCCGCAGAAAGAAAGGATTCAAGAAGATTGAGTCCTTGGAGATGAAGGACCAAGTTCCAACTCATAGTTCAGATGCTGAACTATCCTAGACCCAGATTCTTTGACGATTCACATAGGGTGGCATCCTTCATCTCATTCGGAAGCAGTAAGAGAAGACTCGGGGAGAGGTCTTTCCTGGTGATCTTCATGGGAAGGACCCATTGCGATGTGATGGGTCCCTTTTTCTCCCCCAGAAGATAGGCTGGCTGGTGTTGGATCCTAACCCGAGTGCAACACAGCGTGGGAGCAGACTCCGTGGCACCTAACAACCACAACCCTATTTTTATCTCTTCATGAAACACGTTTTCTTTTCCCAAGGTGGAGCACCATGGACTTGGAATGCTGTGAAGACTCACCGCGAGTGGTTCTAAATGACTTTCAACGTCCGAAGTAAGAGCTGCCACATTAAAGCCAGGCATTGCCATGAACGATGTGCATTGCCAAAGGCGAAGAGCAACGATAATCACTGGAGCCAGTCTCCGTGTGTTGGGCTCTTTAATCCACTGTGCTTTCCTTTAACAGCAAAACTGATCTTGTTATAAATTATTAGTTGTAAATTGCTCATTTAAAATGTTACGACTGTTCATTTGAGTAAACCAGGAGGTGGATTTAAGAAGCTCCCACATGAGCTATACACTTCATTTACTGCTAGCATCCCAGAGAGAGCTGTAAATCAAAAGAAGAAAGCCAGTCCTGATTGCATCCCAAGCAGTAACTTCAGAGAACCGGGAAAGACCTAAATATCATTTTCAGTACATTGGGATTAACTATTATTTGCAATGCAACCGCTTGTAGCACTTTATTTCATGATCGAAAGCACAGAAACACATGATTAGACCTGACGTGGTACCTATTAACATTAATCTAGATTAGTAGCTTCAAACCCTGGTTTGTTTCACTCTGGGGCATTTCCAACTATCTCCAGGGAAGTTATAAAAATTCTTTTAGAATTCTGTAAACAAAATTCATTTTAATGTTAAAAAGAAGTATGGCAGCTTCCAGACCCCAAACCAAACCCATCGCCGATGAGTCTATTCTGACTGATAGTGACAGGACAGGACAGAGTGAGTACAATGGCCCCACCGGGTTTCCAAGTCTGTAACTCTTTACAGACACAAGTTGCCAAATGTTTCTCCAATAGAGTGACGGGTGAGTTTGAAGCATGGCCAAATAGCAGCTGAGCTTTTAACCACAGTGCCACCAGGGCTAGATTCAACCCAAACCAAACGCACTGCCATTGAGTTCTGACCCATAGCTGCCCACACAGGGTATCTGTCAATCTTACAGGAGCAGATAACCTCATCTTTCTCAAATAGAGCGGCTGGTGGTTTTGAACCTCAGACCTTGCAGGTACCTCACCAGACAGGCTCCTTGTAGCAGATTGCGGTGGGGGTGAGGAAGGAGTAAGAACAAGAAAATCAAACTACTAGCTTAGAAAAAAGAGCTCCGGTGGGGTAGCGCTGATGTGTTGGACTGCTAACTGCAAGGTCAGCAGTTTGAAACCACCAGCCACTCTGGGAGAGAAAGATGAGGCTTTCTATTCCATAAAGAGTTAGTCTCAGTAACCCACACGGGCATTTCTACCTTGTTCTACTGGGGGGGGTCCTTGTGAGTAGAATCGACCGGAGAGCAGTGAGTTTTCTTTCTGTTTTGTCACCCACAATCCCTCAGTAAATAAGAATGCAACTCTGGAAACCAGGACAAATTTTGGAGTGGTGTTAAGTCCTCAAATTACATAGTGTGGTCTCTTGATGGGAAGCTCTTCGTTACAACCCTCTAATTCTAGCTTCAAAAACATTTGCAAAAGTGTCCTGCTCCCTGACAGTTTCCATAGGGATTACGTCTTCCCCCTACATCAGGCACCAGCATGCTGGTTTGTAATCTGCTCCCACACTCAAGTCTCTCACCTGGCAAGTCACATGGAAATGAAACTGACCAAGGAGGAAGAGAACCCAGTGTTCCTCAGAGAAAACTCTCCATCAAACTGAACCCAAGTGGGATGAGGTTCCCCTCCCCTACAGAGGGTTCAGCATTAACCTTGGGGACTGATGGAGACATGGGCCAGAAAGAAGGCTGCTGCTCTGTGGTTACTGTCCCAGCTCCAGCACTGTGGGCAGAAGCTAACTGGCTACCAGCTAGGTCTCCCTCTGTTCCATTCACAAATCGGCAGGGAGCCCAAAAGAAAATGATTGGTACAACTGAAACCGAATGTCAAGCACAGGCCGACCTCACTTCAGTGGGCTGCGCGTCATGACACTTCTCAGATTCTGTGAGTTTTACAAATGGATACTTGGTGGCAACCCTGAGCCAAGCAAATCGATGGCACTGATTTTTTCCCAGCAGCGTGTGCTTACTTTGTGTCTCAGGGGGCATACTTTGGTCCCTCTCACAAAAGTGCCAACATTTTCATCCTGCTATTGCACACTTTGTAGACCATGCTCTGGTGCACCTGTAACTTAAATGCATTGTGAAACCAAACCAGATCGTGTGACCAGCTTTGTTGTAATACTTACTCTCTAACGGTGGTCTAGAATGTTTGAACCTACGGCATCTCTGAGGTCTGCCCATGGCGAGTGTGGGTGAGGAGATCTCGAGAAGAGCGTGTGAGAATGAAATCAGAAAGGGGGGCTGTTTGGAGACATGTCCACTGGAGGCGTCAGCAGGAGCCCTGGTGATGCAGCTGGTTAAGCACTTCACCACTACCTGACTTGTTGGAAGTAGGTCACCAGGCCTCTCTTTTGAGGCAGCTTTGGGTGGTTCCAAACCTCCAACGTTGGGGTTAGCGATCGAGTCTGCCAACCATTTGCGCCATCCAGAGACTCTTTTAGTGCTAGCTTGTTGTTTAATGCTCTCCAGGAGGTTCCCATTCAGAGGGCCCCTGGGTCCACCAGAATGAACCCCTGTCCAGTCCTGCACCGACCTCGCCATCATTGCTATGTTTGAGCCCATTGTTGCAGCC
>NW_022103968.1:11377123-11378039 GCF_000313985.2 Echinops telfairi
AAAACCTGGTTTTCTTTCTAAGGGTGATTTGCTGAAACACATATTTCAAACTTGTCATTTTTAATATATGAACTCACAACTTGTCATTTTTAATATATGAAAATGTTACCAAAAGATCTAAGAAAGTTTTATGCCGTGTTTATTAAGAATTTCCAGATTCCTGCAATTCTGTTGGAAAAGTCAAATGCTCCAAATAGACAAACTTAATGAGACTGCAATCCACATGTACAATTGAACATTTACAAATGAGCCCAAATTTTCACCTCCTGTCTTTCCTCTAGCTGCAATCTTCCAACTTACTAAAAAGCAATTGGGAAGTCTGCCTATCATGAGAACTGCTCAATTTTCACAATGATCTATGAATTATAATGGGACTCTTGTCAGTTAAATGTTTACAATAACATAAAAATGCCTGCCAGCACTTAAACAGGTAGTAGAGAGAAGCCAGAATGGACTCTTACAATCGTCTTTTTTTTATAAGTTAAAGTTCTATTATATCGGACAGCACTAGAAGAAATGAGGGGGGAAATCAAAGCTAGGTATAATAAAGTGTAATAAGATAAAGGATCCCAGATGATACACTGGTTAATGATTTGACTTCTTACTGCAAGATAAGTGGTTCAAATCCGCCTACAACTCTGTGGGAGAAAAGACCGGGTGATATGCTCCCAGCAAAACTGATGACCACCTAGGTCTGAGGGCCGTCCCCAATCCCAACTACATGGACAGTCCCCACTCCATGAAGAATTCACTTCAGAGGACAGCACTGAAGCTACAGCTCAGGGAGAGGGACATGTCTGATCAGAGCACATAGGAGCAAATGACTGGGGAGGAAGAGAGAGTGGAGCACATCCTGGCCCACCAAGCCCTGAGGACAATATTCCTGCTCAGAGTAGCTAATGCACAGAGAGGACCA
>NW_022103968.1:11380208-11393133 GCF_000313985.2 Echinops telfairi
CTCTGTCTGCCTCAGTTTCTCTAGAAATCATGAGTCTGCTGAATATAGTCTCCAGATCCAGACCCACCTCCACCTTGCTCCCCCTCTGGGCCTGGGAGACCAGCGGCATAGGCACCACCAATGAGTTTCTTGCCATCTGACTATCTGCTGAGTCTGGCCAATGGGAGGCAGCAGTGGGAGAACTGTGTGGTGGGCTGCTTCTTCCCCTTGTTCCCTCCTTGCCTGGATTGTCTGCAAGAGCAACACTCATGGGGCTGTCTGCGGGGTGTTTCACGGTTCCACGGTGCTTTTTCAAATTGCCATTGACATCTTTATAAACATTCCTTCTACTCAATTCACTTCCATTTATCCAAATTCAGTCGGTTTCCTGCTGGGATCTTGGGTAATACAATGAGCGCTTCTTTGAAAGCACTTAGAATAAATAGTTGGTGCAAGGTCAGCACTCTAAGTATTTGATAAGTAAATTAAAGACTGCATTTTATGGAAGCCAGGCACACTGTCTACATTTGCAGACCGTGCAACTCTCTCCGAGGCGCCCTATGGAGTCAGATGTATGTGAGTGTTATTTGCGTGTGTTGCGTGCGTTATGTGAGAAAATTGTGGTAGGTGTGGTTTAGAATTCTGTTTGTAATTGGTATTTAGCATCTTTCTTATTCTGTCAAATAAAACAAACAAAGTATCCAGACACCTTTCTGAAATGAAACTGCTCTTTTTACTTGACCCTATGTGTGCGGGTTTATCATCATTCTATCTATGTAACCGTGTTCATTGTGTTTGCCTTGCTTGCATTGCTTTCTGAGCAGTAAAATACTATGAACATTTTTCATTTGGTATGGGGAAATTGATACAGCTTTATTCATTATAATTGTTACACATATTTATTTTCTGTTTATTTCTTTTTATACATCTTACTCTCCCTCCCAGATATATTATCAGATCTATACTATTATCTCCATTGATGTTTTAACTTAATATATTTTTCACTTGATGGTCAGAATAGTTATTTCTAAAAGTATAGCTGTATCCGAGACAAACAATATGCTTGTTACTTTGTTGTATGAAAGGCAAGAGATTTCATACCATGGGTTCCACCACTCCCATATTTCTTTAATCTAAGATTTTGATATGTGCGCCCATTTTAAACCCAGCATATTCACCTGTTTGTGTACTTTTTCAAAATCAGCGAAACCAGATAGCATTGTCTTCTACCTTGAGCTTTTATTTAGTTATTGCTGTCCTGACGGAATAACTCGGCCTCAGCATCACATTGGCATCTTTATTCAGTAATATTTCTTTCTCATTTGTTTGCTGGCATTCTAGAGTATGGCCTATTTGCAAAAACATAAAATAGATAAATCAATCGATGCACACCATTAAACATTTCTGAAACTTTGTGGACCTGAGAGGGTCCACATTTTCGCATTTAGGTATGAATGGTAAGTGGGCTTGGGGAATATTCTATGTTCTCAAAGTCTTGCCTTTCATTCTTTCTTTTTTATATGTGTCTGAGAAACACTGATTGATGAATTGACAGGATTAATCCTTCATCCTTTGCTTCTATTCCTTGGACTCATTGGTGCTAGTCTTGAAGAATCATTAGCGATGTCTCAAGCCTTGCTCCTCCCTTGATAGCAAAGTCCTTTCACCTATAGACGCTGCTCCTGCACCTCCTGATAACTGCTGGGGTAGAGAACTGTGGAGATAACCTGCCTGTTCTTGCTGTTGTTAGATGACATGGAGTTGGTATCGGACCATAGCAACCCTCTGCACAACAGCATGAACCACTGCTGGATCCTGCGTCATCCTCACAATTGTTCCTATGCTTAAACCCATTCTTTAAGTGCTGCGTAAATTCATCTCACTGAGGGCTTTCCTCTTGTTCACTGCCCTTCTACTTTACCAAGCACAGTGCCCTTCTCCCGGGACTAGTCTCTTCTGACAATGTGTCTAAAGATCAAGCCTTGCCATCCTTTCCTCTAAGGAGCTGTGGTAGTTATATAATCATTCGTCAATTTGAAAGGATTAAGAGTGAAGGGATGGAGTCAATCAGGTCATAGCCAGTGAGGCCTCTGTGTGGGCATGGTCTTTCCCTGAGGATTCTGGGAACCCCTGTCTTCCTCCTTGGAGGCGGGAGACACTCTCTAGCTCAGCTTACTCCCTGGGAGACATTGCATCTGACAAGACACATGGAGCTACTCTAGAGCCCTGAGCTGGAGAAGCCACATGGAGAACCCGACCAGTGCTGAGATGCTTATAGCACCACTGGATCCACAAGACTTCCCATCCTCTGACCTTTGATCTTCCTGCATTCGGCATCATCGCACGTGTTTCGTGAGTCTAAAGAGAACTTTATAGATTGATATTGGAGATATGAGCTAATATCAGACTTATGGACTTGATCTGGACCGAGCTGGGATGTTTTCCTAATGTACAATTACTCTTTATATACAGCTCTTTCTTATACACATATGCGTCTTTATGATTTTGTTTCTTTAGTCTACCCGGACTAACACAGGAGCACTGGCCGTACTTCTTCCAAGACAGATTTGTTTGTCTTTTTTATTTTTCTTAACCACTTTGAAATTAAGCAACGTTGCTGGCTGCAAGAGCATTATACAAAAACCACGGTATTTTTTCTCTTCCAGCAACAAGCATACGGAAAAATGTAATTTTACTTTTAAAAGATACTATTCCAAAAACAACCAACAGTACAAGAAACCTCAGAATACATTTACCAAAAACCATTCAACTTCACTGGATGATAGTGAAGCCTTAAGTAAATGCACATGAATAGGAAGTCTTGGCTATAAAGATGTCAATTCTCTTCTCAGAATGGATAAACTCAGTGCAGCTGGGACAATTAGTCATCCGTATGGAACAAGAAAAGGTTTCAACCTTAAGTCACCCAAAGTAAAGTCAGTATTGAATAAAGACCTCACGATGTAAGCACAAGGTTAAGAAACTCCATTGGTTCTCCCTTTGCCCCACGTTTATGGGTTCTAGTTTCTATTATCTTCGGCTTTCACTTGGATTGAGTTTTTTCCATGCTTTATTGTGTTGTCATTTTTCATATGATTTTTTAAATGTAAAATCTAGGATAGGTAAATCTATCAGGACAGGAATGACATTAATACTTCCTCAGGGTTATGGCAGGGGAGGGTGGGACACAGTAGGGAGCAAGAATACTGGGTACCAATTCTACCTTACAAATCTGGCTAGACCAGAGGATGTACACTGGTACAGATAGAAACTGGAAACACAGGGAATCCAGGGCGGATGAGCCCTACAGGACCAGTGGTGTGAGTGGCGATACTGGGAGGGTGGAGGGAGGATAGATTGGAAAGAGGGAACCGATTATAAGGATCTACATGTGAACTCCTCCCTGGGGGACAGACAACAGAAAAGTGGGTGAATAATAATTTATAAATTATCAAGGGCTCATGAGGGAGGGGGGAGCGGGGATGGAGGGGAATAAATGAGGAGCTGATGCCAGGGGCTTAGGTGGAGAGCAAATGTTTGAGAATGATGAGGGCAATGAATGTACAAATGCGCTTTACACAATTGATGTATGTATGGATTGCGATAAGAGTTGTATGAGCCCCTAATAAAATGATTTTAAAAAAAGAATACTGGATACAAAAATTGGGGAAAAAAGTGTTCTAAAGTGGATTGTGGCCATGATTGTGTAATTCTTGAGAATATATTCAAACCATTGAATTGTATGGTACATGGATTATCAACAAAACCCTTTTTAAAAAGAAAATTGGTTTGGGGATTTTGTTGTTAATGAAATCATAGCAGCGATTAGGGTGCATCCTAACCCTAATCATTTCTTAGTGTTGACGTCTAAGGAAAAAGCTCCCACCCATAAGAACAGGCATATCAGGATTGCTGCAGAGCCCAGGACCAAAGAGAGAGTATGACAGAAGGAGTCAGCGTTGCTGCACATTGACTTGGACTCAGAGCAACCAAAGCTGGAAGGAAATACATTTCTGTTTTTTTAATGACACCCCACCCCCACACACACACACAATGGCTTTGAAGTTGCTGTCTTGTTGTCAGGCAGCACTAGGCTAGCCAAGCCCCTTATCGAAGATGTTATTTACCAGCTGGTACAGAAGATGTGCCTGTTCAGTGTCGCCCTGGCATGATTCCAGTCTCCATTGATGGCCTTTTGTGTATTGTTCATGGTCTTCTTTTGCTTCACATATTCAGTATCCAGAAAGGTGTCGATTGTATGTTAAAGAGGCTCTGAATTCCGCTATGGTCTTCCCAAGAGTACTGTTTTATTTGTTTGATTGGTTGGTGTTGTTTTGTTATTTTTAAGTGGTGGTTAACTGAACTCCAACTCCAAACTCTCTCAAAATAAATAGAAGAAATGACTGTTCAGTTCCCCCCTCCGCCCCCACCCCCACTGGGCTGCTTGCTCTCATGGCTCAGCCAGAGGCTTACAGAGTGCTTAGACAGCCAGCATGCCACGCCCCCCTGGGGCTCTCTTCTGATTTCTCCTCTCACTTCTCAGTGCTGTAATCACCTGGAACTGTCCCCTGATGCTTCTAGACAGTTACAATCGGTTTCAAACCCAAGTCGTGCTCACTCCCGTTTGGCATTGGCTGGGTCTTGCTGTCAGGCAAAAAGCTGTGATGAGTGGAAACTTGCCTAATGGGGTTCCCTCCATCCAGATGTGGATTTCTCTCCCGGATGCTACCTGCCTGGTCGTCTCTGGGCTCTTCAGAGGGTTGCTTCTAATATTTTATCGAGAATTTATAGTGGTATATATGCAGGAGGATTACCAGAAGGCCCGTTCCATATTTTCTAGGGGTTTCTCCCCGACTATCCCATGTTTTTTTTCTCAATGATGTATTACCTATTCTCTGGACTTGGCGTCTCAGGGCCTTTTCTGAAAATAGCTCCAACCAGCTTCATCCCTCTGATCACAGGGGCCCAAACCAAGCCCCAGAGTCCTAGCAGGAGATGAAGCTCCACTATCAATCACCTTGTCTTGGTCCACGCGCAAATATTTTCTTCAAAAGCATCATGGGCTATAGACCCAAAGTCACTTAATTGATTCAGCAAATATCTGCTGAGTGATTATAGAGCCCTTGAGTCTGTTTCAGGCTTTTTGGATGCTTTGATGAACCCACTGGACAGAGATCGCCACCCGGGGACAACTAAATTCCGAAGAGGGCCACCAGAGTCACAGTATCAGGGCGTGTTAGCGAGTGCTGGGAGCCACCTCCACTCCCATTCCCAAACACATTCTCGCTCTTTGGGATCACAGGCGCTCATGTGCTTTCTTCTGTGGTCTGCTGACTTGGCTGCAGTGTTTTCCCAGGAGTTGAGAATCAGAGCAAGCCCTAAGGGAAAGCACTGGGTTTGGCGGCTGCAGTGATTCCGTTTGGCCACTGGGTGGGAAGCCAGTGAGACATCACTACAAGGAATGCCGTTGTCATCCAAAGACTGCAAAATTCTACCTCAACTCAACTTTTCATGTCAATTCTGCCCGCCCTTTCCTACAAAGGTCCAACAATCAGGGGCCTTTTTGTCTCCCTACAGGATTATCACGCACACCCATTTGTTCTAGGTGCATTGGTGAGTACCTTTTTCATCTACTGTATTATCTGTGTGTGTGTGTGAGACAGTGTGTCTCGTCAAAGAGCTGCTCTTGGCACTTTCTTGAAGCGTACTGCTCCCTGGATAGTGATTTGAGTGCCCGTTTGTGTAGCTTTGGCTTTGTTCACGTTTGAACGCCTGCATGACTAGGCACCGTGCATACCTAGGGCACTCCGCTGGCTCCCCCGGGACAGTTAAGGCTCACAGCAACCCTATGGAGTAGGCAATCGCATCATCCTTCTTTACAGATGAGCAATAGGCAATCGCATCATCCTTCTTTACAGATGAGCAAGTCATAAAGAGGTAAAAACCGGTTAACTAACTCGCCCAAGTTAGAACTGGGATTTAAACTTAGTTCTGCTTGGCAACGGGTCTTTACTCCTCACCAGGGGTCAGAAGACATTTTCTGTAAAGGGCCGGACTTTGTAAATCTTATCGACTTTGGCCGTAGCTACCTACCTCTGTTGTTCTAAGGAGAAAGCAGCCATCGGTAACCACAGTCAATACATACCAGAATGAACATGGCCCTGTTCCCAGAAAACTTTATTTATATCAAGAGGTGGTGGGCTAGATTTAGCCCATGGTCCACTGTTGGCCTACTCTGAATTATTAGGCTCTCCTGCCTCTATGATGCCCAAGATTCAGGTTAAACTGAAAACTGTCCTCTTGTCCGCTTCCTAAAAGTGTTCTTCAAGGGCAAGCCATTTGATCACTCGGAGCTTCTGTCTCTTCTTCAGTCTCAGCTGTTCTGGCCTCAGTCCCTTACTTCCTGGTGGACACAGAAAATCTCGACTTAACATTCCAACTATGAAATCTATCATTCTGGGCTTTCAAAACTTGAGCTCAACTGCACGGAGTTGGCAAAAGGCATAGAACAGGAAATAGTGTGTCAGAAACCATATGGGTGGCTGAATCAAAAGGAAACAGACGAAAATTGTGAAAGTGCTTTTTCCTTTCTTTTACCTCTAAAACAGCACATTGACTGGCATGCCATGCCAGGGTCATCAGGAGGGTGTTGGAAATTCTGGTGCCTTGGGAAAAGGGGCTAGACATGGGACACCCCTCCTCTCGCTCACGATCACCTTATGAGGGTAGGTGTGATCATTTAGGGGTAAAGGAGAAGAATTCATACGAAGGTTGCAGGCAAGGGCCTTTCAGAACAAAACTTTCTTTGGTATCTTGGTAGGTCTAGAACCTAGGTATTTCCGGTATTGCCAGGGATGAGAAATTCAAATGAATTAATATGCTCTGAATCACAAGACAGAGCATCCATTTCTTCATCTGTCCAGGGGGCATTTCATTTAATGGGGGAGTTAGTTCAACATGCATTTCTTGAATGAGCTGGTGCCTTAGGCATGATGATACAAAAGAGAATATGGTCCTTAAATTGCAGGTGTGTCGGGTGGAGATTGTTTAGGGATCACCAGATAGTGAGTTACACCAGATAGTGAGGAGTTACACCAGATAGTGAGGAGTTACACCAGATAGTGAGTTACACCAGATAGTAAGTTACACCAGATAGTGAGTTACACCAGATAGTGAGGAGTTACACCAGATAGTGAGTTACACCCAGCATAGACTAACGAGCTCATCTGGAGCTGTGTTAGTCTGGGTTGACTGGAAAATCAAATTCATAGATACTCATTTGTGTACAAGAAAAAGCTTTATATAAAGAGTAATTGTATATTAAGAAAACATCCCAGCTCAGTCCAGATCAAGTCCATAAGTTCAATATTAGCCCATATGTTTGATACCAGTGTGTAAAGTCCTCTTCAGACTCACACAACACATGCAATGACGCAGAATGCAGGAGGATCACAGGCCAGTGGGTGGAAAGTCTTGTGGATCCAGTGGTGGTTACATTTATCTCAGCACTGGTGTGGGTCTCCACGTGGCTCCTTCAGCTCCAGGGCGCGGCTTTCTGTCAGCATAGCTCCATGTGGCTTGTCAACAGGAATGTCTTGCAGGGAGAGTGTATGTGCCCCACCTCCAGCGAGCTATTTATCTCCGTAGCACCTCCAAATGAGGTTATCAAGCTGTGACCTGATTGACAGGCTCACTTCCACCCCTTCCCTCTTAATAGTCTTAAATTGACACCAGATAATGTAATGACCACAGGAGCCCACCTACAGGACACTCATGAACCACCTAGGAGGCTCTGCTCATCGCCTTCTGAACCGTTAAACAAATCTAACATCTCATATACACTGAGTACTTACAATGCACCTGGTGCCACCCGCTAAGTGCCTTACATCCACGATCTACAAATCGAATCTGTATTCACTAGTGTGCCAGTGCAGAGATCCCATGATTTAACCCTGACGTGGATTTCTGTTTCTTCCCCTCCCCCCAACTTTACCTGCAGCCTTTCTGCACTACTTTATGTTACTTCTACTCTCCAGCATTCGTTTCCATGCTCTTGCTCACCTGAACGCCTTTGTCTGATTCCTTCTCTTACGTGGCCGGCCATCCTGCCAGGCCCAACTCAGACACTGACTCTTTGGGAATTCTTCTTGGAGGGGAATTTCCCTTCTGAATGCGTTTGAAACTTGGCGCATCACTCAAAGACCCTTCAGTGTCTTTGTTTCAAAAGAAGATTCATACTCTCAGTTCTGATTCCAACACTAAGACGTTGCTCATTGTAAATCACTTCAACAATCAGGGCAAGGTTTTTGTAAATACATCTCACTTTTGTAAGTTCCTGCAGAGCCCTGGCGGTGGTGGGGTGGTTCAGGTGTTGGATGGCTAACTGTAAGTTTGAAACCACCAGGTGCTCTGTAGGAGAAAGAAGGGTCTTTCTGCTCCTCTAAAGAGTTAACAGTCTTGGAAACCCACAAGGAAGGTCTACTCTGTCCCCTGGGGTTGCTGTGAGTTGGAATCGGCTCAATGGCAGTGCGTTTGGTTTGGAAATAAGGGTAAGAACTATGTTTTATTCATCATTATATCCCCCACCCCCACCCCCAGAAGCTGCCCACTTCTGAGCCAGCCTGTCTACCCCATGCTTAGACCATGTTGACCTGTCAAGTTGAACTCGATTCATGGTATGTCCAGGTAGAACTGTGCTCCATAGGGTTTCCCATGGTTTCGTTTTTCTTAGACTTAGATCGCTAGGTCTCTCTTCTGAAGTGTCTCTGAGTGGATTTGAACTTCCAAGATGTTGGTTATCAGCCACGCACCAACTAGAACTCCTTGGTCCATAAACTCACTACCTTCAAGTCAATGTTGACTCATGGCAACCTTCTCGGACAGAGTAGAACAGCCTCATCTTTCTCCTGAGAAGTGGCTGGTGGTTTCCCACTGCTGACCTTGCAGGGATCGGCCCAGAGGGCAACACACTATGCCACCAAGGCTCCTCTTTAGTCCTTAGTGAGAACTAAATGAATATTTATTTGCGTGAATAAATTATTCTTAGGATGGTGATAGTTAACCCCAGGACTGATTTCCAAAATGTATGTGAGATGTATGGCCATGATGTGATTGCTGTGGTGGTGGTGGGCGCCCCTCGAGTGCAGCATGCAACTGTCTCATGGAGTGGTTCGGGGCTGAGACCACCTGACCTGTCTTCAGAAGCACCTCTGGGTGAGGTCAACGGGCCAGACTGGGAGTCGAGCTCTTAACTGTCTGTGCTTCCCAGGGGGCTCCCTCAGTGTTCCTAGCATGCCTGGACTTCTGATTTCATAACATTTCTCTTCTAGTAAATACAAATAAAGTCATTTTGTGGCTAGACTAATGAAAATGCCTATGCTTTCTCTGAGTGCCAGGCCAATTCCATCTCTGGTCATCTGTGGGTGCTGGCAATTCGAGGGCCCCTGCTTCCAGAGCACTTGAGAGATGAATTACTTAATCCATGCCAGGAACATTTCTGTACATCAGGTTGTTCACCTTTCAAAGTTCCTCAGGTATCTGCAGGAATTGCCGAGTTAAAATATTCCTGGGTTAGAGGTCACAACTTCATTGAAAATTGACTGCACATTTTTATCATTAAATCATGAGCATCGCAGATGACTCTCACATTTCTCCTGAAGGCATGGTTCTTATTAGGCGCCAGCTTTTCGGTCTGTCCAATTAATGGTTTGTAGCACACACGAGGGAGCATTTATTAATTTTCATTTTACTTGGGGTCTTTTTTTTGTGGAGGTTGTGGGGGTCAAGGGTTCTAAGTTGAAGTTATTGGCATTTTAAAAGGTGTAAATAGGTAAATATTATGGCTCGTGGAAAAGTGCGACATTTTTTCCCTTTAAGTGTGTGATTCATATCACTAATAAAAATGTCATCGGACTTCCCTGCCAGGACTCTGCTGTTGGAATGACGGGCTGTATGTGTGTGCATGTGGCTTGCTTTCACGGCAAACAGGATCTTGTGAGACACTGATGCATATTAGAAACTTACTTTGGAGATAGATTCTCGATGTTTTCTGAACTTCTAGTATAACTCCAAATGAAAAATAGTATCTTCCTACATGTTTACTCGCGATTTTGCTGGATTCTGTTCGGTAGCTTAACACGGTGCTTGAGACACGAGGCTGTGTTTTGGTTTGTGTTTTCTATCTCATCATGCCAGCCCAATGAAGACTCCTCGATTGAAGGCCAAGTTCCAGGAACAGGCCTCCTCCCCTACTTCTGTGGGGATTTCATTTCATTAATAAACTGGATGACGTCACACGTAGTTTCATCTGCTGCTATCCGGAGTCCATGGTATGGGAGACGTGCATTGAAATCCTGAATTGGGGCACGGACCAAGCAGTGTTTTGGAAGCACTTTCGCTGAACTGTATAGATTCACAGGCCCTCTGGGGTCCTCTCTTCCCTGGTCTTCAGTGTAGTCAGAGCTGCACAGCCATCAGCGCTCCCTAATTTTAAAACAGGGCTGTCAGTCCCCAAAGAAACTGCCATTCGCAGTCTTTGCTGTCCTCTTCATCCTACCGGGTGCCCCAAGCCGCCACTAGTCCATAACCCTGTCTCTGTTCGGAAGTAGTGTTGTTATTATTGTTTGAAGATGAATTTTAAGGATCTAAACCCATTGGTGGTTTTATGACATTCTTGAAACCAATATGCTCAACACAGGCCTCGGGTAATGGTGTTTTCTCTCCTTGTTTGGCTTCTGACCATTTTATCTTGAAAACGGAGCCTCTGGTTTGCAATGATCCTCCACTTCTCTTTGGTAATTATGGCAGCACTTTGGCTGCCTGTGCTGCCTTTCTGGGTAGGGATGTGAGAGTTCAGTATCCAGATGCAGCACAAATGCAAAAGCGTTGTTAGGAGAAGGGTGGCTATTTAAACACATGCACAGAGCGGAATGCCTTGAGCCCTGTATCATTTCTCTCCTGCATCTTTCAGCTCCTTCTCCTTTGCCAACACCATACACACACACACACACACACACACACACACACACACACACGGTCACACACAGTGGAGGGTGCAAGTACACAGGCTTCATGCCCTGACAACCAGAGGAAGCAACGCCTGTCCAGTGGTGATGCATTCCTACGCACACTCTAGAAATAGCATGTGTTGTGAATCACAGTCACATGTGCACAGGGCTCGTGTCTCCTCCTGGGAGTCACAAGATAGCCCCTTGGACGACGCAGTGCTAAGACAAGGAGAACTATAGAGAAGGGGAGGCTAGGCAGGTGCTCGATCCTACGGATTCTATTAGTGCCCTTCTCCAAGGACCGTGAGGGCATCAGCTAGTCAAAATCTGTGCCTCGGTTCCCTACCACAGTGGACTAGGCTCAGCGAAAGACACTGGAGGAACACTGGAAGTCAGCTTCCCTGGGTGGGGGGCTCCTCCTCACAGAGGGAGAGGGGTTCCCCTTCGCAAGGGAAGGAGCTCAAGGAATTACCCGTCTTCTTTCTTGAAAAACCGCAGCCTATATTTTGCAGGGAAATCCAACGTAATTGGTATATACCCATCGTTTTAGGCGAATTAGGCCTTAACTGACAGATAACCCATGTTGTTCTAAAATTCAACAAACTCTCGGGAAAATCTTTTTTTCCCTATCTAATCTTTGAATATGTCATTTGCCATTTATATTTGATGGCCTTAAGCAACAAAAAAAAAAAGGAAGAAAGAAAGATAGAAAGAAAAGGAAAGAAAGAAAGTTACCAAAAGGTATTAATGCAAGTAGATAATAAAGCTGCATTCCATAAATCTATAGCTGCTTACGGTAATCATCAAAGCATGAAAAAGTCTTTCAGCGATTCAAAATATGCAGTGCGCAGAATGTCTGCGAAGGTGCATGACAAGTCAGAGTTAAATATATATTAATAAATGAATTAGCTTCATAAATAATAGCCATAATGACATTTTAGGAGACAATAAGTCTGAGGATTGTCAGAAAGCAGTTGATGTATGAGCTTCACGTCTCGGTGATTCTTCAAAATGAATAGGCTTTGCGAGATAGTTCAGACCCGGGACCAGCCTATTTCCTTGAATAATTTACTTGTTGTCAATTTGTACAGCCACATTACACATGCAAATTGTGCTGCCTGTGCAAACAGCACTTGGAAATGATAAAAACAAATTTACGAAGGCTATAGAAGAAGGATTTATTTCACTTTCTCACCCAGGTCAACCAATACATGTATCTGACGATTGTGTGTACCCAATTTTGTTGTAATTATATCAGCAAATTATTCCTTATAATCTTATTATTTTTAGCAGTCTCCTTGTGCTTGGGATAATTAGCTTTCTTCACTCAGTGTAAAAACAATTCAACTTGCCAGCCAGGCAGGGCATAGCTCCATTATCTGTTTTGGGTTTAAATTTATTCCCTATATTCTTGGACACTTTGTGTAAATTAAAAATTTCATAGTCCCTAATACTGTACACGCTGTTCATTCAGTGATGAATTAAGGCCCCTAAACCTCTCCGTTTGCTATTAGATATCTCACCCACTTTATATGTTAATCTGTGCTAATGAATTCCACAACCCCTAGCCACAGCAAGATGACTAAAATTATTACCACTTACAGAGATATGCCTTTTCATTTAAAGTTCAATTCAAATTGCTCCCATAAACAGTCTGCCACACAAAGATACCTCCTATAAAAGAGCGTTACTTACCTATAAGTAGAGTTTTCTGAAGGTAGTATTATCTTTGAATGCACATTCCCAGGTCAGGTGCCCTCAGGTCTGTGGCCTGAGGGAGGGGGGCAGAATTCATAGCTGATAGGTAAGACTTTCTTTCCTTGGGGCACTTCATTAGCTCGGTGGCCTGGATTCCTCGGAGGTTATTTGTGACACACCTTTTCTGCAACCAATCCAGTTCCTAGGGAAGTCTTTGGGCCATTTAGCTACCAAATGAGGGT
>NW_022103968.1:11393808-11403762 GCF_000313985.2 Echinops telfairi
GACAGCAAGGCCTAGCGGCGAGAGGCACTGTCTGAAGGCTGGACCCTGGTCTCTAATCTTGTACACATGGAGGGTCCTACTGACAGGGGTGAGGCTTCATGTTTCATCCCGTCTGGGTGTTTGACTATCATGCCCCAGTGGCAGCAGTCAGAGTAGGTGCGAGTGTCCGCGTTTCACAGATGAAGACATCTAAGATCCGGGCACCTGAGCAACTTGCCTATGTGAAAATAATTAGCATCCAGGTCTTTCTGACCCTAGGACATTCTTGCCATTAATTGTCACTTATGGCTTGGGGACTTAAGGCACATGTTGAGTGTTCAGTATGCCTCTTTAAAGATAAATCATTTCCCGAGATAAATCTTTGGGAACCTTTTCTGGTAAGACACTCTGAGCTTCATATGTTATTTTATGAGGGGGACTTCCAAAGGTTCGTGGAAAATTTCCGTGATCTTTTCATGAACTTGCTGAAGCCCGCTCGCATTTGGAGGCTCCTTGGTGATTCATTCATTACCTTGAGAAGGCTATTTACATAAAGCCAACATTTTGCTTCAGAAGAATCTATAGCAGTCTCCTTTTATAGTGACCTCTGCTGAAAAAGCCAACACAAGTCCTCAAGAATGCTAGTTTTCTTAGGAATGCTTTACCGGTCTACACGCAAGAAAATACCCACAGATGAACTGAATTCACTGTCGCACCTAGATGTTGTGTGATTAGGTCACAACGTGAGCCCGTCCTCACTCTCGGTGCTTGTGCCTCTGTGCCAGAGTAGGACCTATGGCATTATGCACCTACACAGCTGGGATGGTACATTATATGTGAT
This sequence comes from Echinops telfairi, assembly GCF_000313985.2. NCBI lineage: Eukaryota > Metazoa > Chordata > Mammalia > Afrosoricida > Tenrecidae > Echinops > Echinops telfairi. The sequence continues at coordinate 11,394,629 of NW_022103968.1, forward strand.
ATATGGTAGGAGAGGAAAGGAAGAAAAGCAACTTAGAGGGAACATTTAAGAACTCATTTTCAAATTCCAAACCATCACATGGATGATGGATTAGGCTACAATTAGCTGAGTTAATATTTGGCAGAACAAGATGATGGCTCTGAACCTCGAGTCTCACATGAAGTACTATATGTTCCTTGAGCGAATTAAAACTCTAATTCATCATCTCCACTGGAACACAGTATGTTTACCTAATTGCCTCATCTCCATTTATGGATATAAAATATAAGTTTTGTGGTTTCCAGCAAGACCAAGCCCACTAAAAAAATGTGGATGGGCAACATGAACGTTCTGTGTCTTCACCATCCTCAGGAAGTGCTTCTGCCCACCCTCCCCTCTCAGCTGTGCCTCTGCTCAGGTTCCCCACGACCTACTGGGTCTTCTAGCCCTCTGTAAGACCCCCAGCCTCACACCTGAATCCAGCTCATCATTTGGTCAAAAGACAGCATGCAGTTAATAAACTTTAATGTGCTTTCACTCCCAGGACTGTTTTCTTTCTGACTGAGACAAATCCTGACAAAAATACTTAGCGGGGATGGGGAGAGGAAGAAAGAAAATACACAAATAGAAAACAACTAGCAAAAGAGCATATTTAAATATGATCATGTCTATAACTATATTAAATACAAATGCTCCAGGGATAATAATTAAAAGGCTTAGGTCTAGTCAGGCTTAAAAAACAAGCCTCAAGTATGCGTTATCTAAAAGAAATGTGCTCTCAATATAAATGTCTAGGTATGCTGAGAGTCAAACAGTGAAAAAAGGTATGTCGTGATCTCTCTCTCAAAACAAAACCAAAAACCCCACCAACATAGTTATATTGATTTCAGACAAGCCCTTCAGAAAAAGAAATATTATCAAACATACAGATGAAAAGCACACACAGTGACAGAAAGATCTCTGTATTGAAACTGATGAAGGTGTCATAAGAAGTTAAAGGACACCTAAATCAATGGAGAGATAAGCTGTTGATGAATTGGAGGATTCAAGAATGCTAAGATCTCCATTCTTCCCAAATTGATCTATTGATTCAGAGCACTGACAACAAAATTAAAGTAGGCTTTTGTTGCTGTTACAGGAAATAATTAATTCTAATTTTTTAATAGAAAAGAAAATGAATTATGATAGTCAAACAATTTTTAGAAGACTCATATTATTTTATTTGAAAACATACTATAAAGCTACTGTCATTCAGATAGTGTGGTCCTGGAAAGATGTTATCTTATGTATATAAGTCAATGGAACAGAATTGAGGGCCCCCAAATAGATCTACACATGTTTGGTTTGGTCCATTTGATTATCTACAAGAATACAAAGACATATTTTAATGAATAAAGGAATTTTTTAAAATTACAGTGAAACAATTAGACACCTAGATGCTGAAACAAACAAATAAATTGATAAATTTCGACTTACCAGTATATCTTGCAGCATAGACATAATTAGTCAAAATGAATCATAGCTCTAAAGCCTAAAACTATAAAAATATAAAAAGTAAAACAGAAAAAAAATTGTGCGATTGTGGGGAAGAGAAAGACTTAGAATTAACACAAAAAGCATGACCAAATAAGAATAAATAAATAAATTGAAATTCACCACAACTTCTGCTCTTTGCCCTACGTTGTTAAGAGTATCAAAGCAAACCATGGATTAACATTGGTTATTAGGAAAATGAGAAATTAAAATCAAAATGAGGTATTACATACTTATTAGAATTTCAATAAAAAATTAAAATTAAAAAAGGTTATACCAAGGATACGCGGCACTGCTTAATGATGTAAACACAATGGCACAGATGTTTTGGAAAACGTTTAGCAGTATCTAATATCGTTTAGCATAAACTTACTATACAACCAGGCGATTTCATTTCTAGGTATTTGCCCAAAGAAAATAAAAAGCTTCTCTCATGCAAAGTGTATATGTTTTTTAACATCTTTATTCATAATCATTAAATTAGAGACAATCTAAATATCCTTCAACTTATGAATAAACAAACTGTGTTCTAGCATGTAATGATGCTGGAATATGTCTTTTGTTATATAAATACTAGCTGGCCACAAAAGGAACAACCGCCAACACAAGCAACAAAACGAGCGAGCATCCAATGCATTAGCAACATCCTCGTTTTGTCTATGTGATTTGTAATATGCCGATGACACAACCTTGCTTGCTGAAAGGAAGAAGGACCTGAAGCACTGGCTGATGAAGATGAAGGATTTCAGCCTTCAGTGTGGATGACAACTCCATGTCAAGAAAGTCCGATCCTCACACCATAATAAAGAATCCTCACATCATAATTAATGGAGAAACGTTTGAACTTGTCAAAGATTTCCTCTCCCTTCGATCCACAATCAATGCTCATGGAAGCAGCAGTCAAGAGATCAAAGGACACATTGCATTAGGTACATCAGTTGCACAAGCCCTCGTTACGGTGTTGGAAAGAAAAGATGTTACTTTCAGGACCATGGGACACCTGATCCAAGCCTTGGTATTTTCAATGGTGGCATAGGCACGTAAAAGTCGCACAATGAACATGGAAGCTGAAGAATGGATGCATTTCAATTGTGGTGCTGGAAGAATATGGACAGGACCAGGAACTGCTGAAAGAACCAACAGACCTGTCTTGAAGAAGCACAGTCAGCGTGCTCCTTAGAGGAGGGGATGGTGAGACTTTGTCTTACATACTTCAGACATGCGATCTAGAGACACTGGTCCCGGAAAAGGACATCCTGCTTGGTAAAGTAGAAGGGCAGTGGAACAGAGGAAGACCCTCCAAAAGACGGAATGACACACGGGCTCAATGGGCTCGAGCCTAGGAACAATTGTGAGGCTGGCGCAGGACCAGGAAGTGTTTTGTTCTGTTGTGCACAGGTGCCATTGGCACCTAACAACAGCAACGTGGTCTGATTGTGGAAAAGGCAAAACTGTAAGACAGGGAAACATCTTCGTGGTTGTAAGAAGTGAGGGATGGGAGGAGTGGTTGACGATAAAAGGCACGAGAGAAGTTGATGTGATGGAAGTATTGTGGATATGGGTTGTCATAGTGCTGGCTATGTCCCACACTATTTGACTATAGTGTTAGTCAAATCTCCTAGAACTGCACGCCCCAAGAGGTGGTTTTACTGTATCTAAACTCTGCCTTAATAAAACCAACAATAAGAAGAGAAGAAAAGTGAAATACTGATATTTTCAGAAAAAGGAAAACCAAGAAAAGTAGTGACAAGCCTATCCTAGAAGGCATATTAGAGGAAGTTCTTGGGAATAAAGGCCAATGAAACCAGATGGGAACTCAGCTCCACAGGACGGAATGAAGATATCAGAAATGGCAAATATATAAGTCACTGTAAGAGGCCATTGTTTCCTCTTCATTCCTTTAAAATATGTGTCGTGATTCCAAGCAAAAACAGCCTTCTGTTATGGGATTTGCAATTTATGGACATGTAGTCACTATGACAACATCAAGGATGGGTCAAGAGGGTAATTGGACCTGGACAACTCCAAGATTCCACATTTTATATGAACTGGAAAAAATCTTAACTTTACTAAGCAGGCTATGAGAAGTTAACGCTGACTATGAAGAAATAAGGCCACAAACGACCATGAAAAAGCCAATATTAAATAAAATGGAAATGCTCTAAAAGACTGAGGAATGAACTTGGAGAGGAAGGGATTGTTCAAGGAATGGACAAAGGCTCGGCCCTTGAGGATGGAAGGTCTTTGTGGCTCAGAGCTGATTTGCTTGAAGAGGCTTGGGAACCACAGGGGACCGCGAGTTACCAAATTTATTTGGGCCTGCGGTCCCTTTTGCAGGAAAAGAAAACAACAAAAGCAACATTATTCAGTGCCCCCTGGCAATGAAAAATGTTTGTACTATATCCCACAGTCCAGAATAAAGTATAGGTCTCTGCCTTTGCAGCCCCGCTTGGGTCCTTGTACCCACCTCTAGGGGGTGCTATCACCCACTTTGGGAAGCACTGTTCTAGATCTAGAGTCTAGAAGTGGAGTGTGCTTTCCTGAGCTGAAATGAAATAAGACATAAACGTATGCAGCCTTTACAGATAAAAGACAACCTGAATTTTTTTTTTTCAAAGGCAGAGCCTAAAAGTGAAAATGTGTGAGCCAGATGAAGCAGGCAGGCTCCATTTAGCCAGTGTCTGGTTTCAAGCATTGATTTCAGAATAGTTCTAGGACATTCAGAATCATTCTTGCGTTATAGAGAATGTCCCCAATGTTCCTCCTTGTGTTCCTGGGTCATAGAAGAGACTGCCACGTGCTGTAAAAAGAAACAATACAATTGAAAAGGAGCTGATGGTCCATGACTTTGAATGCCGGGGAAAAAGGAAAAGGCCCACCCTAGATCAGGCAAAGGGGAAGGGTGGGAGCTTTGAGAAAGACTTTTGAAGGGTCCTTCTAGACTCAGTCAAGGTGAGATGCAAATTCCTTAATTAGTTCTTTCACTCTAAGGCTGACGCCTGGCTTTTTCTTCACAAGCACACTGACACCTCCTGCTTGGCAGGCATGATTAGTGTGGAGGGTTGTGGTATGCATGGGTCACAGGAGAAGCTCAGGGGGAACCAGACACTGAGCTAAGCCTGGAAAAGAACTTTCTGGGTGATGTACGCAAACCCGCTGTTATCCAGGCCAGAGTGATGCCCGTGCTTCATTGCAATTCTCCCTGGAAATGAGGTTGTGTAAGTCCCTGAGAACACTGACCTAGTGACTACAATCATCTCTTCCAGTGACTTATATATGTACCGTTTCTGATCTCTTCATTCCATCCTATGGAGGTGAGCTCCCGCCTGGTTTCCTTGGCCTTTATTCCCAAGAACGTGTTGGCCCTCAAGCTGGAAAGTCCTCAGACAGGTGAGAACGCTGGACAGTGAGAAAAGATGGAGGGAAAGTGGCGTATTTGAATTGTGACGTTGGCAAAGTGTGGAGAGAGAAGATAGCAGTGGACTGCCAGAAGAACCGACACACCTGTTTGTGGAACACCTCACCCCACTACCGAGCACCCACTCTGTGGACGTGCCTTCTCTGTGCCTCCACGGGGCTCACAATCTTCCGGGGGAGACCAGTCCATGATAAGTTGTATTTCATCGTGGGAAAGCCAACCCTTAGGAAGGCTTAGAGAAAAGACACCACCCCCCAAAAGCATGAAGTCAGGAATGTATTAGCCTGGGAGGCATTATTTTATTCAACTTTGAAGGAGGAAATAAAGTTCAGAAGGTAAAAGAGAGAGACTCCAGGCAAAGGAAGCAGAACTCCTAGCTGTGAAGATGATTCGGACCCATTTGGGAGAGGAAGCCATACAGTTCCCAGAGTGGTAATCCTTTCGGAAGCAGGCTGACGTATCTTGATCCTGCTGAATGGCTGGTGAGTTTGAACCAGTGACCTTTGGATTAGCAGCTGAGTGCTTTACAATGGCACCACCAAGGCTTCTTGTCAAAAGAAATAGCATATGCTAAATCCCATTGCTAACACCTGTCAGTCAGTGGGTTGAACCTTGATGGCTTGCATGTTGCTATGGTGTGAGAAGCTACATCTCTGGTGTTTTAAATGCCAGTAGGGTCACCCATGGTGGACAGGTTTCAGGGGAGCTTCCAGGCCCAGACAGACTAGGAAGAAAGATGTAGCTTCAGCTCCTGGGAATTAGCTAATGAAAACCTTATGGATTACCAGGTTAGGGTCCACCATCGTGCTGAAACATCAGCCCCCTAGACTGGAAGGCACTACACAGTAGTAGCAGCAGCAACGAACTCAGACGTTACAATTTTGAAGATGGCACAGGACTGGGAGACGTCCAGCTCTGTTCTATACAAGAGCTATGGTTGAAGCCAACTTGGTGTCAGCAACCACCACCACCAGACTCCAGCTAGGCATCCCTAGGAGGTGCTTGGCTGTGGAAAGAAAGGTTGGAGATTTGACTTCACCAGAGGCACCTTGGAAGAAAGGTCTGGTAATCTACTTCTCCACTGAAAATCCTATGGCGCTCACATTCCTTCATTGGACAGTTCTACTCTGATGCGCCCGGGCTTGCCCTGAGCTGGAACTACATGGACAACCATTGGCTCATTTTTCCATTCTTGGGAATTCTACAGTTATTCTGTATATTGCCAAACAAAAACACACCCACTGCCGTAGTCGATACCGACTCATAGAGACCCTACAGGCTAGGGCAGAACTGCCCCTGTGAATTTCCGAGACTGTAACTCTTTACGGGAGTAGAAAGCCCTGTCTTTCTCTCTTGGAGTGGTTGATGGTTTCGAACTGCTGACCTTGCAGATCACAGCCCAATTCATAATCACTATGCCACCAGAGATTTTTCTGTACATCACCTCTGAGTTTTAGTACTTAAGGTGTCAAATAAATCTTTCATAGCGTTTTGCATGTCTTCATTTCGATACAACCTTTTAGACAGAACAGGCCAGTTCATGCACTTGCTTGCTCACTCCATAACCCTTAGCACAGTGACAAGCAGTGGGCCACTGTGTGAGGGCCACATAGATGCTGGAAGATTAACCTGCTATCTGCCAGTAGTGATGTAACCCTTAGTTCCGATATGTCAGGGAAATTATTATAATATTACTGAGCACCAGCTACCTGCCAGGCTCTGTGTGAAAAGCTTTACATGTGTATCATTTAGCTTAATCAGGCCGTGGGGTGTTTTGGAAGATGAAGGTATTAAGAAGAGGGGATTAACATAGACAGCAATGCTGCCAACCAGGAATGATTGAAGAGAAGGCCTCTGATGGGATTTGATTACTCACTTGGTGCTACAGAGGAAGGAGAGAGAAGCATTTACGCTTTTTTATTAACTATCATTTAATATTTAATTCTGCCATGTCCACATCAACAATCTGTATACAACTAGCAGCATCTTTTTTTTTTAATTTATTTATTTATTTATTTATTTATTTTATTTTTACATTTTATTAGGGGCTCATACAATTGTTATCCCAATCCATACACACATCAATTGTGTAAAGCGCATTTGTACATCGTTTCTCAAAACATTTTCTCTCATTTAAACCCCCGACATTAGGTCCTCATTTTTCCCCTCCCTCCCCGCTCCCCCCTCCCGCATGAGCCCTTGATAGTTTACAAATGGGTATTTTGTCATATCTTGCCCTGTCCGACTTCTCCCTTCATCCACTTTTCGGTTGTCCGTCCCCCAGGGAGGAGACCACACACAGTTCCATGCAATTGGTTCCCTCTTTCCTACCCACTCTCCCTCCACCCTCCCTGTTTTGCCACTCACACCACTGGTCCTATAGGGCTCATCCATCCTGGATTCCCTGTATTTTCAGTTCCTATCTGTACCAGTGTACCTCCTCTGGTCTAGCCAGTCTTGCAAGATAGAATTCGAGTCATGGTAGTGGGAGCAGGGAGGAAACCTTTAGGAACTAGAGGAAGGTTGTATTTCTCATTATTGTTACATCGCACCCTGACTGGCTCATCTACTCCCCGAGACCCCTCTGCAAGGGGATCTCCAGTGGCCTACTAATGGGCTTTGGATCTCCACTCCACACTCCCCCCATCATTCACTATGGTAAGATTTTTTGTTCTGATGAACTAGCAGCATCTTGATAAATGGGGGAAAGACTGAAATTGTCAAGGTTGCATTTTATTTGGATCCACAATCAAAACCCATGAGGGCAGCAGTCAAGCACTCCAAGGAGGTGTTGCAATGGGCAAATCTGCTGCAAAAGACCTCATTAAAGTATGAGAGCTCGAAGATGTTACATTGAGGCATAAGGTGCCCCTAATCCAAGTCATGGGCTTGTCAACAGCCTCACATGCCTAAGAAAGCTGGACAAGGCCCCAGGAAGCCCAAAGAAGAATGGAATGAAGTACTGAGTACACGGTGGAACAAACCTGTCCTGGTGGAAGTATGCCAGAATGCTCCCCGGAAGTGAAAATGGCAGGCTTCACCTCGAGTACGTTATTGGGAGCTATTTGTCTCCAGAGAACATCATGCTTGGTGAAGAGGACGGTTAGCAAATAAAAGGAAAAGAGGAAGACCCTTGGTGAGATGGACTGACACAGTGGTTACAATAATGGGCTCAAACACAGCAGTGGTGGTCAGGATGGCACAGGACTGAGCAGTGTTGTTCCATGGTCCACAATAGGAACTAAAGCAGCATGCAGTTTGGCTGTGTTGCTTACCTTTTCCCCAATGTGTCAACATGCTCATGATTTTCATCCTGGTTGGTCTGTTTCCCTTGATCTAGCTTCCCAGCCATCTCCCTTACCTTTACACCTTTGCATTAGGGTAAATGGCTGATTGGGATGATTTTTTACAATTATTGATTGGGAATTAATACATATATCAATCATGTAATTCCATAGTTCAACCACATCAAGCAGAATTGAACAATTGCGACCATAATGTTTCCAAACATTCTTGTTCTTCCTGGACTCCTTGACGTTATCTCCCTTTTACCCCACCCCCACCCCCCCAACACTGTACCTCATTATTCCCCATCCCCGGGCTGAAACCCTTCTACCTTGGATGGTTTTTTTAAAGGAGTGCAGTACATGGGTGATAGTGTTTAATTTATGTACCTGTCAGTTAACTGGAAGGTGACCTTCAGGTGTGGTTTCAATACACAGTTTAAAGGGTCTTCAGCATGTGAGTTGAGTGTTTCTTTTCATGAGCTTCCATCAGGGACACCCTCTCTCTGGAGGGTAATAATGTCTCTGTTCATGGCTAGAGTGAGCTGGCGTTTCTCAGAAACCTCCCCTTAGAAGAGGTTGTGTGTGACAATGACGGGCAGGAGCTTCAGAGTGCTGCTTCAGCACTGAGCTGCAAACTTCAAGGTCAGTGGCTTAAACCCATTAAGGCTCCTCTAAAGAAAGACAGGACTACCCACTCCCTTAAAGATTTACAGCTGGATACGGAGTTAGTCCAGGTTGACTAGAGAAACAAATTCAGAGACACTCGTATATATGTAAGACAGAACTTTATATCAAGAAGTAATTATGCATCAATAAAACATCCCAGGGCTCTGGCTGGCATCAGCGTGGCTCCATGTGGCTTGTCATCAGGAAGGTGTGTGTGTGTGTGTGTGTGTGTGTGTGTGTGTGTGTGTGTG
>NW_022103968.1:11404890-11413303 GCF_000313985.2 Echinops telfairi
ATTGATTAGATGAGTCACAAGTCAAATCAGCTATTTTGCTATGATTTAGGAAAAGGCATTCAACAACTCTGGGTTTCATAGGAGTCTCAGCAAGTTAAGTTCATTTTTGAGAATGCAAAGTACCTAGCTCACAGGAGGGTTCAGGAAACCTCGTCACCTCTTTCCCTATATGCACAACCTATTTGAAAATACTCCAGATAAACCAAACTAGAGACCCTATAGGGCACAGTAGAACTGCCCCTGTCCATTTCTGAGGCTGCAATTTTTTTCAGGAGCCGACAGCCTCGTTTTTCCTCCCTTGGACAGGCTGGTGGGTTTGAACTGCTATTTTAAAGTCCTAAATAGGACTATACAGAGAATGCTTGGCAACATCCTAAATGACAGAAACTTTGTTTTCTCAAATGTCAACTCTTGCTGTAATTGCTATTCAATATGTAGCTAGATTAACATCACATGTATCCATGCCTGTTTTGAAATTGGAAAAGATACAAGTCCTGAAATTCTGACCTCCCTCTTCTCTATTCTTTTTGTAAGTCACTGAAACCACTCATTCTTCCACGAAGAAAAACGGGCTTTTTTTTCTTTCTGCAGAAGGATCTCAATTCACTTTCTCAGTTTCAGCAGGAAGTGCATTTATCATACGTCCAACGGAGGTGTATTCACGTTCTCCAGTTGAGAATTATTTAAGGGATTTCATTTTACTTGGGATAATTTTTCATCAGAGATTTAACAGCCACCAAAAAGAACTCCACAGTTAATCTTTTATAACACAGATATGACTTGTAATCTTTACACTATGGGGAAAAAGTTATTAAAAATAAGGGAAAGCTATTCGTAAAGTATAACATTTCTTGGCAAAGAAAAACTGCTTTGTGCTTTTTTAAAAATATGAGAATTTAAATGAAAGTACATGTTTGAAATCAGTGCCAGATGCAATGCAAAATTCACACACAATTCACAAGCCGAATCCACTATTTCGCCATGATTTAGTAAAAGGCATTCAACAACTCTGGGTTTCACAGGAGTCTCACAGATACAAGTATTTCATTCATAAAAATGCATGTTTTGGCAGGTTTCCAGAGCAGGAATTTGCTGAAGGGCAGGTAAATTTATTGATCAAAATAAATCAAATGACCTACGTTCCCCCTCTCCCCCCCCAGCCGCCCAAACTGGCAAAACAAGAGACAAAAAGCCCTACCACCAGAAGAAAAGTGTGACCTATATATATGCTTATTACAGCAATCCAATAGTGCCATAAACAGATATTTGTGTGAGAATTCCCAAATTAACACCAAGGAACTGAATTTCAAATATTTGGGAAGGACAGACTTTCCAAACGCTCTTGAGTCAAAATCTTTAGTTTGTGTTTGGAATAGTGAAGTTCTCCTTTAACCTTTTGCCTATTTATATATCCTCACTCTTTGATGTGAGTATATATAAAGATGTGGGCCCTCTGATGGGAAACCATGGAGACAGTTCTTACACGTGCTGCCATGACTGCCTTTCAGGAGACAGTCCCCCGCGCCCCCACGTCGCTCTCCCACCTCCACCTTCTATTTTCTAACATCAGTGTCACCACATCCGAAGATAGGCGGGTCCTCTTATTATTACCGACAAGCCCCACTGTTTTTCCGAAAAGAGAGGCATTTCGCAAATCGCCCCACCTCCATCACTGCCCCATCCATCTAGTTTGTGGGCGTCGCAGTGGTTTCCCGGGCGCCCCCTCCTCCCCGGGTCTAACCCAGGCCCGGGGCCTGGTCCGGAGTGGGCGCTCCACTACGCGCCGGACGACGGACACGAAGGACAGAGGGAGCGCAAACGTTCCCAGAAGGGCCGAGGCCGTTCGCAGCGAGCATCCCTCCTGGAGCACCGCCCTCGGCGCCGAGCCTGCTCCAGCGCCCTGCATTCATTCGGATGCACAAGCGTAGAGAAAGAGCAAAAGTCTTCCGAAAACGTTCAAAAGAAAGGAGGAAATATGTGTGCGAGAGAGAGAGGAGAGAAAAGGAAGAAAAAGAAAGAAAGAAAAGAGCCGCATCCTTTCTTCTAAGTCAGAAACCGGGCTAGGCCGGTTGCCACGGCGACACGCCGGCCAGAAAGGCGCGCGCCCATTGGCTGAGAGCTCAGAGCCAATGAGAAGGGGGGATGTTGCGGGGTCGCAAGATGGCTGCCGGGAGGCCGGTTCCTGAACGGTGAGTCCGGCGTGTGACAGGGTTGATTTGGGGGTGGCTGCGGCTCCGATTGCGGCGTGGTGGGTGGAGGAGGGTCCAGTGCGAGCAGGACATAGAAATAGAAGGGTGGCCTCACAGCCGCTCCGCTCCGTCGCCGGCCGGGGACCCGGGGCGTCGGTGGGGTTGGTCCCCGGAGGGGCGTCGCGGCATCTCCCCGATTCGGGGTTGCTGCCTCACCCAACCCGGGGCGGGGGGCGAGGAGGCGCGCCGGCCGGGAAACAGGCTCTCGTATCCCGGGAAAGAGCCGTACTTTCTGGAACTGTCCACAGGCTACCCGGCCTCGTGTCCGGCGCTTAGCCCAGGGCCCGGAGACTCGGGGGTTCTTCCCGTTTGGGGACTGGAGTGGGCCCTGCTGCCAGGGGACCCGCGGAGTTCCAGCGGCGCCGCCCAGCAGGAAGAGGTATGCCTTTTTTGGGAGCCGTCCCCTTGCCTTCTTGAGTATTCTTACCAGGGCGTTCAAATGCTCTTGGTGAATTGCAAACCTTTCCGTGGTCTGGGGAAGTGTTTTATTTCCACTTTTCCGTGTCTTGACGAAGCACACAAGCATTCTTGGTAAAGAGAACATATGCATACATGCAAAACCCTTATAAATAGCTTAGTCTGCGTGGTCAGATTTTAAGTTAAAGGCCTGTGTACTTTGCATGCCTTTTTGAGAAAAGGGGGTACATCTACTTGATAAAGTAAATAGAACATTTGCGTTAAGGTTGATGACACATGCATAAAGATATTTTAAATAAGGAACTAACCCAAGTCATAGAAACTTGATTATCGTGCACCATTCTTTAACAGGATCTTCTGATTGGTGGGTGGTAGTTTACTATTAGGATGCAAATAGGATTCATGACAGGTCAGGTCAGATTCACATTACTGCAGGTTGAATCAAAATATGGGAAATAAGACTGTTTTCCTATGGTCAAAATGGAGTTCATGTTCTCGGATGTTGGAATTAGGAGACAAGTTCCCATTGAGCTACTCAGTTTATGTCTTTGAGGTCTTGTTTATTGAGCAGCTGCATAACCTTCCAGAAAACATGAATTATCACTCAAGGCTTTGTGTGACCTTGATGTATGTAGTTGAACTTCGTTTCATACATCTCTCTCCATACTGAAAAGGGGAAGAAAATGTTCTTTTTAACCAGATTTCAACAAATGTAAAATTGTAGGCTAGGGTCATTCTTCAGACCCGTTCTTAAGTCTTTGTCTCAGAGAATATAGTATTACATAGGGGGAAAAAACAAACACTGTCCATTAAAGCGTATTATTTAAATTCATAAAACTCACTGCCATCAAGTCTACTCTGACTCATAGCGACCCTGTAGGACCTAGTAGAGCTGTTTTCGAGACTACTAAATCTTCACGGGGGTAGAAAGCCTCATCTTTCTGTGTTGGCGCAGCTGGTGGGTTCTGTTACTGTAAAATAAGGGAATGGATGCATTGGGCAAGAAGGTTCCGTCATGTGTAAAAGAGGAACAGAAGAAAGTCCTGCTCAGTAGGGTCACTGTGGAATCAGTGACAGACCGCTGCCTGTCATGTTGTGTCTGCTTTGTTTCCTCTTTCTGCTGCTTCTGTCTTCTGACCATCATTGGAGTCTTCCTTCCTAGTCTCCAGCGCATCAGGCAGGCCCGAAAGTGCACTGTTCCACCCACAGCTACGCATCTTGACTCCTCTGCTGCAGAGAAACCTCATCTACGGGTGCTCTCAGTGGTGTCCGAGACCAGATGAGGAGGGGTGGCTGCAGCAAGGAGTGAGCTAACTGGGCATTTGGGGTATGTGCAGCATTAAAATGATCAACCCTTTATAGAGTGCTGCGTGACATCGCAGAGATCATCTCATCAAAACCCTCTATCGTATGCCTTACGGGCGGAGACCCAGAGAAAGGCCGTGCTTGGCCCCCTTCCCATTGCTCCGGACTAGAAACCAGCCTTATGACGTTAAGTCTATGCTCTCCCCTCTGACCCCATGTGGTGACGCTTTCCACAACTAGACTAGAAAACGAAACCCACTGCCATCCCATCAAGTCCTACTCAGCCACCCCTTTTATTATAATTTGATATCATCGATATTATTTTATGAGAGATGGTGCCACCAACTACATTTATTCATAGTCTCTCTCTTTAAAACTCCTAATCCACTGCTGTTGTATCTATTCCAATTTATAGTGACTTGTAGGTCAGAGCAGAATTGCCCCGTAGAGTTTCCAAGGCTATAAAGATTTACAGATGTGGCAGGGGATTCCAGAGGGACTGGTGAGTTTGAACCACCAACCTGTTAGGTCAGCAGCCGAGTGCTTTAATCATTGTACAATTACGGCTCTTTATTAAGAAGGAGGTCTGTGACTGCTTAGTAGCCAGGATGGCGAGGCTCCGTCTCACCTACTTTGGGCATGTTAGCAGGAGGGACCAGCTCCTGGAGAAGGACTTCATGCTTGGTAAGGTAGTGCGTCAGCAACAAAGAGGAGATGGATTGACAGAGTGGCTGCAACAATGGGCCCAAACATAACGAGGGTGAGGATGGTGCAGGAGCAGGCAGTATTTGGTTCTGTGGGTCGGGGCTGAGGTGATGGCATCTAACAACAACAATAACTACCAGTCAGAGCGTGTCATAAACATGAAGTGCAGACTGTTGCTTCACCAAATGAAAAGGTCCTTCATGAAGAGGTGAGCTATCCTGTCTCATTGGGAGAAAAATAAAATATGTCGGGCTTTTTGAATGTTGAAATTAGCTTAGAGACCTCCGTTACTAGCTTAATAAAACGTTGTCAAGCCTTCGATTAGGAACCGCTGAAGTGTGTCCTGCTCGCCGTGCCGCGTTGCTAGCTGCCCAAGTGTGCTAAATGGTGACTGGTTGGCTTTCAAGGGCAAAAGAAAACCGACCCATTCAGACCAGGATGATACATAAGTGCTTTCAGTTCAGAGTAAATTGTGTCAGCTCTGGACGAAAGGTGTGTTCTGCATCGGGCACACTGAATGCTTTTTGTAGAATAATTGTGGAACGGAATAAAGCTTAACTCCAGGGATGGAAGAAGTAGGAAATGAAGAAGGTGGTGATAAACCACAGTGGGGGGCGAAAAAAATCCAAACCAGAGATTCTCGGTCAGTTCTGTCTTGTTTGGGGTCAATAAGGAAATGAAAAATTATTTGGATTACAAATGAAAAAGTAGAAACCCTGGGCATATTAGCACATAGACTGTTATACAGACCTGGCTGTAACCCACATGAAAATATGAAGGCTGTCTGTTTCTCTAGCATTCCACAGCTCTTAACAAATGGCTGTCATCGCTTAGAATCCTCTTTCACCACATTTAAAGGGTACTATGGGAATATCTGCTATAAAATAAAGGGCTGCAACTTGAAAGGCGTGGTGGGAGAGGGACTTCAAAAAAAAGAGAGATTCACCCCGTCACTGCCCCCCTCCCTCAGAGCAAGACACCAACTAGGAAACACATGGATGACTTGGATGTACTGTAAACAGAAAGGAGGCAGTATTTCAAAGATCAGTGCCCTGACGTGAGCAGAACCCCGAAGCAGCCAGTCCACATTGGCCAGTTCACAGTTGAGCTCCTCCTCGTGTGGTCAGCTCCCTGGGAAGTGACTGTACTTCTTTGTGTCACAGGGGCCACTGGGTCTCCAGCATTTTTTAGTTACTTGTTTAAATCACCGAAGACTTGGACATCACGCTGAAGGTTTTCATTAACTGAGTTCAGAAGCATACCATATTTGAATTTTGCTTAATCTTAGGGGTTTGGAACTGAATTCGTATTTTTTAAGTGACTTGGGTTGTTCTTTTTCTTGAGAAATACATGAGAGATGATCGCGCGGGCAATGCCATATGGAGGACAACTTGATACCGCATTGGTGAGAGGGCTTTGAGAAAGCCCTAAATTAACCTGAGCTAGATAACTCACTGCTGGAGGGCTGATGAGGACAGGCATGTGCCCTCTCCAGGGCCCCTGAGGCTGACCCCATGCGAACGTCTTGGGGCAGCCCAGGCACACACAGTCAGAGAAGCAGAGGTCTGAGAGGCATGTTCCTTTCATGTGTAATCAGCACTGAAGTCCCTGCTGAGGGAGAGATGGCTCCTGACCGACAGAACCCCCCGGATGTCAACACTCCTCATCTTGAGGTTCAGGATTCTGCCTGTTTTGTACACTGCTGCCCTCAATGTTAGGAGTCCTGGTGGCACTGCCAGGTAAAGTGTCGGACTGCTGAGTCTGTCTGCTTCCATAAAGTGTTACAGCCTTGAGAGCTATATAGAGGGCCACAGCACACCAGAATCAACTAGATGGCAGTGGGCTGGCTTTGACTCCTCATGTCTTGAAGAATACCCAGAATACCTGGAGCCAGAGAAGGAGGACAGCTCACAAAAGGAGGGTATGGATTAGGTAGCTAATTACTTCCCGGGCACGAGACCAGAAGAGCTATGTGGTGCTGGGCTCCCATTAGTGAGCATTTTCATCAGCTAGCCTATAGAAAAAATCATCAAAAGGGAGAAAGGAACAGAATTTCAAATTCTCTTGGCTTCTACATTTCTTAGAGCCAAGAAGATTGGCTGGACCTCTAACACTATTGCCCTGAGATAATCTTTAAACCTTAAGCCAAAATATTCCCTGAAGTCTTCTTAAAACTAAACAATAGTTTGACTTACTTGAAAAAAATGCAGGCCTTGAGTATTGTCTTCTTCTAAAACAGCGGTTCTCAACCTGTGGGGAATCGAACGACCCTTTCACAGGGGTCACCCGATTCATAACAGTAGCAAAATGACAGTGATGAAGTAGCAACAAAAATGATTTTATGGTTGGAGGGTTACCATAACATGAGGAACTGTATTAAAGGGTCACGGCAGTAGGGAGGTGGAGAACCACTGTTCTAAGAGCTATCTATATGGGATCAAAAGATTTGCTAGAAACAACAGGGTAGGTGAAACTGTGTCCACGGGGGGAAGTAACAACTCAGACAAGGAGGGCGAGTTGCTGCATGGGTTCAAGAATGTCATCAAGGTCACTGAACTGTTCATTAGAAACAGTTGAATTGTGTGTGTTCTATTTCAACAGCATAAAATAGTTTTTTTAATGCCTGGAACATGATAGATATGCACATGTTTTGGGGTGAATGAAAGATGCTACAAACAGGGGAAACTGTTTTCAAATATGGAACCCTGATTACGATATGAAGTCCAAGTCTGGATTTATTGTTATTATTAAGTTCTGAAATAGAGAATGAGCCTAAAGCTATATTGTGATCAAATGATATTGTAGGCACTTATCCTTAGTTCTCAGAACAGTACTGGCCTAACATTCATTTCCTAACACTGGCATATTTCTAGATTTTGAAAGGTGTTTTAGATGGACTATTCCCAAATAGTTGGTATAATCATTAGTTTCTTGAGGAAAATATTTCAGAGGGAGCCCTTGTGGCGCATTGGTTACACATTGGGCTGCTAAGCACAAAGTCAGCAGTTAGAAACCACCAGCCGCTCTGAGGGAGAGTGATGGGCTTTCTATTCCCATAAAGAGTGACAGTCTTGGAAACCCACAGGGGCAGCTCTACCTTTTCCTAGAAGGTCACCATGAGTCTGAATTGACTTGATGACTCTGTGTGTGTGTGTGTGTGTGTATGCATTGTGTGGGTGTGATGTTGAGCTGTTCACCTCAAGATCTGCAAGTTCAAACCCAAGAGCAGCTCCACAGGAGAAAGACGAGGCTGTCTGCTCCTATGAAGACTTACAGTCTCGTGAACTCTGGAGCACTTCCACTCTTCGTGCCCCCTCGGAGTTGCAATTGACTCAGCAGTAGTGAATCTGGGGGAATTGCTTAATGTTTTAAAAGTTCTTTTTTTGTGTGGTTACTTTATATGTTTACGTTTCTGTTTTGTCTTCTCGAAGACAAGATGTGGAGTGGGTTACTACCACCTGGCCTACACGAAAGTGATGTCGACTCGAATTCTGAAGACGAAGCCACCTCAGAACCGTCCGGACTTCACGGACAGGAAGCGAATGAGGAGCAGATGACTCGAAACCCTTGCACAGCCTCAGACTCACCGGCAGATGGGCCAACGACAGAAGCAGAGGCAAACATCAGTGCACGCGAAGAGTGAAAATTATTTGGATTACAAATGAAAAAGTAGAAACCCTGGGCATATTAGCACATAGACTGTTATACAGACCTGGCTGTAACCCACATGAAAATAT
>NW_022103968.1:11413403-11436311 GCF_000313985.2 Echinops telfairi
TGTGGTTACTTTATATGTTTACGTTTCTGTTTTGTCTTCTCGAAGACAAGATGTGGAGTGGGTTACTACCACCTGGCCTACACGAAAGTGATGTCGACTCGAATTCTGAAGACGAAGCCACCTCAGAACCGTCCGGACTTCACGGACAGGAAGCGAATGAGGAGCAGATGACTCGAAACCCTTGCACAGCCTCAGACTCACCGGCAGATGGGCCAACGACAGAAGCAGAGGCAAACATCAGTGCACGCGAAGAGTGTCCTTCCGGGATTTCCTTAAATATGTGGAATGTAGGTCTTCTCTGATGTGCTTTTGAGTATGTCTGCCATGGTCAGAATGTCTGGGTTCTTGGGAGAGGAGGTGGAGAAGATGCCCTTAGAACACGTCCACTGTTCGGGGCATCTGTTGTCAAACCGGTGGGCATTTCCGTGATTGCTCTCGGTGTTATTTCGCTAATGAAAGGAATGAGGAAGGCACAGCGGGACTCACTCCGGTGCCTGTCAAGAGATCGGAGGCCTTTCTACTTGCTGTTACCTGTTTATTCATATGAGTTATTGGATTTTATTCTCAGACGATCACCTGACTGACTGTGAAACGAGAGAAGATAAAACCACAGGTGGTGAGGGTCGCAGAGAGTTGAGTTCCTCAGGAACAGAATGACTTTCTTTGAAGTGTGACCTTAATGGACATGAGGATATTTATATTTCACAAGCTTTTCCTTTTTCCTGAATGCATGCCTTGCTTCAAAATGTATATGCAGCTCAATTCCTCTCCCACTTTTATGCAGAAATTTCAAGAATTGCAGAAAAAGCATACAGAACAGAAAACCGCAACCTCAAGATTCCGGAGGAAAAGAGGAAGACGCCCCAGGAAAGGTGACAATTTTAATTTAGTTGTCAGTCACACCGGCATTAATATTAGCCAAAATTGAGGCCAGTGACTTTTCAAAAAGAAAAACAAACCCATAATTTTGAAGTAATAGAATACATGAGTATTAACAATTTGTGAATTATTTTCAGGTAAATTGAAGAATGAAGAAGCCTCTCAAAGGTAAGTTGCATTTTTATTACTTACCTAGACCAGGCAGTCGGGTGGAATTGATACAGATGGACTATATACCAACAAAACTGTTTAAACATAAGACCTAGTAGTCCATTAAAAACCGTCAAATAAAAATGAGTGCATTTTGTCTAAAAGAATCATCTCTCTTCCTCCAGTGAACAGTTCCCAAATGAAAAGCAGTGGAAGGAGCTCACTCAGTATTTTGGGGCCAATGATAGGTTTGATCCCCCTGTAAAAAAGAAAACCGTGGACAAGGTAAGCTCTTTTGTATTGCGTAGTAGAGTAGCCACGAGGATGTGTGTGTGGGGCCTTATCTTCATTAGTAAATTCCATAAAAAGTATCTACTGTGTGCTAAACTGGACGCTAAATACCAATGATTGTATTTGTGAACCTGATGGAGATAAGCAGTAGACATAACAAGCAAGTCTGTGTTACAAATCAATCCTAAGCCACCAAGCAAGAAAAAAGAAAAATAAAGACATTCCCTGGGTAGTCCGGGCAGGCCTTTATTAGAACATGTGATGTCTCAGACCTGAAGGATGAGAGGAACCAGCTTAGAGAGAGTCGGCCAGTGAGGAGGCGGGAAAAGGTCATCCTGGGACATTTGAGCAGCTGAGAGAAGGCCAGCCTGGCTGGAATGGAGTCAGCAAGGAAGAGGAAGAGAGTGACCTAAGACAAGACTGGAGAGGTAGACGGGCAGGGACCACTCTGTGTAGGGCACCGTAAGAAACAGAGTAAGGGATTTAGGTTCTGTGCAGTGGAAATCAGTAAAGTATTTTGGTCAAGGGTGTGACCTGAACTCGTTTACCTTTTAAAAGGTTGACCTGCCTGGTACGTGGCAGGTGGACTATGGAGTGCCCGGTAGATGAGAACAGAACAGTTCAGAGATCATTCTCGGCAGGAGATGATGGCCTGGACAGGAATGGAGCCACGGAGACTGGAGAAGCAGGGCTGGGTTTGATGTACACTTCAGATGAAGGAGCAACAGGGTTGGCTTCTGGCTGGGTTTCTTGTGCGGTGGTGAGGAAGGTTTTCAGGGTGAGAGAGGAGAGACAACCATGCAAAGTTTTGCCTTCCGAGGTGGTGTGGGTAAGACTTGGAAGTGGGGAGGGTTCTGAGTGGGGGCTATCCAGAGTGCAGTTTGGATGCAGGGCTCTGAGAAGAGGTGGCCGGGCAACCTCTGCTCCAAAGAAAGACCGTGAGCGGGAAGGACGTCCAGCCTGCACTCCCACCTCTCGGGTCCTCCCTCTACTTCTTCCGTAGCTACTCTTGTCTGCTGGGCTGCCTTTTACTCCCAGCTCCCATCCAGCTATCTCTAGTGGGAACATCCCTTAAAGCCAGTCACACTGGTAGGTTCCTGGGAGAGACCTTTGCACTGCCTGCCGAGAGCAGGTAGCCTTTGACACGGGTCTCAAAGGAGAATAAGACTTGGCTAAAGGAGGCACGTCACAGACACAGGAAACCTCCCAATGGGCACTGGGCCGGAGGTTCGGAAGTAGAGAGTCACTGTGGACGGAGCTGAGTCCCTGCTGTGAAAGGCCTGGGCTGCTCTTCCAAAGGGGTAAAACAGTGGTCGAGTTTTAGGCTGGGGAGTGACACGAAACCAGCTCTAGGAAGCTAGACGGCCAGTTCAGGGGTAGGTGCGATGGAGTCGGTTCCTACATGCAGCAACATGAACGTGCACTAGGACGATAAACAGCCTGGTCTGGTGCCATCCTCACAGTTGTTCTTGTGTTGGAGCTCATTGTTCCAGCCACCATGTCAGTCCATCTGGATGAGGGCCTTCCTGGTTTCCGCTGCCCCTCTACTCTGCCAAGCATAAGGTCCTTCTCCAGGGACATTGGAGGTAGTTCCACTCTTCTAAAGAAGATGATGAGAACCCTGGAAAAGGGCAGAGGGAGAAATGGAAGGTTAAATGGGAGCAAGGGGTGGCAAGGCAGCGAAGCTGGCAGGATTCTGTCAGGTCCCTCAGAAGGGTCATTCAGGAAGAGATGCAGGCAGGAGGTAATGGGCTTGTTTCTACACATAATAAAATGAAAGACCTTACCTTTGTGGGGCCTTCACTGTGAAGTGCCCAGCAAGTAGCTAGAGTGGTAGCTCTTGGTACAGGTGAGAGGTGAGATGTTTCGGATAATTCAGAGATGCAAACCAACTTATGTAAGCTGGGCTGAGCTCACAGGGCCTTGAAGATACTGCCAGTAAGGGGCAGCAAGAATAGAGAGTGTTAGAGGAGATTTAAGATGGCTCTTTGAAGGGCTAGCTTGAAGGAGGATGACTTTAGTGGACAGAATAGATGACCAAGGAGACAAACAGATGATGTGTGGCATAATGACTGGAGACAGTTTCAGAAGAAGAACGAGGCCAAGAGGGACAGGGTGTTGAGTAGAAGAAGACGTGCTACAGAGGAGAGATGACAGCAGCATAGGACAAAAGCAGTGTGAGGGAAGGGGTGGTCCTGTTTTGTGTGGCGGACATGAAGATAAGAGGGCCCCTGGGGCATGTCAGCGGACAGGATTATGAGCATAGGTGGCTGACTCGTTTGGGGAAGGGAGATGATTCTTGGGAATAGCATGGAGAAGCGGGGCAAGTGCAGATGTTTTCTGAGGTGAGTCAATGGAAGATTGCAGAAAGGATACTTGAGGAGCCTTCAAAAAGTTCGTGGAGAAATGGGATGAAAAGATAATGGGTTTTTTCCAGGAGCCTTTTGAAGCCCCCTCATACATGTCTCTGGTTTCCTTCCCCTTAACTCTTACCCCCTTGGTCTCCACTCGATTAGGAGGTTGAGTTGCCATTGCTGAGAGGGAAAGCGATGGGCTTGAAAGGGTTTGGAAAAGTGGAAGAGACATATGAGCCGGCCTCAAAAGTGGAAACATTCTTTTACATTCCATTCTTCCACAGACTTTTAGAAGCCCTTTATATAAGAACTTCTTAGGAAATGGGAGAACTTTGAGGGCAGAATTGAGTTTGACAGACAGTGTTGCATGAAGCAAGTGCATTGAGTACTTGGGTTTTCTCAGATATTGCTGGGACACTTGCATGTTGATGGGGTTGGGATGGCAGTAACGATGTTGGGAAAAGTTTGAGGTATTACTGAGGTCCTTGCTTCAAGTTGATCCCAACTCAGAAGTGACCCTGTGGAACAGAGTAGAACTGCCCCTGTGGGCTTCCGAGGCTGTAGGTCTCTGTGGAAGGAAATAGCCATACCTTTGTCTCATGACTTAGGTCGGTGGTGCCCATGCGCCAGAGTCCTCTGGGTCGCTGCTGCTCCCCACTCGGAGAATTTGTATATCTAACATGTTCTCAGCGTGAGAACCACTGCCTTAGAGTGTGATTGGAAAAGCTCGATGCTGGGCTGCAGTCTGCGGGGGAGAGATCTGAGGACAGGAGTAGAAAAGGGGCAGTGGACTGAGGCCTGGGAAGCCTCAGGTCCAGGATTCTGAGGGCTGAGTGAACGAAGGTCTCAAGCTCCCGAGGGCTCGGTGGAAAGAGGCCTCTGGATCTGCCCAGGGGCGGGGGTGAGCATGAGGAGAAACTCACTGGGCAGCAGCCCTCTCTGAGGACTTCACGGGCTGTGTCTCCACAATCTTTTTAGGCCCGCCATGTTGTGATTGTTTTTTATATCAACACAGACTGCAGGAACAAGGTTTCTTGAATGAGCAGTAGAGAAAAGAGACCGAGAAGAGTGTGGTGTAGAATGCAGGCTCTGGAGACCCTGTTAGTTTCCTGGGCCTGCTGTGGTTTTTAAGAACAGATGCGTCTTTTCTCTTAGTTTGGGAGCTGGGCCTCGAGAAGGCAGCAGGCTATGCATGCTCGCACTCCCTCCCTCTGTCAGTGCCAGGGGAAGAACCCCCCGTGCCATTCCGCTTCTGGTGGCCATGGGTACTTCCTAGGCTTCTCGACAGAGCCTCACATGCTGCTTCCCCCGCGTGTCCTGCCTCCAAGTTTCTTCTTCCATTTTCTATACCACTCCTCAGAAGGGACTAGGGTCAGGGCTGGTGCTGCTCCAGTGTGACTTCTTTACTCTAACAGATGGCAGCTTCAAGGAAAGCACATTCAGAAATTCTTTGGAAAAATGGAATTAGAAGATGGAATTTTTTTCCCCGGAGCTTTTTTTTGCTGAGCCGGGTTAGGATTTCAGCCTTCTTCCATTTCCCACCCCCTCTCCCATGGGAACAGGTAGGAAGGCCGGCAGGACAGGACACAACTCAAAACCCATGTAATGATGGCCTTGTCCTTTTTCCAGGATAGCAATGCTGTTATGGAGTTGACAGAGGAGTAAGTGAGCTTTCTGGAACCCCTAAACTCAGGCCCCACACAGAGTAGGCAAGGCACTCCATAATGTTGAATGCTTGGTGGCATTTCTTGATGTTCTTGAGGGGGAGTGGAGGCTTCTGAGTTAGTCTCAAGGACCTGGGTTGGGGCCCCCTGTGTTTGTTCCAGAAGTTCCCTGACCAGAGGCCAGCCAGTGAATGGCTGAGCCTTCCTCTGCTCGTCAGTGACTGGGGTGGAACCTTCTGGGTTTTTTGTGATCGGTCCTTGGTCTGAATATGGCTTGCTCCTGTGACAGTCAGCTCAGATGTTGTTTGCCTGCCTTCCCACCTTTCACTCCTAGTGTCTCTTCTCCTCTAGTCGGGTCTGGAGAAGCGCATCGACCAGGCTGTGGAGGCCTGCGATATCGAGAAGGCTGAGGAGCTCAGCGACCAGCTGGCTACTCGGGAGGTGAGTGGATCTGATCGCACCCTGTTTGTATTTCTAAATTTGTGGAAGTGAATAGACTTTTTTTTTTTTAATTGTTATGTACCTGTTTTACTGGTGTGTGTGTGTGCGTGTGTGTGTTTTTCCGGAAAAAAACAGAAAACCTGCTAGACAAATTCTAAAAGAGCTGTAGCACTTAGATGGTTCTTTCTATGATGGACTAAATCCAGTATAAGCAGACTGTGGAGATATTGTAGCTTCAGTTCCAGACCACTACAACAAAGCAAATATCACAATAAAGCAGGTGACTGGAGTACTTTTAGTTTCCCTGTGAGTGGAGAAATTAATGATAGTTCACACTGTGCTGCAGTCTAGGAAGTGCCTTGGCAATATGAAAAAGTTTGAAGTTGTGAGGGAGTCACCAAAACGTGTCAGAGACATGAAGCGAGCCCAGGCAGTCGGAAAACGGTGCTGAGAGTGCACCATAGCATTGCCACAGACCTTCGATGTGTTTGAGGGAGAGAAAGAAGGGAGGGAGGGGTGAGAGAGCTCGAGCGGGCGCTGTCTGGGAAGCACAGGAAAGCACAGAGCAATAAAAGGACTGGGCCTGTATCGACCACTTTCATCGAAGATTTTCCTTCAGTCCATTTTCTTCCATTTCATCTTGCTATTTATTTAGAAATGCTTGACTTTATTTTCGTCTTTCATGCCTTTATTTCATGCGGCCTGAAACTTGCTGCTGGAATAATCCATGAGGGCTAGTCAACCCCATGTGACACCAATCCAAAGCTGAGGGGCGGGGGCTGCAAAAACAGATGCCTACACTTTATCCTGTATGAGCTAGAGGAGCCAAGCTCTGAATTTCCAGGGGTTACTGAGTCAATTTTTGTCTGAAAAGGGGGTGGTTGGCCAAATCAGTTTGGGAACCTGTGTGCTAGATAATCCATCCTTCTTATTAGTTGCCTTTGAAAACAGAAAGAAAAGAATTTTGCTCTCTCTTTTCCTGTTTGCCTACCCGCACCCACCCACTCACTCAGCCCCTGTAACCACTAATCTTTTGTCCCCATGAAATTGCTACTCTAGATCCTTGATAAAAATGGCATCGTACCATATTTCATCTTCTGTGTAGGGCTCATTTGACTGACTTAGCATCCTATTTTAGGGGCTCATCCACGTGTTGCCATTTGTCGGAGCCTTCTGTCTCGGGTTGACGAGGCCTCCTTCCGCTAGCAGCCCAGCCCCTTGTATTTATTCATCCCCTGCTCTATTGATGGCTCCTGGGTTGTTCCCCCCCCCCCACTGTTGAGAATGAGGTCTTTCCTTAGGTGGCGGTGCTCCTGTTCCAACTTAGGGTCAATCTTGCGCTTTCAGTTTGCCAGTATTCCCTTTCACCTTTCAAGTAGCCATGTTTTGACTTAGTTCATTGCCAGGATAGCACTTCATTATGCTACTTAGAAAGCAGTTTCATTGTGAAACAATTAATCCAATGGTGTGCTGAAAGTCGCCACCTACCGAGTAGGATCTCGGAGTTATAGTTTAACTCGTGCCTTCTTTAGAGTGCAGGACACCGCAGCATGGCTTCCAGTCAACTTTGTGCCCAAAGCTCACCTTTGAAATGTCCTTCCTCCCCAGACAGCATCTGCTGTTTGTGAGGACGTGGACTGTTTTGTCACTGGAAACTTGGGTCTTCATAGACATGCTGTTAGAAGTAGTGTATAAGTTTCTTGACTAGCGTGTTAGTCCATGCTGACTGGAGGAAGAAAGAGAGAGTAGCATCTGCTTCTGTACAGATTACTGCCCGGGAAAATCTACGGGCAGCTCTGTGCTCTAGGGTGGCTGAGTCCAGATCAATTGGATGGCAGCGGGTTTGGGTTTTGGGGTGTGACCATGGCAAGGTGAGAGAATGGGGTGGAGGGACATTGCTTGTGGAGGTGGAAAGACTTGACTACAAGACCGAGGGCACCAGAGAACATAATGTTGGGTGGAAGACGCCGGTATGAAACTCGTCCATAATGTTGGGTGGAAGACGCCGGTATGAAACTCGTCAGTGCAGTGTCCTCTCCCAGCTAAGAGGTTGAGGACTCAGCTGCTAACTGAAAAGCAGCGTGCCGGGGCCTTCCTGCCCCATCTGGCAGAGTTGCTGTGAATCAATGGTTTCCTAAAGCAGGGCCTTGGATGGGATGGGGTGGGATCACCAGGAGACGCTCCGCCCACCAGTGCTCAGCAGTTAATGCCAGCCTGCTCTACCTTGCTAGTTGTCTCTGTGAGCTTCCCTTTCTTTTGGCTGAGGAAGCTGCTCATCAAAGCAGACAGAATTCTGCCCTCTTGGATGCAGAATGTGTGTGTCCTTGGAGGCCGTTGGGCTCTAGCTTTTGTGTTTTGTTTTGTTTTGTCAGACTGCTATTTTAAAAATGGAAATGGAATAATACTGTTGACTAGGTATTTTCCATTTACCCATGCGGGCATGATCTCAAACAACGAAGGGTTATTAGCTGTCACAGTTTATAACAAATGAGATCACTTGCGATCTACGTGATATTCTGGCACTTCCAGGGATAGTGAACATTTTTTCTGAAGTGCTCTCTTTGCTTCCATACGAATATAATTCTTTGTTCTGGTAAAAAGAAATTAAATTTATTTAGTGTGGGATTAAAGAATTCTGATTAAAAGGAAAACAATCATTTGAGCCCCATTCTTTTCCCAAAGTGGAAAAACATCTGGAAAACGTTTGCTGTTCAGACCCAGGCATTGGAAAGATACTGATGCCATGGTAGTTAAGCACCCATGAAGAGTAACTAAAGTAATCAAGACTGAATTCTTGAATAAATATTTCAGTTTGCAATTTAATTTTTCCTGCTTATTCCTTCGATGCCCATCACGGAGGGTGCGGGAGAGGGGATTTTGAGAAGGAAGTGCTGTGAGTTTGCGGCAGGGTCCCTTTATGGATGAAGCAAACGCAGGAGGCGTCCGTTTGGAAATGAGGTGCATTGCGGTTTATCCCAGCACCACGCTCTTTACTGAGAAGCCGTGACTGGGGCCTGCTGATAAAGCCGTTGCTCGGGGGCAAGATCCCAGAGTTGCCGGAGCCTTTTCTGACCTTAATAAGTGGAACGAATTCGTGATGTTGAACATTAAGCCTGTGAAACCACTAGGGCGGCAGAACTGTGTCTACAAGTCGGCGTAGAAAAGGCAGGCCCTTATCGCACAGGTCAAGCAAAAGGCCATCGGTGCCCTGCCGCCCTGGCACGGCACCACATCCCCGACAGGGTGGTGACATGAAGCTGGGTGTGATCTGGTTTGGGGGCACAACTTCCGCTCACCTGTTTGAATGCCAGCAGCATCCAGTATTGTGGTTGCTTTGGGACTGCCTGCCTTTTGGAGAAATACTTAGTTGTTGACAACTAAATCTTAGAGGAGACTGTAGAAAAATATACTTGGATTAAGTCATACTGCTGAAACTTTATACATTTTGAACAAAAAGGAACGTGTGTGTGTGTGTATACATACATATATGCATATAGAGACATGTATGCACAAGTGGGTGTGTGTAATGGCATAAGTATTTGAGCACATATGTGGCTTGTTAACTTCAGGCTAGAGCAGGAAGTACATTCCATTCATTGGTGGCAATTCCTGAAAATGCCATCCTCTGGTCCTGGGTCTCTCTTGACACATAGAAGTTACAGTGTAGAGCAGAGCAATTTCTAGAAACAAGAATTTTAAAATAAAACACCAAACCTAGGTTCACCTGAGAAGGTTGCTTTTAGGCTGACTCTTACATTTTGGAAAGAGGATTTACCAGGAACCTTCGCATTGGCCTGCCTTGGGGAACAAACAGCTGGATTTGCTGGCAGACCAGTGGATCTCTATCATGGAAGGAGCCACATCTACTTAAGCTTGGCAGCTTGTTAGCTGTACCTGGACGGATGGTGTCCGGGCAGTAGTGAAGAGGGAAGAGAGGTGGCCTGTGTGGTGCTATCTGAGCTTGCATAGCTTCCGCCCATACATAGAGCGTGCTTCCTGTAAGTGACACGCAGGGGGGCCTTTGATAGCACCAAGTCAACTTGGAAAGATCAGTTCATACTTTCCGTTGTAACCTTATTGCCACTGTGCCCAGCCAGCTAAGTTTAGCCATGCTGTTCTTGGAGAATTTGAAGGGTATTAATATTTACATTCGAGATATTTTTATTGTAATCCACTATCAACTTTGCTTGGGCCCAAAACCTTTGATTTTGAGAATGATATGATAAAGTGTTTCATATTTTAAATTTTCTTGGACTTTCAAATGAGAACCTGAGGCCATGGCTGCAGTTCAGAGTGCTACTGAGCATAAAGTTTATTTAGCATCTAACCACGGAATCACAAATACCAATAGTGGGAAAAGCGCCCCCATGTTCTCATCTACACAGACACATAAACGTATTTCCAAGATGAATTAAACAGAACTTAATTTTGTTAGAGTACTGAAAGTTTTGGATAGTAAAGCATAAGGAAAGTTAATGTTGATATAATGATAATTTATTGATATGTAAATAAAGAAGGTAGCTATGGCTCTTTAAAAAAAAAAACAAACCCAAAGTTTAAATTGCTTTAGTTATATTCTAAGTGAATTAAAAATGTTTTTTAAAATTTGAGCCAATTATTAATTTGCAGCTCAAACACTATTTTAGACCAATTTCTAAGACAACGTGGAGGCATTTTTATTGAAGAAGTATATGTACACACGAGTTGAGGGCAGGGGTTCTCAACCTTCCTAATGCCATGACCCTTTTACGGTTCCTCGTGTTGTGGTGACCCCCCCAACCATAAAGTTATTTTCTTGGCTAATTAATAACTGTCATTTTGCTACTGTTATGAATTGTGCAATCCCTGTGAAAGGGTCATTTGACCTCCAGAGGGGTCATGACCCACAGGTTGAGAACCATTGCTTCAGAGGAACAAAAAGCTTCATCCTTCTGTGGAAGGACTGGTGGATTAGAACCATCGACCTTAGGGTTAGCAGTCCAGTGCTTAACTGACTACACCCAGACCTCCCTACAAAAGACCAACATTACTATCTGTTTTCTCCAACCAAAAAAAATCTGAAGAGGATTTTTGCTTTTACAAAGAAGTGAAGCTAGCTGTTTTGCAGCGAGCTTTTAAGAGGCAGCGCATATCCCGAGCAGCTAGCATGGTGTCTCCACAATTCTTTCCTGGGAACTACACGCAGCAGTAGCCCCCCTAATTTTGACCTGTGTCCGCTAGCACTATATTCATGTTATTGTAGATATTTTTTGTGGTGTTCGATTTGATTTGGGAGGTGATGGGATCAGGGACTGATCAAGTATTTTTCATACACCAATGCCGGTTGCTGCCTCACTTTGTGGTATTTTGGCTTAAGAAAGGATTTGTAGGAGCACTGTGCATTCAGACAACCAGAACCCTGTGAACAAATCAGAAGCTAGATTTTTAACAAGATCCTGGTGATGCGCTTCTTTTGAAATTGTGGATTCTGATTCCGGAGTGGAAATGCAAGTTCTCAGCCGGGGGTCCAACCAGAGAGAAGCAGTGGGAAGACCTGGGATGAGCTGGCCCTTGGGTCAGAGGTCAGCATTTCCGGTCCAGATTATTGTTGGCTGGTATCTCCAGAAGCTGGATGCTGCAGCGTAGCCTTTCCTCTGGGTTAATTTCATGTAGCCGTAAGTGGCCTGTTTGTTGTCTTGACCGAACAGGGGCTTGGAAGCCCACGTCCTTCCAAAAACCTGGAGCCTCCCCAAATCATACAGACTCCAGGGATTTACCTGTCAACCTCCTGGGAGCCTACGCCGACCTTGAATTCAGAACGGAGACATGTTTGAATTTACGAACTGCAGTCAAAGATGATAACTTTAAAGTTATTTCCAGACTATGCTATTTTCAAAGCTGTGTATTTTTAGGAGGTGTTTGTGCACCAAACAAGCAAGCAAGCAAGCAGAAGTGAAAGACTTATTGCAGCGAAGTCAATCTGGTGACTTGAAACCCTTTATTCTGTCTTCTCTTGGGTTTTTCCCACAACTCCTTTCTTTGGGTAAAAATATCTTGACAACCATGTTTCTAAGGTAAAAAATGTGTTCTGTTCCGAGCCGAGCAGTGCACTCCAATTAGCTCGCTGTTCTCAGAATTTACACGGGAACCTGTGACCCGACCGAAGACTGGTAGGCACTTTCTCTTTTCTTAATTATGGCGATTTCTAGCCACCGAGGACTGTGTAAACAGTACAAATGCACCGAGTATTATTTGTGTGTATGTATTACAAACTCAAAATGAAATATCTCCACATTTTCTGGTTCCTGGGATGTACTTTGAAAAATACTCTCTATTCTCAGGTTGGGCTCAGAAAGCAAAAAGTGGGTTCAATGCTTATTGCCTGCAAAGTCTCCGGGCTGTCTAGTGAGAGATTTTATTTCCTGCTGTCAAAATGAAATACAGTAAAATTGTACTGCTCTATTTCTGTTTGTTTTTTTCCCTTTCCCTCCCTCCCCCTACCTCATCTTCCACCCAACCCGCCCAGGGAATAGTGTTTAGGACCATTCCTTGTCTTTGTGGTGTATTTCCCTGAAGGCTGTGGTAAGGAGGGCAGGGCAGTGATGGGGCAAAGAATCCCCCTGCAGCCGCCTGCTAGCCAGGGTTGGCGGGAAGCCTCATCAGCCAGCTCCTGTGAGGACAGGCACTTGGCTTGGGGAGGGGCTCTGGGTCTGGTAAGGGCACCTCCCCTCCGATGAAGGGGCTGTCTAGGGAACTGGTCGCTGGTCCGGTCCTCCTTTCCTCTGCCGGCCCTTTCCTGGCTTGTATAGGCCGGTTCCCTTTAAATGGTGGCTTTCCTTCCTGTAAGCCTGTTCTCTAAGTAGTTCTTAGAAGTAGTTCAATGGTTACACGGGGAGGACCAGATAGTTGCCAGGGACCTTGAGTTCCTTTGCATCTGGCAAGACTGTGTACCGTCTGAACGCACAGTGTCGTGCTACCTTGGAAATCACACCCCGGCGCTGATTTTCCAGGGGCAGTAGGTAGCCCTGCCACCACCGAGGCCGACCTGCTGGGCCAGGCCGGTGGGGCAGGGCCGCTGAGCGGCACAGTGGCCGTGCCCTGGCCCACGGGGAGAGAGATCCCCAAGCCAGGGAAGCCTTGGGGCTGGACCAGCAGGGCTTCGCAGATCTCCTGGCAGGGGGATGCGCATTTTTAACCTTTGGGGTGTGATTGGGCGATCACCTAGAAGGGCCGTCCTCCTGCGTGCTCTTAATTATGTTGATCTGTGCTTTTAACCAACCTTAAAAAAAGATTTCAGATGTTACAAGTCTCATTAAAGAGACAGACAAAGCACAGTTTATACTGTAGATTTTTTCTGCAGTTCAATTAATCAGCATGTTTTCTCTTTTAATTAAAACCATTTTAGTAAATTAAAGCCCACAGCAAAACACATATATAATTTGTTTGTAATTAGCTCTTAATTGGTGGTAGTTGAAGCTTAGCACCCTTGGTTTCTTTCTTCATGATTGCCATTTTATTAGCAGCCAGTCATTAATTAATCTTTTTCTAATTAGCTTATAAAACTGTTGATGGCACATTATTGTAAATGTGATTTTAAGTTCAAAGCTTGTTAATAAGCTTTCTTACTCAGAAGAACAGAGATAAAGAAATTGCTGAAAACAGTACTGCAGTTCTTTTTAAAAACTCTTTCTTATGGGGACTAAAGCATCTCACAGCTGATGGCTCCTGTTGTCATGTTTCTCCTCTGAATGGAGGGAGTTGCTTGACTATGAATGCCTATATCTGGAGTAATTTCAACAGTCTAACATCTTTTCTCCCTCATTGGGATTACATATCATTGGAAGCCTTAATCGTCATCATTAAAACAGGTGTTATGTAAACTATTTCACGATGTAAAATATGTGAATCCAAGGACATATTCTCATACCTCCTGGGCCAAATGCATACACTGGATAAATTGCCGGGTGGCCCCCATATATGATTTCATATGGAATATATGTGCACACCTGGACACATATGTGCACATAAAAGTCCATAGCTTTTTGATGTGCCTTTAAAAACAAGCTTTCTTGGGTTATGGTTTGAAATAGAAGCCATGGTGCTCTGATGGATATGAAATTGCCAGCATCAAGACAAATGATTGTGTGTACACACATATGTGCAAAGATAGGACACACACCTATGCAGACCCATGCATGTACCTTTTTATTTCTTTTTTAAGTCATTTTATTGGGGGCGCGTACAACTCTTATCACAATCCATACATCCATCCATTGTGTCAAGCACATTTGTCAGCATGTACATTTTAAGATGGCAGCACAATTAGGGAACGGCGAGAAAAGGAAACTTGATTGCAAGTCAGTTCCAATGACTGGAGGGGGCCTGGCTTAGTTGCGGATTCCAGAGAGGGCTTGGGCCCCTCAGGTGTGGTTTGGGGCTCAGCCCAGAGCCAACGACCTGAATCTCCTTTGGCCGGGTGCACACCAGATCTGAGGTATGGTTTGGGGGAAGCACACCCGCCCCACCACTGCATTCTTTCCTGCGGTGCACGCCCCACCATCTCCCAGACCGCGAGGCCTCTGGGCTGTTTACCACTGTTAGCACAAAGTTTGGAAAGCTCTTAAAAAAACAAACAAACAAACCCCCAAAACAAAAAAACACACCCGCCTCCAACAGCGTCTGTCACTGGAGGTGCTTTCTCAGCTCGATTGTTGAACTTCGCGTGCAGAGACCTTTTCTGATGCCACGCAAGACACACTAGAAACAGATAGCTGACAAGGAAAAAATTAAAAATTGGATAAAAAGTAAATGAATAATGTCATATTACTAAAAAGACGAGAGGCTAATTTGTGCCGACTTTTTGCTAATTTTGTTCAAGCCTCAAAATGAGGAGCTGTCCCCCGCTCCGTGCAGCTCTGATGACAGTGCCAATGATCCATGAAATAAGCTGCCGCCGGCTTTGTTCTGATAAGAATGAACAAATCTCCACAATGTTCGGCTCCCAGAATCTCATTTTCATACTTGCATGCAGGCGAAAAGAAATAAGCTGTTTGCAGGCTTGATTAATCAGACATTGGAGGGGGTTTTGTCTCTTTGATCTCTTTCGTCTCCTAGGTAACTTGCTTGACATTAATGTTGAGCTTGAGTAAAGACAATCAGGAATTGTCGACCAAACTGATATAAAAATTAAAGACCTTAACACTTTAAGTGCTCCGGTAATGGTTCCGCTTTACTTCAGAAAACATCTGTTTTCATTTAATTAAAGCACAAAAGAGAATGGCATAAATATTTCTCATAGAGACCCATTATTCCATAAAAAGTTAAAGTATGATAATTGCTATTTTCAAATCAGTGCCTTGAAAGTGTTCAAAAGGGAGGGAAACTTCATAAATCTGTGCTGGCCAGTAATTTTTGCGACGAGTAAAATGCTTGACGAAGTGGACGTGAGGTGTACAGCTTTGCTCCGTGGAGCTGTTTGGGGGTCAGATGCTGCAGTGATTGTCGGCTCACTTCCTCCTGGCAAGATTTGGCCAGGAAACCGAACTTGATTTGGCAAGTTTGTCTTTTAAAAACCTGTGCCCCATTACAGGGATGTGCCATTATATCTATTTTACAACCCGCGATGATTTACACGCGCTAAACCTGTAAAATTGAAAGGAATTAAAAAAATGTCGCCTTGCATTTGCCGGGGGTTATGCAGCCGCTTGTACAAATCTTCCAAGTGGCTGTAGAGATGAATGCCTCCAGGGTCCAGCCAGGGCCCTGCTTTTCCAACCAGCTAAAGCCCTTATCTTAAGTCCAAGCAAAGTACCATTAATCTTTGTGAAAGACCTTTTATGGCTTTTAATATATCCCAAATTAGAACATTTTACACCCTTGGTTCCTGAAATATGGTGATAAAAAGCCTTTAGAGCTTAATTTTCTTTACCGCATGCTCTGACCAATTTGCAGTTCTTTGTGATAATGTTTAGACACCTTAATTAAAATGCAGCAAAATATTGGGTGTTCTATATGGAAAATGCTGATACTTTGGCTATGCATACGGGGGGTGGGGGAGACCCTCTGTACACACGTACACACATATAAATATATATATATATATATATTTTTTTTTTCTTTTGAAGACATTGCTTTTCAAACTGGGTTGCTATAGTTATCTGATGACCCGAAACTGTTTTTACTTTAAAAACCATTGAGCAAGCTTTTGTGATGTTTACACAGGGCATGGAGGTGCATTTTTCTCCCAGACAGAAGCAGAAAGGATATTCTCCGTGGCCTAGATTCGCGTTTTGTAATAGCGAACCACCACAGCACGATGCTCGCTTGTGTTCAGGAGATGGGCTCATCATCCAGCCTGGGAAAAATGTATTGCTTCTCAACTGCCTCCTCTGTGGGCTGGCTTAGCATCCCCTAGAATTGGGGGTGGGGAGTCCATCATGTTCCTTTCTTCCCAGGAGTAGGTGAAACACCTTCATCATAACCGTGTGGAGGGCATGCAAATGGATAGGACTTTTCATCACCAGCGGAGGCAAAACCATGTCTCCGGCGAAGTAGGCGGGCCAGGCTTGTGCTGAGCGTGCCTTGTCGCCTCAGTCAGTGAGAAAGAAGGACCCGGGGTGCTGCCAGGTACCGAGGCCAGTCGTGCCCTTGCTCGGTTCCTCTCAGTGCGCAGTCCCAGGTATTAAGAGTGCGGGGCCTCCCTCTGCTCGGCCGAGGGCCAGGCCTTATCCCGGGCGCTGTTGCTGGAGAACAATAAGCTCAGCCTTGTCAGGACCAAGAGGTTCCTTCCGGTCTGGGCGCTGAGCTGTTCCTCTAGCTTTGCCTGTCCCAAGGCTGGAAAACCCAGATGAAGAGTTTCAATAGGTTCCAAGTGCACACGTCACTGAAGTCGGGGGGTGGGGGAGTGGGGGGGACTGGAACCGCTGTGTACGGTGGAAACCTGTCCGAGCAGGAAAACCCAGAGGGCCCCCACCAAAGTGCGAGATGGGAAAGTGGCAGAGCAGGCCCCCGTGCTCTGGCACCGCTCTCCCAGCTCTCGCCGTGCATCTTCTTGGACAAGTGTCAGGGAATCATTTGACGGACTGGCTGCTAGGGCTTGTCTGGCAAAAACAGTTCAGGTCATTTTTGTGACACTTGCCCAAAGTTGGAGGCTCCCATTTAAATGTAAGAACAGCCAGCTGAGTAGGGGTTACATTTTTTATAGGGACTCGTTGAACCTGTGACGTATAACAGACTTGCACTTGACGTGTCATGGGTAGAAATGGAGAAGAGACCAAATATTCCATGTGACTGTGGAGCGAGCCATCTTGGATCTGAAACGTACACACCTGCAGGAGGCCTCTCTGCTCACCCACTGTCCCGTTGCTGCCCCCCCCTCCCCCCGCCCGCACCCCCCAGCTGTGTGAGTAGTTCTGCCTAGTGAACTGTGAGCGGAGAGTGACTGAAAGAATTTAAGGGCCAGTGTGAGCCCTTGCAGCCCCTTGTTCTGGCTTCGTGTCCCTCAAAATCACGCTGCTGGCACTGCCGGACACAGCAGAGCCCCGCTAGTCCAGAGAAGGGAAGCAGGGAGCGAATTGGGGCCATCGAGTGGGGGCTTTATTTGGCACCACAGTGGTGACTTGCCTAATCTGACAGCTGCTAACTTGATTCTTAGATTGACATGTAGTTTCTGGGTGAACAGGAAAGCCACTATTGTGGGAAAGTGGGCCACAGCATCCTCTGGAGTTTCAGCCCTTCAGGCATCAGCCCATTGTAGTGGTTCTTGGCGTGAATGACTTTTCCCATGATTAAGAACAGGGACTGAAAAGAACCCCCAATGATCTAGGCCCACATCGAAACCGCTGTGTGGGACTAGCCCTGTGTGGAAGTCGGCCCTGGGTGGTTCAGTACTGGCGCCCCCAGGATAGTGCCTGGCAAGACCAGCACATGGCGCCCCAGTGGTATTTGTGGGATAGGTGTTGACCTTACATCCGTAGGGTTCTAGTTTGGGAAGGACAGTGAGCTCTCTCCAGTCACCATCCGTCATTCTCTCTTGAGTGGCTGTCCTGTTGTCGTTGACCAATGCTGCCCCGCGGTTTGTCAGCTCACTTCCATTAGCTGCCTTCCTCTCTATATCAACACTTCCCTGGGCTAGAAAGTCAGGTGTCTCTTGGCTCTGATGAACCGACTCTAGTCAGTGGTGGAGTGGGTGACTGCAAGGTCAGCTGTTTGAACCCACCCCTCTGCGGGAGAAAGAAGAGGCCATCTGCTCCCTTAAAGACAGAGGAAGTTCATTCTACTCTGGCCCGAGGGGATGTTGGGAGTGGGAATCGACTCGATGGCAGTGAGTGTGGTTTGGGGGAGCCCTGGGCTTGTTTACTCCGTATATGGTGCTCCCTGAAGAAGACCGCTCTCCGAGGCCTGCCGACAGTGCCACCAAGCCTGCCCACCCTCACCGCCTTCATTGCCTGCCTGCCTGCCTGGGAAGCTCTTTGCCTCCTCCTGGCTTTTGTGCTGGGGAGCAGAGCCCCACAGCCCCAGCTTCAAGACGTTGGCTTCCGAGTGCCTTCCAGGTCATTTCTTGCCTCCCAAGACTGCCTGCCCTTGAATGCAGGGGTAAAAGTGGCTAGGGACACCCAGAAGCGGTTTTTAGCCTTTGATGTTTAAACTGGGTCTTAACAGATATGTTAGAACTGTCCATGTGCATGGGCATTTTAAAAAGAAGCCCACAGAGCCCAAGTGTCTGGCTGAGCTGCAACTGCTGCCTGTGGGACTCTGCAGCTGAGGGCTGGGGCCAAAGAGTGGGAACCCGGATGATGGCTAGAGGCCAAGGGGCCGTGGGCAGCCAGAGAGCAAAGTTGATGTTGAGTTGAGGACTTCCAGGAGGAGGCATTTACTTGGATGAATGAACAAGGGCTGGCAGAGGCCACGCAGTGGTCCGGGGCCCCCGGGCCCCAGCCTTTCCCTCTGAGCACCTCTCTCTTTCTGCCCTCAGTGAATTCAGAGCGTTCGGTCAGCCATACCGAAAGTGCATTTATGGAGGAGTAATTAGCTTTCCCATGTTTTATTAATCACATCTATAACTGCCAATCAGAGTTCCTGATGAGCAGGCGATAACTGGAGTGACCATACTGAGTTGCTATAATTCTAGCCCAGAGCAAAGGCACTTGATGTCTCTGTCAGTCTGTGCCGCCTTATCAGGGGTGAGTTCCCATTCAGCCCACTGAAATGCTGCCAGGGCCTTATTACTACCTTTGTAGTCCCTCGGGGCTTCCATCTGGGAAGGCGTGCCGCCCAGGAGGCTGGTCCAGCCGGGGCGAGGGGCTTTGGTGGGAGGGAAGGGTCAGAGGGGCCAACCTTACAGACTCATTGTGCTTCAGTTTTATAATTAGAACTTTTCGGATTTGTAGGCATGGTTTTCTTATCTACAGGTTCCCAAGCATTTGCACTGTAATTTCTGTAGTCATTGGAAGATTGGTCTTCACGTTGTTTTTCCTCCTTTGCAATTCTTAGCTTGGTGTTAAAATCGCCAAAGCGATCGCCTGCCACAACTTTGTGAAAGCCAAAAAGGAAGCGGAGAATTCACAGGTGGTTCGCAAAAAGAAGAAGCTGGCGTGGGGGTGAGTCTGAGCTTTTGCGTCGTGATCGATGAGTGTCATGTGGGTCCCAGAGACCCTGCTAACACCCCTGGTACTTCATGTGTACTTTGATCCATTTTGTCCCTTAGAACTTGGGATGTTCTATCAGATTTTAGCTGGGCTGGCCCCTCTCCCGAGGCTCGATGTTGGTGTTGTAATCGTCCTGTTGGGAGATGTTTCCGTTGGCTTAACTTTGGGCACTCCCCAGATGTGCTGCTTTAGCCAAAGCTGCTTTGTTTTCAAAACGAATCGAGACTTGTTGTGCTCTTCATTTCAGATTTGAAGCAAAGAAGAGATGGGAAACCAAGAGCAACATGGGCTATATGTGACTTGCCAGAGAGCTTCCAGATCTTTCTAGACTGAGTCCCAGGGCTCCTCGATGCCATGGAGTGATGATCTTGTTTGTGTTAAAGAACACTGGGACGCTGGCAGAAGGGGACGGCTAAGCATGGCATTGGGGAGCTGATTATCCAGCCTCTGGGACCTCTTTCTAAGGAGCTTGATCCTTCTGCGGCAGAGCCTTCTGTGCCTGGCTCAAGATCAGCGAGCGACTCCCAGCGAAGGGAGGGGACGAGCATGCTTATAGATGTTGGCCCACGGTGTCACCTCTCGTCGCCTTCATGTCGGTGTGGGGTTTGGTCACCTTTCTTCTGGAACCTGGCTCTTCAAGGGGGGTATTTGTTTATAATGGATTGGTCGTAAGTGCTAAGAAAGTCTCGCTTGATCCTGCCTTTTACCCGTGGCTCTAACCACCTTAGCACATGATAAAGGTAATTATTGACTCTTTCCTGGGAGACGGCAGAGTTGATATTTCACAGCTACATGGTGAAAGCACTTTTTGTGTACTGTCAGATAAACTATTTCAATAAAAAATACTGTAAGACTGCAGTATCTGGAGGATGATTTAAATTCCGCTCTGCCCGGAACTGTCTCCTTCAGTCTCCCTCTCAGCCATGTCATTCTTTAAATGATGGAATGGTCCCTAGAAGAGAGAATGGTATAATTGTATTAAAATGACAGCGTTCACTCAGGCCAGTGTCACTTTGAGCCTTCTAAGAACATAGTCTCATTGTTTCCCCGCCTCTTCCCGTTCGTCGGACAAAGGCAGGATCAGTGATGGACTACTGCTGGGCAGTCGTGGCCGTGAGCTGTGCATCTCCTGGTCCTCCCTGGGAGGGGCGTGGAGCAGGCACTCGATCAGCTGGACACTGGCTCCTGTGTCGGGCCCAGGCCGCTGGCACTGCCCAGTGCCCGGCCCTGGGGGTTGAAGGCGGTGCTGCTTGAGGTGGTCTGCAGTGCACCTCTGTCGTCCTCCACCTTACTCAGAGGTTCTGCTGGCTGGTTGCCCAATCTAAGTTCTCTCTGGGGGCTAATGCCACCAGGACATAGAAAATGAGCCATGGCTATAATCAATGGGATGCTTTTGTTAGTTTCTGACGTGGATGATGGTACAAGCATGTTTTATGATGGTATGTTCTAGAAAAACCCAAAGTAACCTCACTGCCATCGTGTCAATGCCAACTCATAGCAACCCTAGAGGATGGTAGAAGTGCCCCTATGAGTTTCCCAGACCGTAACTCTTTATTGAGCAGAAAACCCATCTCTCTCCCAGGGAGTAGCCTGTGGTTTCAAACTGCTGACCTTGCAGTTAACAGCACAGTGTATAAGCACTACACCACCAGGGCTCTAGAATAAGTGAATAGATGTACCAGCTACTTTTTAAGAAAGCAAACCTCATCTTCTTTGTACTTGGTTGAGAAAAGCTGGTATCGCTAATGCAAAATGTAAGGCAAATTGTGTGTCTGTTAACAAAATTTGTCATCCCAAGGTAACCGGACAGAACATGGTCAGATCATTTCTTGTGCCGCAGTTGTCCCTGTGCTGTGTGGCTGATAGAACACTGCACTGTGTGCCCACCACATCCCGTTTCAAACATCTGTAGTGGAAGACAAGCTAAGCGAGTTGGAGCCCTTCCCCTAAAAGTGGAAGCAGGATGCCTGCTGCCCATCCAGAGATCTGGTCTGAAGCCATAAACATGCCCTCTTGGAGCAGGCGGGTGCATAAAGTCCCAAATGGGCTTTCCCGTTTCCTTGGCCTTCAGGCATGGAATGACCCTTGCAGAGTGGCCCCTGGCAGGGTCTGATATAGGGAGCCCCCAACCAGAAGGCCACTGGTATGGCTCTTCAGCCTGCCCCAGTGCCCTCCTCTGGGCCCTCTGGTAGAGCAACTGCCTATTATATCAGCCCTCTTTGGGGCATAGCTTGTGCAAAGTCCTGAAGCTTTTAGGGAAGGCCCAGCACTGGAGGATGCTGAGTACTGGGGGAGGAGGGAGAGGGGCTGCTGCTGGCCTATTGGGACCAGTTTCACCAGCTGGGATGGGGGAGTAGACAGTTTGCTCACGAGAGCAGGAAAATGGGACAGTATTTCCTAGACTGCTAGTGTTGCTCAGAGTGCCCTGCTCATTCCGGGTACCGGGAAGCCCAGGTTCTTTTTTGATCAGTTATAACTTGTGTCCCTGAAGCTTGGACATGCATGTGCCCTATCCCCAGAGTGCCTGAATGAGGCCAGTGACGTGGATGGCGGCAGTTAATGTTCACTGAGATCAGTGGGATCCGGGCCAGCGATGTGGCATTATTGGAACCGTGATTTACCGTCAAGTCCTTGAGGCGAACACAACTTGCCAAAGCACAGTCATTGTGAGCTTTATAGCACTGGTTCTGAGAAGTCGAGTCGGGTGGTACATTTTTGTTTGGGAACCCTCAGGAGGTTTCTGGTTTTCAACAGAGCATTCTATTTCTTTCACCAAAAGGAGAGTTGGAATACATAATTTCAGGTTTGCTATAATTAGTTCTGATGACAGTTAAATACCTCGCCAAGACTGTAAATCAGTAGTTAAACAGGTTTCTGTAACTGATTGTAAATCTCCAGCCCGTGTGTTAAGTACACTGCCGTTCCCCCCCAGACAGACAGACAGACAGGGGAGAGACAGGTGACGTGTTATCTGCACTTGACTAGCAGCTTAGATCGTCATGTCTGAAGTCTGCTGATTTCTTTGAGACCTTTTGCCTAAAATGTTATCTTGGAAAGATTGTAATGATTTCATTCTGCTGAGGAATGGTCTTCATTTTAATTCTCAAGCTAGGGAATTCTTTGTTAAAGATACCATTTTGTAAGAAATGCGTATAGAAAAGTCGATGTGTAGAGATCTAAATACAGACATGTACATATGTAAATATATTTATATACGATGAGGGGGAAATAAATGTATGTACATATATTTATAGGTTTAGTATTGAGGAAACAGATGGACAGTGGGCCCCTACTCAAGTACTCCTTCAACGCAAGAACACTTTGTTCTAATAATTCAGCAGTCTGAGCTGCTCACCTTTCCAACACGATCGCTGAAGACCAAGTGGGTATATAGGCAAATAGAAAGCACACCAGCCTGTCCTGACACAATTGCTGAAGACAAAGCGGGTGAATAAGCGAAAGTGGTGAAGAAAGCTGATGGTGGCCAGCTATCAAAAGATATAG
>NW_022103968.1:11437190-11445297 GCF_000313985.2 Echinops telfairi
ACAGGCCCTGCTTTGGAAAATTAACTTAGTAAAACCTCATCGTCCAATTCAGAGCCCACTTGAAATCATTCGCAGTTTTTCCGCATTGGCAGAAGTCTTATTTTTAGTGCTCGGCACAGCAGCAAAGGCTTTGCATGTCAATTAAATTTTTTTTTCAAGCCAACTGCTTATTCATGGGCTCAAAATTGACACTCTCCTCAAGTCTTAGTCCGGATTCCGTGAAACAAATAGTAATATTTGGACAAAATATGTACCCAAAGATTATTTTTTTAAATTTTTAAATCAAATATAGATTGGTGACATCAGTACCTTTGAACATGGTAATTGGTCTCTGAACATAGTTTGAAAAGCGTAAGGCGTTTTAAACCCAGGGAAATCTATTTCAAGTCGTTTTTATTAGGAAGTAACGAGCTGTCTTTCCAGGTCCTCACCTTTCAATTAATGAGAGACCTGATGCGAGCAAGCAGTTGCACCTGTGTTGGAGTCAGTGTTAGTGACCCTCTCCAGTGATTATTTCATCAGTAGACGTCAAGACCTTGGTGGGATCCTGAGAGAAACCCGCTTTCCATTTTTTAAGTAGTCGGTGCTCTGTAGAGTCTAGAAAAGGAGTATTAGTCAGTGTAGTCTTTATCCTCCCATCATTTTACCCACCGTAAAAGATGATACAACCATCACATTTTTACACAATTAACACGTGTTACAGGAGAGAGCTTCCGAGTTTGTGGGGAAGTTCCATTCTCTTCATCCCCCTTTCCCATGAATATCTTTAAGCCCCTCATACATGTTTTTGTGCCAATTATGCCCCCTCAAAGAATTTTCCTAAGTGTGCTATGCTAATTTTTTAATAGCAACATATAAAAACATAGAGACCATTATGCTTAGAAAAATACCTTGTGGGAGAGACCATTCTTGTTGCCCCTCACCCCCCATAAAAAAAGAAGCCCTCTGTGTGTTACTTGTGTGAGAACACGGTACATCCTTCATGTGCCGTCAGCGCGGCCACACTGAGAGAGCTGCTTGCCTTCAGTTCAGAAGCAGGCAGCCTGTGGCTGCTCTCGGTGGCCTGGAAAGCCTTTCAAAGGTGCCAAGCCATTTTTGCTCTAGGGTGACACGGAATTGTGTTGCTCTCCAACAGGACCTCTCCTTCCCTCCCCACTGGTGAGTGTCCCAGAGGGATGTGGGCACTTGGCTAGAGGGGCCTCCACTAGAGCCGTGCTGCCTGAGCGGCTCCCTGCCACGCTGACATCGGTGTTCTTGACCCTGGAGTTCCAGCGTGCTGGCTTTGGTTGGGCTGCCCGCCAATTACCAGGCCGTAGGCTTGTGTTTTCAGACGTTCCTGTAAAATCAAGAAGTGGTGGAG
The DNA here is from genome assembly GCF_000313985.2 of Echinops telfairi. NCBI lineage: Eukaryota > Metazoa > Chordata > Mammalia > Afrosoricida > Tenrecidae > Echinops > Echinops telfairi. Next base: position 11,438,551 of record NW_022103968.1, read on the forward strand.
GGATAATTATCTTTTTATTAGTCTTAGTAACTCCCTTTTAGATGCCAGTAGAAAAGCTTTCAACATCTCCAGTGTTTGAATCGAAGCCCTTGCCATTTATAACCAGGCCAGGTCTCTTTGTCAGGAAGCAGAGAATCAAAGGGGAAGGGGCAGGCCTCGAAGCCCCTGCCCACCCCTCCGCCTGCTGAATTGCTGCAGGGAGCCTGCCGTGGGACGGGGATGGAATGAGGTAATCTTTTCCCACCTCTAATTTCTGAAGGGTGTGTCCATCCAGTTATTACTTGTCCATTGAACTTACGGTTTAGAAACCACCAGCTACGGTGCAAGCTGTAATTATTGATGTCTGTTTCAGATCCATCTAGAAGTTCTGGCAGTCGATCAAGAGGTTAATATATCACTGCATCTTCGGGCTGGCTGTGCGTCGCTGTACGTGTTTTATTGTTTGATGGCTAGCTCACCATTATGACTGCCCAGAATTAAAAGTGTTCTCATTTGTGGTGTGGGTAACACTCGAAGAAGTAATTATGAACGTCCCAGGAACAGGGAAACAATGAAGCTTTGAGTTTCTTTGAATTCCTGCCTACCTAATACCTCAGGAACATTTATTAGCACCTACTAATATTAATGCGATATTAAGGGCCCTTCTCTGTGGGCCATACAGAGGAAACTATGTTTATGGGGCAATTTGATGTCAGGGTGTGCTGTTAAAAAATCTGTCATTTTTCCATAAGTGGAATAACCTGGACTAGCACCCTCGAGTGACAACAGGGTTGCCCTTCCACACCTAAGTCATGGGGATGGCGTGCCTGCCCTGGGGGAGGAACATATATCCCTTCTGCTCACTGCTCCAGCTAGGACTCTGTGACGTCACCACACCCAGCTGCACAGGAGGCTGGGAAAGGTAGAGTGAACATTTTCCAGACAGAAGCGGAAACACATTTTGGCCACTAGGACTCCTGCATTGCTGGAAACTCACAGCCGGATGCTGACTTAAAGTGGCAACTTTGAGTCTGGCTGTGGTGTGATGGTGAGTACCGTAGACTGCAATTATCCTTGGGTGTGTTGACCGAGCTGAGTCACACACCAGGCAGTGTGCATGGTGGGGGTCCCCTAGATCTGTTGCCCAGAGTCCGTGCACTCCAGTGAGAACAGGCTTCTCGGCAGAGGTGAATGTTTAGCACGAGGCATGGCGAGAGACTGGGACTTCAGCTGGTGGGATGTGTCTCCAGAGCAACCCAGGTAGCCGGACAGGTGGGCACTGCAAGGACTGTACCATGTGGGAGTGGAGTAAGGAGGGAGAGGGTGGTGGAGCCAACCCACAGAGCTTGGTTAGATACACCTGGAAATTGGACAAGGGTCTGGCGAGTCGACACATACTCAGTCAACAAGAAAGGCCCGGGCTCACAGGAGTGGCGGGTCAGAAGGAGGCAAAACTGCAATGGGTCTGTTAGAAGGCGATTCCAGAGCTGGAGGAAGAAATGATGGAGACCGGGGCCAACCGGGGCCAACCGCACTGGAGAGTAAGAGCGCCGGTACCCGGAGGTGAGGCATGCAGGTGAAGACTGAGGCGGGTTTGAGGGCTGGGAAAAGGCGTGGGGAGGTTTGGGTGCAGGTGTCCTTGGTGATGCTGTGGGGGAAGTGGGGGGAGTGGGAGGAGGGTCAAGCTTCTGAGTAAGGGAGGGGAGAGCCTTCCGGGAATGTCTGCTGAGCTGGTTCGTGGTAAGCCTGGGTGTCACCGAGAGGGCCTGTTGGGACGCTGCTCAGAATGAAGAATCCCCGCTGGGTGGCTGCAGCGCCCAGCTGGGAACCAAAGCCCTGGGCCTGGGCATGCCTACGCGGGCCGCCAGGAGGTGTGAGAGGGCGAAGAGCAGTGCTCCGGTGTGAGTGCCAAACGGAGGACATGGCACAGGGGCACAGGAGCCCCCACCAGGAGCGGGCCCCGCGGGGAGCAGTCGAAGACGTCCTGGAAAGGTCAGGGCATTGGGGGCCGCAGAGGGTCCGTGGCAACTAAGCTTGCTGGCTGTTCAAGTTCGCATCAGAGGGCCCCTGGCGGTCTGCGCCAAACCCACCGTGAGGGCTGTGGTCACAGCCCAAGACGGCTTTGGTCGGGTTGCCCTGAAACAGCACCAGAGATGTCCTGGGGACAGGGTTTATTAAACTTCAGGGAAAACGTGTGAGGGAAGGGAGAGAGGCCTGAGGAGAAGGCTGGCCCAGTGCCCCGGGGAGGACTAGGAGCTACAAGGGTCTCTGGGACCCTTAGGTGAGTCCAGGGATGGCTGTGGGCTACAGGGGGATGTGGCTGGGAGTGGGAGAGGAGACTCAGTGCTTCTGGGGCAGGGGGACAGGTCTCCAGAAAGTGGGGGTGGGGCAGCTGCTCACTGTTGGCCAAGGGATGTGTGCGCAGACCAGCACCTGCTGCCAGTGAGCGGAGTGTGAATGCTTGTGCACATCCGCATGGACACTGGCCATCGTTTCGGGCCCAGATTGGTCCAGGGGCATCTTGGTTCCAACAGCATGGCGTGGGGCCTCCACTGCCCACCACTCACCTGGTTGTCACGCCTCAGTGAGGAGCAGGCAAGGCCTCTCCTTGAGGTGGTATGCTGCTTCAATATAGACGGCAGGTGGGCATGCCAACTGGATACAGCTGGTCCTGCACTGGGGGCACTGACTACTGTAGGGTCTGCCAGGGAGCTTTGAAAGTTAGTGGGCACAGTCCATGATCGCTTTATCCCATCTTTCAATGAGCTTCCTGGAGCCCCTACTTTGGAGCTATTTAGATCAATATCTTTCTAGATGCAGAGAGATACCTAGACACAGAGAGAGCAGTGTCTCCCAGCATGCATTTTCTGGAGCCTGGTCCCATGAAGGACAAGCAGGTTTCCGTGGCCAGCTAAGTGGGGGGAAACGTTACACATGACCCCCACTGTGACTTCGGGAAGAACACCATCCCATCCAGACTCCAGTCGGTTGCTCTTTGCTGAACCCAATCTCAGTACTTCTCAATTGTGTTTAACATCATCTTGGTTTTCACCTGACGTGTTTTAACCTTGAATGTAATTGGTCGAGACCCCTTGGGAAAGCAATTCTAACCCTGTGATAGCTTGGGAATAGTCACATCTCAGATCAAGGATCTTTGTAGCCATCCCCCAGCTCAGCAGAACCTTGTCTGAATTTCAGGGTTCTCCCCCCACCCCCACCCCCACCTTTGTGCTTGTGCCGAGTCTCTTGTCAAACTGAGACTTTCTGTATTTGAGATTCATTCTGTGTCCCCTTCTCTCGAGTTTTCCTTAGCTATCACCTCCCGCCTCCCCCGCCCCTGCCCAGGGTGTTGGAATCACATGGCTTCTTGTTTTGCCTCCAGCTCCCTGGTGATTCTTCTGTGGCTAGAATGACACTGTTTGCAGGCCAACAATTTACATGGAACAGTGTGGATGGATGCATGGATGCATGGATGGATGGATGGAGAGGTGGATGGATAGGTGGGTGAATGGGCAGATAGGTGGGTGGGTAAATACATGGTCCTTCCACTTACAGAAAAAGCTATTTGAAGTCTTGATGTCCTTAATAAATATTTATGGCTGATTGATTGTGTAAGTTTTGGAAATACTGCTATTTTTCCATCAGAAATCAGGCAAACGTTTTGAGAATTCGGTGTCACGTGCCCCTGTGCTAGAATGGGGGAGACACTTTAGTTCTGCGTGCATGGTGTGGATGCCTGGCAGGTTGATCATGCTTTCATGACTGTTCCCAACCCATGCTCTTGCGCCACCATTCTCTGTGAGCTGAAAATGCATGGTTTTGTAGCGGAAACGAGGTGATGGGAGTTTTAAGGAAGAAGGCTGAGGCCACACAGCTAACAGACAGTCAAGTTTGGGAGTCAGCCTCGGTTCTTCCCCCATTCCTGCCATGCACCACCCACCAGAAAATTCACTTGCTAGAAACTTCCACTCTAAGGACCCACTGTGGCCTCGTTGAATCAGACTTTTGTGGGTGGGGCTCAGGAGTCCGCATGCTCACAATCGGGCCTATAGGTGCTGTATACAAAAGTTGGAGAATCCAAGTTTAAACATTATTAACCCCCAGCTTCTGAAACGGGGCAGTTGGAATGAGAGGGTAAAACAAAGCAATGACAGCTACCCATGCATTATTTCTGAACCGTAGAGAGGGAGGGAGGTATACCAGAGAGTATATATAAAGACTCATCTAATTCCATTCATACAAATGTTTATACAGCCCCTAACAGACAGACTCTACTGTCTCCTCAGTCAGCCACTTTCATTTGCCAAAATAAATAAATAAGCACAGAAGAAAGGTTCCATGTCAAAGAACTCCCATTAGAATCCTCTCCTGGCACCTACTCTCTTGCTAACAGGGCTCAGAACTCAAAAAGAAAGAGTAAATCCAAAGTCCACGCACAGGAAAGTTCCGTCCCCCACAGTGAGGGCTTAATTAAGTCCTAGATGTTTCTTGGCGCTTTGGAAGGCATTTCCATGCACTCCTCCAGGCCAAACACCTTGTCAAGGGCTCCGAAGGAGTAGGCTGCCAGCTTTGAGTGTCCGCATCCTGTTTTCCTGTAAGGTAACCTGGTGGCAATAAAGACCACTCCAGGGTCTTCACCTGTCTGACTAGCACCACAGGGTTTCCAAACTCAAAGCCAAAGGACAGAGCTGGGAAGGAGGGGATTTTTCACCCACTCTCTCTCTCAAGTTTTCCTTGGCTTTCACCTCCCTTCGCCCCTGTCCTAGCCCAGGACATGGAACTAACATTCCCAGAGAGCCCATAGTTTCCGAGCCCCAGCCAACCCTTCTGCGTCTCCCCAGAGGGCTCTGGGATCGGTTTCGTTTGGCTTCAGAACTTTTTGGTGATTCCTATGCAGCTAGGGTGACACCAGCCTACAGACTAGCTATTTACTGGTGTTTTGGGCTGGTTGTGTGCCAGGCACCACTGTAAACATGAAAGAAAGATACTGCACTGAACAGAGAGTCTGAACTTCATCAAGTTTATATTCTACAGAAGGCAGCACAGTGGGTAAAGTGCTCGGCTGCTAACCAAGAGGTCAGCAGTTCAAATCCATCAACTGCTCCATGGGAGAAAGCTGCGACTGTCTGCGTCTATAAAGAGTTTGGAATCCATTGAGGGCCGTTCTGCCCTGTCTTGCAGGGTTGCTATGAGTTGGAACTAACTCAGTGGCCATGGGATTGGATGGTCATGAATTGGGCTGCCAACCCGAGGTTTGCAGTAGGAAACCACCAGTCACTGCGGGGGCGGGGGGCGTAAGAGTTGCCGTCTCCAAAACCCACAGGGGCAGTTCTACCCTGTCCTCTAGGGTCACCATGAATCAGAATCGACTTGAGATGGGAGGGAGAGTTTTGTTGTTGTTGCTGAGTCGGGGAGACAGATTGTAAACCAGTCATGGGGAAAAGCATCACAGGTATGACCCTGGGACCAGCAGAGTCCGCGTCCCCGGGAAACGTAGAAATACATCTTCTCAGGCCCGTGTCAGAATGCAGCAGAAATTGTGGGGCGAGGCCCAGCAGCAGTCTAGGGTGACCAGGACACAGAAGCCCTCAAAGTGGGTCTGATGCCCAGTCGTTAGACCCTGGGCTCTGGAGCAACCCGGGTTTGAGTCCCATCTCTGCCTATGGGGTTTGCAACAGAGTACAGAGATTATCGAGCCATACCATTAGTATCACAGGCTAGAAAAATTTTGCCGAAGGTAATTAAGAAATGACTGAATATATATATATATATCATATATTCAAGGAGCTGCCAGAAATATGTATCATCAGGGAACTGCCAGAAATTCAAGTTGTATTCAGAAGACACGGACGGACAGAGGGGCATGTGCAAATACCAGAACGACCCTTGCCTGTGTTTTAATAATGATGCAAAGTCATTGGGCTGGGTCACAGCACATTGTGGGTGACATTGTGAAGAACGAGAACTCCAGAACACTTCACTGTGCTCGTGTGGAACGGAGACGTGGATCAAACAACAGGAAGGGATATCGTGTGGTTTGCAATTGCAAAAGGTGTGTGGCACGGTGGTATTTGTTCCCCGATTTAATCTATACGCTAAGCAAGTAGTCTGCGAAGCTGGCCTATAGGAAGAACACGGTCTGAGGCTGGAGGAGGAGTCGTTCACGATCGGAGCTTGACCTTGAAAGGGAAGACGGCTTGAAGCACTGGGATGAAGGTAAACGAGTCTGGATCAGACGTGAACATGAAACCAAAATGACAGCCACCACCACACACCTAACCTGGGCCACAGCACAGGTCCATGGGGAAGAAATGGAAGCTACCAAAGGTTTCAGTCTTTCGGGATTGATAATCCATCCCCATGGAAGTAGCAGCCAGGATATCAAACAGTAGTTAAATCTGCTGCAAAAGACTTCTTTCAAAGTGGTAATAGACGTCACCCTCCTGACTAAATCATAGTCTTTGTAATGACCTCCTAGACATGTGAAAGCCAAGAGGTTAAGAAGGAAGACCTAGTAATTGACACCTTTAAATCGTGGTGTGGGACTGCCAGAAAGCAAACACCTGTCTTGGAGGAAGTAGGGAGGATGACTGACTGACTGACTGACTGACTGACTGACTTTGGACATGTCAGCGCAACTCAAATCCCTGCCATCATGTCAGTTCCGATCATAGTGACCCTGTAGGACAGGGTAGAACTGCCCTCTCTGGATCTCCCAGACTAATGGGAGTAGAGAGCCTCATTTCACTCCCCAGGAGTGGTTGGTGG
>NW_022103968.1:11446908-11448808 GCF_000313985.2 Echinops telfairi
CTGTGTGTCTTGGTGGCCGTGGTCTTTCTCAAGTAGATGACTAGCCTTTTCTTCCAAGTGAGGACCTCTGGGGTGAAACCCAGCCTCTTGGGTAGCAGCTGATTGTGCTAACACTTTACCATGTCCAGAGACTCCCAAGTAACGTTCAGTTGGCATGCCCCAGTACTATATGCACGACACCCACCCTAAAGCTGTTCTTAGAGCCACCCAAATTCCCACTATGTTCCTGGACTTTGCCCAAAATGCTTCCCAAAGCCCAGCTCCCCTGGTCCGGTCAACAAAGAAGTGTAAGTCTTAGTGTCTTTAAGAAATTAGACCGTGAGCTTCTCTCCATTTGGAGGCCGAGAGAGGAATAATTTGTTGCCCAAGACAAAGCAGAAAATGATTTGGGCCCAGAGGGAACTGTCACTCACATGTACCCTGTCCAGGGGGCTATGGAAGGATTATAGCCGCCATTTTGGCTTCTCTAGAGTGAAGCAGCAAGACAATGTCTAGTGGTTGCTAGGCAACCATTAGCCCATCGCTGCCCTTTTCCATTAAACATTATCTGCCTTCTTAGATAGTTTTAATTTACGTTTAAAAAAACCACAGGAAAGGTAATGCAACAAAGAATTACCAGTGCAACCTAAACAGGGAACATGCTCCCAAGGTTTCCAAAGGAGCCAAGGCTTTGCAAAGGGCAGTTCAAGGGTGGGGGGGACATTGAAGATAATGACAGTCGACTGAAACCTCTTCTCCAAACACTTTGACACTTGGCCTCGTGTTTCCTGAGGCCAGAAATGATCGTTCTGGCAAAAGGATGATCATCTTTGAATGCTGTAAGAGTTCAGGACAGGGATCCCGATCTCATTTGAATCATCTTAGTAATCTGTGACAACCCCATGCTGGATCTCATCCTTTACCAAGAACAAAACCTACAGGAAGATTGTCTATTAGCCAAAACCAAAACCAAAAATAAACCCCACGTAAATAGGTGTCAGAGGTGGTGAAAGGATGGGCTCTCACCACCTTTGTGGGAGGTTAAAAGCATCTGCTTCCCCGTGGCTGAGCAGAGCCACGTGGAAGAAACACAGACACACCACATTGCACTACAGCCGGGGAGATGCACACTCGCCTAAGGGCGGGGTCTGATCGTTTGCAGTGCGGGCTATCGTGAGGAAAGCATTTGTCTACAAACCTCGGAACGGATCATTTCCTTAGTTTAACATTTTTGAAATGTTTTAATTGAACCCTTAATAGAGCTTGCTGTCTCCAGTCTTTTCCCACCCCACTGCAGCTTGCATGTAACTTCTAGAACATTTTTCCTAAGGCCCAGGTCTGATTCTATGACATCCTCAAGGATGACCCATGGTCTACAGTTGAAAGTCTTTATTGCCAACAGCATCTACCCAGCTTCCCGCAGCACCCAGAATCTGACCTTTCCTGTTTTCTCTCTGGCCACACCAGGATGGTGTGTACACCCCCTCATGGGTCCCCCAAGCCTTCCCCTCCCCGGACTACCCACTAGTCTTGAGAGCCTCCACCCTCGCTGGCCTGCAGATCTTCCCCCGCTACTCTAAGGTAGTAGAGAACCATCGAATTCATGGAACTGAAGTTGTCTGACCCCAGCCTCTCCTTTAGCTCCTTCCATCCTCTTTGTCCCTCTCCTGGACTTGCAGTGGCTTGCACACAGTAGGCACTTTACCTGTGAGCCCATTCATAATCCTTCCTGCCGGTCACTTTCGGTAAAATCTGATTAATCTTGCCGTACTGTGCAATGAAGTAAAACATGTCCAGGTAACTTAAATGTAATTTGCATTTGTCATATTAAGCCATTTAATGAAAATATTTGGAAAATGAATTAGCAATGCCCCTGCCTTCTTAAACAGCTTTAATGGAACACAATTAAACCTCCTAATGG
>NW_022103968.1:11450090-11451461 GCF_000313985.2 Echinops telfairi
GACTGTGTTTGCTTAATAGAGGTGTCTCTGGTGACTAACTTAGCTTGGTCAGCGTTCACCCATGTAATCTCCCAATTTTTCTGGTGAACTTTTGGAGACCAGAAGCTGGGAAGCTGAGAACCAGCAGCTGGTGAAGAGAGCCGGTGTCTTCCTCGTCTGTGTGTCTGAGATGGGGTCTGCTACTAACGGTGCCATAGGGAGTCCCATCGAGTGGGCGGCCCCCACAGAACTCCCCATCAAGCTTTTCGACATGGGTGTTCAGCTCTGGGCACCCTTCATCAAACGTGATGAAGGTCTGGTCCTCGTGGGCCAAGCAGTTACTGCAGCGTGGGTGATGGCCGACCCCACAGCACCCTAAAACGGTGCTTCCTAGGGTGTTTCCTGTTGATATTTTGGAAATGGTTTGCAAGCCCCTTCTGCTGAGATCCTTCTGGATGGACTTAAATGTCCAACCTTGTGGTGAGTGACATGGTGACGATTTGTACCTGGGGACGTTTGTCCTTGTGTACAGTCACCACTATCCTGTCTGTCTTATCCCATGCCCATTCCCATGACTACCTTAGAGAGGCCTGCTTTTATTCCGGCTGCAATTCTTGGGTTCCATTGAGTCTAAGTTCAATTCCCAGTGACCCCGAGTAGAACTGTCCCAGAGGCTCGTCTAGGCCGTTGTCTTCACAGCAGCAGATTGTCAGGTGATTCTCCTGCGGAGCAGCTGGGAGTGTTCCCTTCAAAGTTCATGATGTGGCTGGCTGCCCGGCTGCCCGGCTGGGTGGACAATTAGATGGGTACATGTTAAAACAAGGGTGGTAAAATGTGCATGGTAGAATCAAGGTAATGGGCATACAAATGCTTCCTGTAAAATGCTCTTAACCTTGTGTGTCTGGAAAATTCTCAAAATGTTGAGAGAAAAAGGATGGCATAGTGCATTAAGAGTTGGGCTGCTCATGGCAAGGTCGGCAGTTCAAAACCACCATTCACTCCGAGGGAGAAAGATGAGGCTTCCTACTCCCATAAAGAGTCACAGTCTCAGAAACCAACAGGGTCAGTTCTACCCTGTCCTCTAGGGTCGCAAGAGTCAGCGCCAACTTGATGTCAGTGAGCTTGGATTTGGAGCAGAGAAGGCTCTTGGAGAAGGGTCTTTCTCCTCCTCTGTGTCTGGGACATGCCGTGACTGGCTTGTGACAATGGTTGCTGCTTGGTCACACACCAGGACCTGCACACTGTGAAGGGGGAGGAGGTGGACACTTGCTGAGGTGGTTGTTAGTGACCACACCAGGCATTTCCTTCAAGACCCCTTGTGGCAGGAGGCAAATCGAGTCTCCGATGTTTGAGCTAGTGCTTACTGGATCGTTGAACTCCTCCTCTTGGATT
>NW_022103968.1:11453029-11465657 GCF_000313985.2 Echinops telfairi
TCCAGCAGATTTTCTGGTTCCACAAAGCATCTCCCCTCTCTTCTCACCCAGACCAGTGCTTCCCCTCTGCCCCCATGGTAGCGTGGTGTCTCCTGAAGCTTGGTTCACACTAGGCACAGAGAGCACCAAGCAAGGTGTAGCCCCAGGTTACCAGCAGGTGGGCATCGCTGTCCTGCCTGTTAGAGTAGCTGCGAGGGGTGAATCCTCCAACCCTGGAGTTCAGGAGTGATTCAGGATCCCCTGCACACCCTTGGCTCCTCCCACTGCCCCTCCGCCTCTCCCAGTCCTCCAGGACAAGCTCTCCACATGGCTGTCCTAGGCCAAGGACGGGGGCTCGAGATTTGAGAGAGCTCCGAGAACCTGGTACCATCTAGGGCTGCTCGCTGGCACCTGGGCTGCAGTCAGAGACTCTGCTTTCTTCTGCTCAGGCCTCTGAGCCAGTGACCCTTCTCACCTCCCCATGGCTGTGCCACCCAGAAGATGGCATCACGGCGTGCCTATGTGGATGTGGGCAGGCTTCTAGGATTTGGGGTCTCCGGGGAGACCGAGGCCATGCTCTGGCTTCAGGTAGCCACTTAGGATGGCCCTGTCCTTGAGCCACAAAGCTCTCCGATGAACCTTCTGGAACAACGCTGAGGGGAGTGTAAGGGAGAGCCTGGTGGGTCCCCTCTTGACAACATGTGTTGGCACTGGAGGGACCGCGGCTGCTTTCTGGGTCATGATTTGGACCATCAGCCTTGGAGAGAGCAGTCCCAGCTTGAAACAGCTTTTGATCTGGCTGAAGTTCAAGTTGAGGGTCCCTTCATATCTAAGGGACAGTTCCTAACTTATTTGTTGGGCTGCCAACTGCAAGGTTAGCAATTCAAAACGACAAGCTTTCTCCATGAGCGAAAGATGGGGGCTTCCTACTCCCATAAAGAGTTAGTCTCCAAGACTCACAGGAGAGGTTCTACTCTGCATGGGCATTGGCCTGATGGCAGTGAGTTGAGTGTTCTGGTTGACCCTCCCTGTACATTTCATACCCAGCTCACTGCTGCAGCTCCGACCTCACTCTTCTGAGCTCAGATCCTGATAAGGGATAGCCTGCGGACTGTCTCCTCTTAGTCAGAAGGTCCAGGGAGTCACAGGAGAACTTGGTCAGCTCTTAATCCCCTGCCAGTAGCTAGTTGGTCCCAGCTGCCACCGGGCTGATTCCCCCAGTAGACCTGTGCTCTTGGTCAGGTTGTCCATAGCTGTTGGTTTGCTTTTTCTTTTTTGGAAACAGAATGCCAGATCTTTCTTCCGAGGTGCTTCTGGGTAGACCCAAACCTCCCACTTTTTGGCTGGCCACTGAGGACCTTCATCATTGGCAACACCCAGGAATGGCTCACTCAGGTCTCAAAAACAATGTCTGTCCTTCCAGGAAGACTTCTTTGACTCAGCACTGATGGGGTGCTCACTCCTATGCCTGCTCGCTGGCCTGTCCCACCTCTGTTGTAAACCTTAGCATCGCCCGATACACATAGTATGCTTCCTGTCTGACCTCCGTGCTAGACCACAGGTTCCAGCAGGACAGGACTGTGCCTCTGTGTGGTTTGTGGCTGTATGGCCAGCATGCTTCGGGGCGAGGTGCAGAGGCAGGGTTCTGTAGCATGTGGTGGAAGTAACAGGAACTTCCAGAAGAGGAATTTTTAAGTTGGTTTGAGCAGTGGAGAGCCAGGTTGGGGTGAGGTAAAGCATAAAAATTAGCCGCCTTCTTCCTGTTTCTTTCTATTCAATAGCTAACAGCACTGTGGTTAGAGCTATTTGCGCTTATTGCTCTCCATAGGTTGTCATATCGTTGAAGATAAGCTCTTTCCTGCTAACAGTATTTAGGGAAGCCCTCCCAATTTTCATGTGATTCCGGTTGGTGTTTGTCAATGGGTTGACCAATATTTCTGCAATTCTCCAACCTCAGAACCTTCTGTATATTTAATGAACACAGATTGGTTATCCTGCGTGAACATAATCCTGCTGTGGCAGTGCCTGAACCACTTTTCTGATTCCTACCCAGCTATGTCACCTTGGCAAAGTCATTTTGAATCTCTCAGCCTTATTCATTCATCTCATCTGTCTGCTTCCACGGTGCCAGAGGCTGACCCGGGAAGTCAGTGGGGCTACAAGATGGACATTGACAACCTTAAGGAGCTTGCAGTCTTGGGGAAGGTTTGGGTGTAAACAAACACGCAAGGCTGATGTTGAAAGGTTTTACCAGCCAGCAAGGCATGGGAACCTGTACTGGGCATCCCTGTTGAGGAAAAGCCCTACCAACAAGGTTCTATGGAAAGACCAGGTTGCAGTGTGGATGTGTACAGGCTTCCGTGTGGTCACAGGAAAGGGAACGTGGAAGCCCTAATTTCCATATCTGCAAAATGAGGCCTTAGATAAAAATAGGTTAGCAGAGTTTTCATGGACAGATATGCCCTACCAGCTGTTTTTATAAATAAAGTTTTATCGATACACAGCCATCCTCAGTCATCTCGAGCTTGTCTGTGTCTGCTTCTGGGCCGCAATAGCAGAGCTGAGTAGGCGTGCCAGAGTTTATACAGCCCAGGAAACCTGACTCGTGTACTAGCTGGCCCTTTCCAGAGACCATTTGGCAATCCCTGGCCTCGACAATCTTTACTTCTCCTTCCATCATGAAGCCTCCAGGACTCCCTGAGGAGGTAGAAAACTACCTCCTGAGCAGGTAGAAAATTCAGAAAACATCCAAATGTAGGCTTTCTTTGAAGAACTAGACGCAGACAGCAGACGCCATTCTCTGGGGCAGTGAGGAATGGAGACGGAGCTCTCGGAATACCAAATGCACAGTGGCTTTGTCCTTTGGGGGAACTATTTTTACTCTACAACACGCTCTGCTCATCGCGGGAATGAAACCCTCTAGGGAGGTGCTCACGTGCACCGATTGGTGAGCATGTACTTGCAATGAAGAACGTGAAGCTTTCAGAGAGTCACCATGGACAAACGTGCTCATTTGTGTCACAGCTGGTCCACCTGCAGATAGAGGGGTCTAATGTAAGGTGACCAGACGTCCCGCTTTTGAACAAATTTTCCCGCGCCCCGTGTCGTTTTTAAAAAGCCCTGATTTTTGGAAAGAATGCGCCACAAGCTAGGGTATACAGTTTTCAGCTACCATGTGGCTATTTCGCCAGGAAATGAGTTTTATCAATGGTGTCCTGCTTTACCAATGTTAAAATCTGGTCACCTTAGCCTAATGCGTCTGGTTGGACTAGCTTAGACATCACCAACCCTGCATGGCTCTTCTTTGAGAGACGCTGGGATAATGCCAGAATGGGCACTTGGGAACTGGACGGGCTCCCCGAGTTGTGGAGTTGGCTCCGACCCCTGGTGAGCCCAGGCACAACGGAATGGCCTGTGGCCCAGACCCGGACCACCTTCTGCTTGAGTCCATTGCTGCAGCCAGGGTCTTCTGACCGACGGACTCGTCTCCCGGCAGCACCCTGGACCATATTCCGCTGTGACCCAGAGCGTTCCAGGGCTAGTGTTCAGAAGTAGATCACTAGTCCTTTCTCCCAGTCTGTCTAAGTTCAGCAGATCCTGGGTGACCCTGACGGTGTTTGAGACATAAGTGACATAGCTTCCTGCACTACAGCGACACTCCAACCACCACAGGATGACCATTTGGGCAGTGGCTCCACAGAGGCCCCGAGAGAGCAGAATCCACGCAGGTCCTGGGAGAAGCTTGGAGCAACAGGAAACTTTGGGGGTGATAGACTCAGCTGCATTCCCCTTCCCATCTCAGACCCACCCTCACACCATCCCTGCTTAGCCTTCTTCCTTGATGCCTTAAGACAGGCTCCATGACATAGATCTTTCATCTTTGAACCTCTGTCGGTGGTTACGCGACTACTCCTAATTCATCTGCGGGAGTTACCGTATGTACTCATGTATAAGCCCAGTTTCCAGCACGTTTTTTAATGCAGTTTTTGTGGTAAAATTTGGGCTGATATTCGGGCCGGCTTATACTTGAGTATATACGGTCATTTGTCAGTTTGAGAGGATTAAAAGTGAAGGGGTGGAGTCTAGTCTGTCAATCAAGCCATAGCCAATGAGGGCCCCTCTGTGGGCATGGCCTTCTCCTGAGGATCCTGGGAACTCCTGTATTCCTCCTTGGAGGTGGGAGACACGCTCTCTCTTGGCTCACTCCCTGGAGCAGCTGACAAGACACATGAAACTAAGCTAGAGCCCATAGCTGGAGGAGCCACGTGGAGCCCCTGCCAGCGCTGAGATGCTTACAATACCAGTGGATCCACAAGATTTTCCATCCACTGGCCTGTGATCTTCCTGCATTTGGCATCATTGCATGTGTTTCATGAGTCTGAAGAGGACTTTATAGATTGGTATAGGACATATGGGCTAATGGACTTATGGACTTGATCTGGACTGTGCTAGGATGCCTTCTAAATGTACCATTACTCTTTATATAAAGCTCTTTCTTATACACATATGAGTGTCTCTGAATTTGTTTCTCTAGTCAACCCCAGACTAACACATCATCCCTCCCTGTATTCACACTCTTGCTTACTCAGTTGTTAGTTCTCTCACTGTCTCAATAAGCAGAATGAAGGAATTTCTTTTCATGTTCCTTGACTGGGGACTCGCTGTGTGACAAGTGTGTCGGCTCTGAGTGAGCTTTAAGAGAAGTCGGATGGCTCTTTTCCGTGGTGTCGCGGAGACCATCAGCTGCTTTACCGTGAAGCTGAACATCTCCTTCTTAGCCACTGGCTGCCAGAAACCCATTACAGTGGACGATGGACGCAAACTTTGCACCTTTTATGAGAAGTGCATGGCCACAGAAGCCACTGCCGAGGCGCTGGGTGATGAGTGGGAGGGCTATGTTGTCCGCATCAGCAGTGGGAACAACCAGCAAGGTTTTCCCATGAAGCAAGGTGTCTGCCTGCTGCTGAGTAAGGGGCACTCCTGCTACAGACCAAGGACAACTGGGGAGAGGAAGCGCCAGTCTGCCCGGGGCTGCATTGTGGGTGCCAATCTGAGTGTTCTCAACTTGGCTATTGTAAAGAAAGGGGAGAAAGCTATCCCGGGACTGACTGACACAACTGTGCCTCATCGCCTGGGGCCCCCAAAGAGCCAGCAGCATCCCCAAACTCTTCCATCTCTCCAAAGAAGATAGCATCATCCACCAGCATGTTGTGAGAAAGCCCCTGAACAAAGGAGGCAAGATGCCCAAGACCAAAGCGCCCAAAATTCAGTGTCTTGAGACTCTGCGTGTCCTGCTGCACAAGTGCCTGCTCGTTGCATTGTCCCGGAGAAACCGCACCTAGCAAAATGAGGAGGAGGCCGCCAGATAGGCCAAGCTTTGGGCCAAGAGAATGCAGGAGGCCAGAGAGAAACGTCTGGAACAGAGTGCCAAGAGACGGAGGCTGTCCTTGCTGAGGGCTTCCACCTCTCAGTGTGAGTCCAGTCCAAAATAAAATAAATGAGCTCATCTATTAAAAGAAAGAAAGAAAAATTAGACATTCCTCTGTGTCTTGTAGTACTTCTACTGTTGCTTCAGAAGATGCACCTGGCTGGCCATTGGTCAAAGCAGGACCTACAGTCTAGAGCTGCTCCCACCAAGCCCCTGACAAGGAGACACAGAGCTGCCGCAGGTGCCTGAAACCCAGTCCGCAGCTGAGTTCAGCCTAGATACCCAAGTCCTGGCAGACTCACAGATGTGGGACACAATAAATCATTCTTACTGTAAATGATATTTGGGGTGGCTTGTGGCAGAGCTCCCTGAAAAGGAGATTCTGGCAGGACACCAGAACACTTTAAATGAAGGGCCCACGGGAAGTCTTCCTGTTGGGTTTCGAAGTAAGCATCAGACATGGATGAAGTCTTTCTTTACGCATGGGTAAGGAAGGGGGAGGAAAAGAAAGAGGACAACAATAAATAAAAAGGAGAAAGAGGAGCAGGAGGAGAAGAAAGGGAGAAAAAGGAGAGAGGGTAAGAAGAAGAAAGGATGGAAGGCGGGCAGGAGGGAAGGTGGAGCTTCTGTTATCCTTTTCCCTATGAAGTTAGGATGCAGACTTTCACGAGACTGATGTGTGACAATATGCATGGGGCATTGCCTGCCAAGGAGGCTCTCCTGAACTTCATTGTCCAGACCAAAAGCGGTCTCTATCACCTAGATGTGATTGATTTATTGATTACCCATGTGGTTAATCTCAGGCTCCAGGTGACTGGTACCAGGTGTCCCAAAGCCTTCACCCCAAATCACCTTGTTGGTCTTTTTGGCATGACCAGTCTCCACCCTAAGCCTATGAGGGTGTGGTCAGCCCCAACCCTAACTCACTTTGTTAGACTATCCCGTGTGACTCAAGGCCTCTCAGCAAACAAGGAACAATTATTAAGTGTTACATTCCAAGGGCCCAGAGAATACCTTCTGGACACTTAGGGTAAGGTGATCAGACATCCCACTTTTGGCGGGACAGTCCTGATTTTTAACAATTTTTCCCGCGTCCCACGGCGTTTTTAAAAAGTCCTGATTTTTGGAAAGAATGCACGACAAGCTAGGGTACATAGTTTCTGGCTGCCATATGGCTATTTCGCCAGGATATGAGTTTTATCAATGGTGCCCCACTTCACCAATGTTAAAATGTGGTCACCTTAACCTAGGGCAAAATGTAGACCTTCTGCTTGAGTAAGGTCAGATTCTTTATTACACACAGCAAATTTGTGATGTTTGATACATTCATCAACTATTGCTCTTCATTGGGCAGTTCTGGTTCAGGGTCTCTCATGAATCTAATCAAGATGTTGGCCAGGGTTGCAGTCATCTGAAAGCCTGATTGGGGCCGGAGGATCCCCTTTCAAGTTGGTTAACACACCTGGCTGGCAAATCCATGCTGGTTGTCGGCAGGCGTCCTTGCTTTCTCCCCACATGAGCCTATCCACAGAGCCACTGGCGTGTCCTCACAGCCTGGCAGCCGGCTTCCTTAAGAATGAGTGATCCAAGAGAATGCAAAGGATACACCACCATAGCTTTTATCACCCAGCCTCAGTCATTCCCCCACCCCACACCCCATCATGTCCTCCACAGTGGCATTTCCACAAAAACCTAAATACCAGGAGACAAGAATTCCCGGGAGCCCTCTTGAATAGCTCCAGGGTAGGAAATACAAGTCGAACAGAAGAAGTTTTCCAGGAAGTGCTAAGTGCTAACAGTTATCTTAAAATTGTCAAGGTTTTCATTTCACTTGATCCTCAGTCAACGCTCCTGGGAGCAACAGTTAAAAAATCACCGGGCCCATCTGCTGCATAAGACTTCTTTTTTTTTTCGTTTCTGTTTTAAAATAATTTTATTGGGGGCTCATACAACTCTTATCACAATCCATACATACATCAATTGTGTCAAGCACATTTGTACATTCGTTCCATCACCATTCTCAAAATATTTACTCTCCACTTAAGCCCTTGGTATCAGCTCCTCATTTTTCCCCTCCCTCCCAGATCACCCCTTCCTCATGAACCCTTAATAATTTATAAATTACTATTTTGTCATGTCTTACACTGTCTGATGTCTCCCTTCACCCACTTTTCTGTTGTCTGTCCCCCACGGAGGAGATTATATGTAGATCCTTGTAATCGGTTCGCACAAGACTTCTTCAAAGCGTTCAAAAGCACTTTGAGGACTAAGGTGTGCCTAACCAAGCGATGGTCATTGCAGTTGCCTCTGACGCTTGCAAAAACCAGACAATGCATAGGGGAGACTAGAGCAAGCTTAGTGCATTTGGATTATGATGTTGGTGGAGAAGATTTCTAAATACCACAGACTGTCAAAGGACAAGCAAGTCTGTCTCGGGAGATGTACAGCCAGCCTGTTCCTTAAAGGTGAGGATAGTGAGACTTTGTCTCAGGTGCGTTGGACATGTTATCTGGAAGGACCAGTCTCTAGAAAAGGACACCGTTTGGGGTAGAGGGTCATCAAAATCGAGGAAGACTTTGAAGGAAATGGGATGACATGTGGCTGCAACAATGAGCTCAAACACCGCATCCATTGGGAGGACAGTGCAGGGCAGGCAGGGCCGTACTTCAGTCTTGTCATAGGATCCTTATGGGTTGAAACCAATGTGCTGGCACCTGACCACAAGAACAACAGCCTTCATCTCCTACTTAGTGTGTTCCAGGCACTATCTAAAGTGCGTTATGTGCAGTAACTAATCTCATCTTTCTGAAACCCTGCCGTGTTTGTGTTGCATTTTGTAAGATTGCCACAACCCTAGAGGGTGGGGCAGGCTTGTTCCGGACTGTGTTCAGAATAGCACATTCCAAGGTCCAGAAGCCCTGTCTCCACTGGAAATATCAAGGCGCACGCAATGGCCCCAGTGACAACTGGCTCCCTGCTCCCGTCACTGCACAGGCCCCCTTTCAAGATGCCCTCTGGTGGCGATTGTACCCGCACCCAAGCTGCTTACCCGTGTCCACTCCTCCCTGGAAAGGAATAAGTGAACTGTTCCCTCTGCGGACGTTGTCTGTGCCAGCCTATTAACAGTTATCTGCTCTGTGTCACCAGGGAGTGCCAGCACTGGCCTCTGCTGAACATTGAGCAGTAAATTATAAGTGAAAATCCGAGCAGCACAGAGCAGCCCTGCAGGCAGATTTGACCCCAGTAGAATGTTAAGTTGCACCAGAAGAAAGCGGCTGGAAGTCCCAGGACATCCCGTGTCCAGTTTTGCCATCCAGAGCAGAGCTGGCCCGCAGTTGACCAGGAGTAGATTGAGACCCAGTTGAGGTTGTGCACAGAGATCACCTGCAAAGTGGGGCTCCTCTACCTGGAGCCTCGGCCCAGTTTGGGTGTTCCACAGAAACTGCATCATCACATCTTCACCCTCTGAGAGGACAACACCAAAGACTTGGATCAGGGCGAAGGGTGGAGAAGGAACAGCCTAAGGAAGATACGCACGTGGGCCGGCTGCCACGGTGCCTCCCTGGCATCTTAGCCCGTTTGTCTGCCTGTCATTTGGGCCCAGCAGATGAGTCAACATGTGGCTCACAGCTGACTGGTGGGATCTTGGATAAAGGATGAGGAGACAGGTAACACCTGGACACCTTTCTACCATCTGTGTGGATAGAGGATGGGGCCAGGTAGACTTTCCCCTTGGCCTCATTCACTAGGCAAAGCTCAGTAATTTTCTGACAGAGAAAGAGAGAAAAGGGGGAGGAGGATAAGGGAGGAGAGAGGGAGAAAGATCGGGATTCTGTGTTCAGGAACAGAAAATGGTACGGTATGGAGTTACGAGCAGTGGACTTCTGGTAAACCAGTGAGTGTGGATGTGGTTGCTAGGGCTGACCACTCTTGGCTTGTGAGGTGGTCAAGAACTCTTTGAAGGCTGTGGTAATAGCCAACACTCAGAGCACTGATTGAGTCAGACAGCTTTCTCATCACAATCCCTACTCTGTTGGGCTGGGTAGAGGACTATTATTCCTATTATACAGGTGACAAAACAAAAGCACAGAGAGATTAAGCAACCTGCACAAACACGCTTCCAAGGTGTTCCAAGTAGCCCTGCACGTCATTGTCCAAACTGAGGGGTGGGGAGAGAACAGAAAAGGGTATTATACTTCCAGTCCTGTGCCCTCTGAGGGCTCCCCTGAAATTGCCTGGCCACCCACCATCTGAGAAAGCTAATGAAGGCCAGTGCCCCTCTTTACCATCAAGGAAACCTGCGCTCAGAGAGAGAGCCACTCCTGTGCCCAAGAGTGCATAGCAGGCTGGCGGCCGAGCCAAGACCAGAGCTCAGGATGGCAGCCTCCAAGCTTCACAGGGTTGCACCCCCATTTCTCCCCTCCCTGATGTGTTCCTGGGGCCATCTGAGTAGTGCACAGGTTGACTGTGCGCTGCCATCTCAGATGGTTTTGGGGTCCCAGGTGTCCAAGGTAACTTTAAGCCTCTGCATTCCCAGTGGTCACTATCCCTTCTGAAGACAGTCATTAGCCACAGGGAAAGGGGGCTTGGGGAAGGAGGTGGCACTCTGGATTTAGAAGCAGGACTCCTGGACCTGGTGCCCACCTGCCACTGTCATTTGTGAGCCACTACTTGATCTGCCAAGCCATCCCTAACGGGAGGCCAGTAGCCCATTCTCTGTGTACTTTGGGGGTGGGGAGTGGGCAGGGGAGCTTGTTTGAGTCCAAGTGGGACCCCGGGGTTGAAAGCAGGCTGGTGGAGCACACTGCTCTCCAAGGGAAGCTCCTCTTCAGTCCAGCACTCCCACGGGACAAGAAGCAAGAAGGAGGGGAAAAGGCATTTGGGTGAACAAGGCCACCACCTTAGAATTGACCCACTGCCCCAGCGGACTCTACTTCCTCTGCTGTGTGTGTGCCAGGTGCTAGCTGTGTATTAAAGCCAGTCAGCATGGGTCAACCCAGCTCATGGTGGCCCTCGGGGTCACAGAAGAAGGGCTTCTTAGGCTTCCCTGACCCTCAATTTTTACCTGTCTGCCTCCTTCACCTCAGGTCTTTTTACCCAAATATCCCAACCTCCATGAGGCCCACCCTGGCTCCACAAACTCCCTCCAGACTCACTGCCCCCGAGTCAATTCTGACTCACAGCTACTCTCGAGGGACAGGGTAGATCTCCCCTGTGGGTTTCAGAGACTGTAACTCTTTATAGGAGTGGAAAGCCTCCTCTTTCTCCCACGGAGAGGCTGGTGGTTTTGAACCGCTGACCACTGATCAGCAGTCCATCACACATCCCATTATACCACAAGGGCTGATGCTTACCCTGCTTCTGAGGCAGGCTGGTGGCACCGTGGTTACAATGCTTGCCTGATAACTGTAGGTGTGGGAGTCTGAGCCCACACGCTGCTCTGTGAGAGAAAGACGGGTCAGCCTAGGACACGCTAGGGCTCAGAGGAGGTACTGCTCTGTCGCCAGGGCCCCTTCAGATTGGACGTAATTGATGGGACCAGCACACCCCAACCCCAACCCTGACTTTTGGAGTCCAAACGCCTTTTTCCCCAGCACCTATCACTTTCTGATGTGCAGTCTTTTGTCCTTTCTGTGTCTCCTTCACTGTATCCAACTTATCGATACTTTATGATGGCTTCCGTTTGACTCCTCTCCCTGGAAGAGGAGCTCCAGGTGGACGGGACTTTTGCCTCGTTGCTCCTCTAGGATGCAGTCAACAGATGGAATCCAGGAGACCCCTCGTCAGTCAGAGTAGAACTCGGCTCCTGTGTTTTCAGTGGTTCCATTTGGAGAAGGAGGTTGTCTGAAAGACCTGCCTTGGGAGGCAGGCTTCGCTTCCGACAGCAGTTCTCAACCTGTGGGTCGCGACCCTTTTGGGGGTGGAACAACCCTTTCACAGGGGTTGCTCAATTCGTAACAGTAGCAAAATGACAGGGATGAAGTAGCAACGAAAATCATTGTACGGTTGGGGGTCCCCACCACATGAGGACCTGTATGGAAGGGTCGCGGCATGAGGAAGGTGGAGAACCACTGACTTCGGAGGTGCCGGATGCATCAGCTCTTCTGTCTTCCTTATTCATTGTCGACCTTTCACATATATAGGAGATGATGGAAAATTCCATGGCTTCGGTCGGGTTCTGCCAACAGAGTCAAACCAAACCCAGACCTGTTGCTGCCTGGTGGATTCGGAGGAGCCGACGTGCATGTAAATAGAGGGCTCAGTGCATCGCTGTGGACCAATCTCTGTCTCTGAGTTATCAAAGAAGGGTGCAGCTATGCTCCAAAAACCTGAGCCCTGGTGTCACGTGGACATTGGGTTCATCCTTGGAGGAGGGGGTTCCCATCCTGCTCAGCCTTAGGTCTCCAAGACACGGAAGCCACAGCCCTTCCCAAACCCCGAGGGCTCCCCAGGACAGCGTGCCCATGGAGATACAGTTTTACTTGACCTGTGCCATGTTCAGCTTTCGCCGACGAGTCTTGTATTGCTTAGAGAACTCTTTAAATATCCTTTAGCCTTGTATTGCTTAGAGAACTCTTTAAATATCCTTTAGCCTTGTATTGCTTAGAGAACTCTTTAAATATCACTAACCAGGATCCTGGTGGTATGATTGACATCAAACAGGAGGAAATACACAAATTTACTAGCTCATACCCATCGCTTAGAACAACAACAAAATCCATCAAGGCGAAAGTTTCGAATTAGCAACCCCAAAGGCCCGCTTCACTTGAGGACTTTTTCGGATGGTTGTTGCCATAGCAACCGGCAGCCCATCTTGGTGTCACTTTGTGCCCGGTCCCATTGAGGTGAAACATGACCTTCATTTGTGCATCTCCTTGACCAGCAGTCAAGTCTGGGTTTGAGAAAATGAAAACTTTTTTTTTTAAACCAGTGAAATTACTTTTTACTGGAGCAAAAGAAACCTCTCCAACCTAAGTGTTTTTCTTTTTCTTCTTTTTTTTAAAAAGCATAATTTGTCAGACATTAAAATCACAAAAGGGCTTTGAGAAAGGATTATGGCTCTCTGATGTTTCAGCCCTAGAATAGATTCACTCTGTATCCGACTGATGTTGTAAGCTGGCATTCTGAGGTCATGTTTTAGCCCTTTCTCTTCACATAAATAAAGATTTCAATGATAGCACTTCATTCCTTTTCTGGAACGTTCCTTTTGAATTCCTCCCC
>NW_022103968.1:11465757-11502495 GCF_000313985.2 Echinops telfairi
CGCACCCCTCAGACTTTCAGACTCGGAAACCATCTTCTGGGCTGGCGGGGGGGCGAGGGGTACACATAAATGATGTACAAATTGGATGCGGGCTCCTCCCTGGGTGGAGCCCCCATTACCCGTTTTCATGACTGCAGACTTAAAATGGAACCTGCTTAATGACTGGAGAGTTTGGATGGAGGATGTCCCTCCTCCCCTGCTTTTCCGAGGCAGAAGGAGAGCGCCCGTGTTTTGAGATGGAGGAGTTCAAAGTTCTCTTCTTAAACCCAAAGGCGCCTGGCCCAGGGATTTCTCTGAGCCCCGGGCCACAGATGAATGAATGAATACCCGCTTGGGGTAATTCTGCTCTCGGGAAGAAAGCGTCTATGTGAACAGCCCTGGCGTACCTCCTAATCACGCGCCCCCTCCCGCCCCTGCCACCCCACAACGGGCAGCATAGATTTAGTGAGGGCTAATTCTCTTTAAAAACTCAGCTATATATCCCTTCCCATGTAAAGCAAATGGCAGAAACTAGCCAGGCTTTGAATATCTTTTGAAACCCAAACAACTGTATGTAAATAAAGAGCTCTTATTTACCAACAAGGGAACAAAAAGCCCTGGACACCCCCCCCACCGCCGTGGGCCCCCAGGCAGCAGGGACACTACTTCTGGGCAACTTCATACTTATTCGTTTGATTGCCAACTTTTGTTTCTTATTCACAAACTCACCCTGAGCCAGCCCGGCCTTTGAATGTAAAGGAAAAGCGGTGTTGATGGTCCAGATTTTTTTTTGGTCTTTTTACTTTCTTCTCCTGATTGAGTAAATGTGAAGTATTTTCTGCCTCAGCAGAGCCAGCGGGGAAGAAGTCTGTGTTGTTGCGACCTTAAACAAGCAGGCAACGGAAATGGCTTCTCTGGCCGGTGGGGGACCCAGGAAAGGTTGAGGAGACGACAACTTGTCCCCTTAGAGAGCCAAAGAGAGACCCACCCACCTTGCCCAGGTGACCAAGTCAGTGGCAGAAAAGTTCTCCTTGCACCCAGAAACACCCCGAATTGGGTATTGCTTTTATTTTTTTTAAGTGATAATTTATGAACATGTCGTAATGTTTTAAAGTAAAAACAACACGTATTTGACCAGCACAAAAGGACAGAGAAAACTCTAAACTTTAATAAAAATATTAAAAAAGCATCACTTATGATATATACCAAAATTAAACAAACATAAACATAAAACCCACTGCCATTGAGTTAATTCTGACTCACAGTGATTCTATAGGACAGGGTGGAAAGCTCCTATGAGTTTCCAAGACTAACTCTCTCAGGAATAGAAAATCGCATCTTTTCCCCATGGGGCGGCTGGTGTGTTCAAACCTCTGGCCTTGCAGTTGGCAGCTCAGTGGGTAACTCACTCCACCACCAAGGCTCCATGGACATACAGTGTGGGGGCACCATATTCATCATACTGTCCAACCATTCCCATTCCTGAATTGTTTCATCGCCTGGAGCCCCGGATACATTTTGACCAGGCAGAGAAACCAATAAGGCAATCATCAACGGTTCAAATAGTGTTTGACTTCATTGATAATCTCAGCCTCTAATATACTAGTTCTATCAGGGTCAATTTGGTCCATAGTCACCGAGAAAGAACACATCTGTCGTGCCTCCTTTTGACTCAAAAGCATTAGCTACTAGCACTTGGGCTGCGAAGAAATATTTCCCAGTAGATATAGTCCACAGATGTTCTCTAGCCAAAAGAAAAAACAAAACACATGTGCACACACATATCCACCCACACGTGCGCACACACGCTGTGTTTGCAGCCTTGGGGAGGGACCTGTAACTGGCAGTCCTTGACCAGCCTGAGCTCTGGGTGGCAGCTGCCCGGGGTGCCCTTGTCCCCTCAGCCCTTTCCTCGTGTTTCTCTCTCGAGAGGGGCACAGATTCATGTCTCCAAATTTCTCCTTTTCCAAGGGCACGCAGTGTTCCTCCTCCTACTAATTAATGCGAGAATAGAGAATCAAAGAGGGTATCCCTCCGAAGAGTTGTTTTTGAAGAGTGACAAATTAATCCCCTTGGATATGCCTGAAGGCAAGCAAGATAGCTTCTGGTTTGTTTTGCAAGTTTTGCAATTAGATATGCAAAAGTTCCATTTTTAGTAAAGATTATGTTGACATAGCTCATCTACTTCTAAAGAAAGGAAAGGAGAAAGAAACCGTGCCATTTCTGGGGAACAGTCCTGAAAAGAATATAGTTGTTTGGGACAATGAAATGTTCTCATGCCAAATTCTAAGGAGCGCTGAAGTGCGTGACTGCTCACTGACACGTCCAAGGTTCAAATCTGTCACCTATTCCGCTGAAGAAAGAGATGGCAGTTTGCTCCCATCATTATTGACAGCCTGGGAAACCCCATGGGGCAGGTCTACTTTGTTGCCTAGGGTGGCTTTAAGTCAGAATCAACTCCACAGCAAAGGGTTGATTGGGTTTTGGGGTGCCAAATTCTGTTTTTTGTCCTCTCACCTCCAATAGCACTTGTTGAGAGCTATGAGCCACAACCCCTTGGGGTAGACACTGCCTTAAACACAGACTTCCTCTTCTTTGAACTTTAACTGGACCCTGGGAAGTTAGTTCGTGAAACCCTTGGGTACATGGAAGTGTCTAATTTTTAGGAGATTCCCGTAATCTATTTTGTCTTCTGCTGTGTGTATCTTTTCAGTTAGGCTTGATAGTGTATTTATGTCATGTGTCAGGGCCCCCAAGATTGCCCCCATTTTTTCAATGATGATCTTTTTAGATCGAGGTTTTAAATTTGGATTTTTTTCCCAAAGCTATGTATTTAAGTGTTTTAAGAAAACAATCTCATCACCTTCAAATATGCTCCATCACACTTAATCTATCTGTCAAATCTGCAATTCCATTCTTGGAAACATTTTTCAAACTCCTCTGTTCGGATGGCTGAAAACCCCTCCCTCATGCTGGTTTATGCCAAAAACTGGCTCACTGAGATGGCTGCGAGAGCAGGTGCATTGTCGTGGTGGCAACACCAGTCCCCTATCTGCCACAAATCAGGCCTTTTTTGTCACACACTGTGATACAGTCTTTTCAGAACCTCTAAATAGAAAACTTGATTAACAGTCTGGCCTGGTGGAACGAACTCCAAATGTGTTATGAGTCGACATTGTTGTCTGTTCTGGAAGTTGATGGACACCCAGAATGAGGTTTGTCATCAATCGACATTTCACCTTTCTTGAAACAAGAAAACCACTCATACACTTGAGTTTTTTCCATAGCGCTGTCTTTGTAAGCTGTGTTCAACATCACAACAGTTTCTGCGGCATTTTTCCCGAGCGGGAAACAAAATTTCATAGCCACACGCTGTTCTGTTAAATCAGCCATCACACAAAACAAGGTTTGAGCGAAACTGCCTTTATGAAAAAACTCACTGTGACCAGAGAGAACCTTCCCAGGCAATGCCACTCAGAGCGAGTTGCTGGATGCTCGCCTAGTGGGAAAAATGCTTACTATGAAAGCTCTGCTCTGCCCAGATCTGCTGTGTGTGTATTTTTTGGGGGAAGGGGGATTCCTCCCTCATAGGGTCACAGATTTATAGGCAGACATTCACTGAATTTTGTATTCTTTCTATAGAGAGAGTAGATTAGAGTTGTTTTATTCCTGACTAGCTCCAGGGAAGGGCAGATTGCGTCTATCTGGAGTGCTTGCA
Source organism: Echinops telfairi (assembly GCF_000313985.2). Classification (NCBI taxonomy): domain Eukaryota; kingdom Metazoa; phylum Chordata; class Mammalia; order Afrosoricida; family Tenrecidae; genus Echinops; species Echinops telfairi. The sequence goes on from NW_022103968.1 coordinate 11,469,455, forward strand.
TTTGGACGGATGGCTTGCTTTATTGAACTGAAAATTACTGCCTTCACGAGGGGCCATTAGCACTTCAAAATGGTGTTTGTTGAGCTAGCAGAAGTGATACATTATGCTTGCATTGATTCTTTGGGCTCCAAAGACTAATTGTTGGTTTCTGTTTTTAAACAAGATTTTAAGTGCGAAGAGCCCTTAATGAGTTAAATCAACAAACCACGAGGACTCAGAGTGATGGCGCTGGTGCAGGTGCTGGACGGGAGGATGTCTTCCCCGTTACTGACTCTGGACACCAGGCTGAGACAGTGGGTGTGACAAACTTGCCAGCCCCTCCATTCTGACCCTAATTGTTATTCGATCCAGACCCTTGATCGATTGGCATAGGTGTGGAAGCTGCCATTTTACAGTTAAGGAGACCGAGGCTCCGAGAAGTGATGTGATGTGCCAACTTGGAGCTGGGAGGCGTCGTTCAGACATGAGTTTAGGGATCCCAGAGTGCCCATAGTACCTTGGAGAACTTTTGTTTTGTTGCTGATGGCACACACTTGGCTTAGGAATGTTGTTGTTGTCAGGTGCCGGGAGTTAGTTCCAACTCATAGTGACCTGATGCACAATGCAACACAACACTGCCTAGTCCGGCGCCGTCCTCACCCTTGTTGTGATGTTGGAGCCCATGGTGGCAGCCACCGTGTCCATCCATCGGCTCTTTTTTGCTGCCCTTCTACTTTACCAAGCATGATGCCCTTTTCCAGGGAAGAATTCCATTTGATAGCATGTCCCAAACCTTTGAGATGAAGTCTTGCCCTCCTTGCTTCAAAGGAAGCATTGTGGCTGTACTTCTTCCAAGATATATTTGTTCTTCTGGCCGTCCACAGTACCTTCACTATTCTTCACCATTATCAGAATTCAAATGCATCTGTTCTGTGGTTCTTGCTTATTCCATACGTACCACTTATTGAATTGCTCTGCCACCTGTCGGTCAGATTGTCCTGGTGTGGTAGCTTGCATGTGTCTAGGAGGCTGGACTCTATGCCATCAGTATGCTGAATGCCAGCAGGGTCATTGAGGGTGGGTGGGCTTCAGTGGAGCTCCCAGACTAAGATCGACCCGGAAGAAAGGCTGAGTGGTGTACTTTTGAAAATCAGCCAACGAGAACCTTATGGGTCGGAGCAGAACACTGTCTCACAGAGTCCTGGAGAAGGACACTCTAGGTTGGAAGGCATAATGGCCAGTGACCGTGAAGATGGTGCAGGATTGGGCAACTTTTTCTTCCTGGGATTCATAAGGTCACAAGGTCACCTTGAGCTGGAGTCAACCCCGCAGCAACTAACAGCAGCCGCAGTCCTAACAACAGAAACAGCAGCAACAACTGAGTATCTATTGGAAACTCACCCATGGAAGGAAGGCGATGCCCCCTGAAGGCCAGCAGGGTCACTGAGGGCGGGTAGGTGAACGGTCCAGAGGTCAATATCGTCTTCATTTAACTTAGTGACTCAAGGGAGGCTATTGTAAGCACGGTGTGAGATGTTTGGGGGCCGCTCCTGACATTTTCCTGCATGCATCACTGATCTTTTGGGAAGCAACCCCCTAATGTGTGAGCTCACGCAGCAGGCACGTGCGGGGCATGTGCAGACAACCTGGATGAGCTGTGACTGTCCCCTGGATGTGGATCATGGCAGTTTATGGCTGGTGCTATTCATCTTAATGCTCACCATCATTTTAGCTTCCCTGGCCCTGGAAGCTTACGGAGCCCTGGTGGCGAGTGGTTATATAATGGACTGCTAACCACAAGATCAGCAGTTCGAAACCACCAGCTGCTCCTCCGGAGAAAGCGGGGGCTTTCTACTCCTGTAAAGAGGTACTGTCTCAGACCCTCACAGAGGCACTTCTTCTCTGTCCTATAGGGTGACTGTGAGTCAGCATCAGCTCAGTGACAGAGTCTGTTTGTTTGTTTGACCCTGGGTGCTTAGTGCTTCGTGTGCATTTATGATTCCAAACCATATCACCTGTCTTCGGAGGTTGGTCCTATTCTGCTCCCATCTTGTGAACGTGGTTTATGGGTGCTTAGAGCTGTCACGTGTCTTTCTCGAAGTCATGGTGGCCACAACCCACACTGCTGACCTCCTCGCTTGAGTTGCTCTAGCATTGTTGCTTGGCCTCGCAAACACACTCCTCCTCCCCCAGCAGAGCCCTGTCGTTCCAGCATCCTCATATCCTGCCAAGCTTCAAGTCCAAAGCTGACCTGAAGTGACCAGAGTGGAGTCCGGTAGAGTCTTCAGGCCACCTCTATGGCTCTAATCAACACTGGCAGCCCATTATAATTCAAAGCCTTGGAGAAGAGGCCAGAAATCATCTTGCTGGGGGTGGGGGATGGAGAAGACGGTGGGGAGGAATTTCTGTTGCATTTAGCAAATTTAATTGGCTCTGTCTGAATTTTTCTCACCAAAGCCTGGCTCCCTAAGTTCAGCCTCTATGCTGTCATGGGCGGGACATCAGGAACACGGCTGGATGGAGCCAGGGGATTTGGCTTCTTCGTTATATGTAACCGTCACCATTACCTCTCAATTACTTAGCGAACAGGGAAGCTCAGGGCCATGTTACTTCAAAGGAGCCTCCTGAGAGCAGGATTAGAGTTCTAGTCTAGAGGGTGGAGAGCAGCCCTTTCAGTCCGGGCCCAGGGGAAAAGCTTGGCCTCCTCTTTAGTACCAAGAACTCAGGCTGCAGCACAACTCTGCCTTGCCTGCCCTCCCCCACACCTCCCCTTCCCACGGCTCTAGGCCGACATCTGGGAGACACCCTGCTTCTTCTTTCCATGTTAAGGGAGAGCTGGGGGCCAAAGAAGGGAATCTAGCCAGGGCCTCTCTGTTGCTAGCGGAGGCAATAGGCTCCCCGGCTCCCAAATATAGCAGGCCAGACCTCTTGGACCAGACCAAAGAGCAGGTGAGGCAAGATGGCAAAAGAACACGAGAAGGAAAAAATAACCAGTAAATAAAGTCAGGGTGTGTGTGTGTGTGTGTGTGTGTGTGTGTGTGTGTGACATTAAATGATTTGTCATTGTGTCACACACTCACACATATACACACTCTCATACACTCACACAATTAGATATCATCCTTGTCCTTTGGAGCTCTGCTGGCTGCCTTCTGCTTGGATTTTGCTATTAAGCGGGTATTGTCCAAACTCTATGGCAAAGGTGCTTTGGGGAAGTTAAACATCGGTCCTTCCACAGGGCATTTGTGGTGTCTTGAATGAGACGGGTTGCTATGAGAAAGGGTGGTTTATTCAAGGTTTGGTTTATTTTTCATGGAGGGTGGAAACGTTGAAAGGAACCTTGGTTTTCTGGTGCCTTGAGAAGGGAAATGAAGTTTGGGTGGAACGGAAAGCCTCGTGTCTGCTGAGGGTGGTAGCACCCCATCTGCCCAGGAAGCCATCCCTCTCATCTTGATCAGCACCTCAGACTAGAGCAGAAGACACCCGTTCCACGGGCAGGGGCTCGGGGAAGTCAGCCAGCCCTTCCTAACTCAGGCCTCATGAAGAACTGTGAACTGCTTGTAGACTCAAGGACTGAAGAAATAAAGGACAGAAAAGAGCAAACCCTTTCAAGTCCCCCACTCCCACTGCACCAAAGTAAGCTCTTCTTAACTATTCATCAGAAGATAGTCCTCTTCTATTCCTTAGATGCAGGAAAACTTTTTTTTAACCTTTGCTTTCCTTAAGCTTTTTCTGCAAACACCTGGTTTATTCCGGCTTCACCTGTCTTCTTAGAGGCCTGCCGATTGGGAACTTTCCTGCTTGTAATGGCTAAAGAATTTCCCTCCCCTCCTTGATCAAAAAGAAATGGGGGGAAATATACAGGACATCCCCGGGTAATAAAGGAGATGTAGGTAAGTTGGAATAGGTGAATATGATGGAGCCCTGGTGGTGTAGTTGATTATGAATGGAGCTGTGATCTGCAAGGTCAACAGTTCAAAACCACTAGCCACTCTGAAGGAGAAAGACGAGGCTTTCTATTCCATAAAGAGTTACATTCTTGGAAACTTACAGGGGCAGTTCTACCCTGCCCTGTAGGATCACTATGAGTAGGCATGACTAGATGGCAGTGAACTTGGTTTTGTTTTTTATCATAATTAAAGGTCCAAAGCCTTTTCAATATTCTAAAAGCTGCACATTAGCAATTGAAGGCGATTGTAATGAGGAATTTATTGCAAGTGGGGGTTGGTTCAACATAATGGCGAGTTTACCTAATATTCAGGGTAAGCGCTCATGATCTATAAGTCAGATGGTTTGGTCTTAGCCTGGGGACTGTCTATCCCAGTCGATGAGTTAAAGTTTTCTATCAAAACAAACAAAAAAAAATGTTCCAAATTACTTACCATTTTCAATCCACCCAGTTAGGAAGCACAGTGAGACAGTGAAGTTTGGTCAAGCCCTTGTGGCTTCCAATATCTCACAACCAGTGTGCAAAGCAATGTTGTTTTTTTTCCAGGGAAAATGAAATATTTATTTCTCAGTCATCTTTTGAATGCACTGTCCGTAATGTCACAGGCTTAATTTAAAAGGTAATGATTAATAACACTCCCAAGATTTCACAATTTCAAGGCTAAGGTTCTGGTTAAGGTAACACAATTAATATAAATGAGCTTTTACAAAATTGCTAAAAGCAGTCTGGGCTCCTAAAGTAAAATATAAGTGGCCCAGACTCTAGACTTAGCAAAGTTAAGGACACGTTGGTACTGTAACCGTCAGAGAGATAGAGGCATCTCTACTGCAGATCAAAATGAAGTACAGATATGTTCACCTACCACATATAAGCTTTGGTCATTCGCAGGCTAGTATGACTAAGGCAGCATATGTCAAGCACCAGCATATGGAAGTGCAGTTAGAGGTGCTAGCAGACATGGTGGCAGCAGTGGCCAGCCCGGACGGAGCAGGGGGCTCAACACATTAGTCGTCTTCTCCTCCACAGAGCATCAGGAGGGTTTTCTTATAGTCCCCAGATGTCTCCCCCTTAATCATGGAACAAAGAGAGGTGGCAAAATTCTTCCTAAACTCCATTCTTATGTTAAACAGATCGATCTCACTCTGGGAAACCACCACTCTGATGAGGTATGGTCATCGGTCTGCGTAGCATGGGCGAGGGTGTCTGCCAGGTGGGCGGGTGTACTTCGAGTAGCCTTTACAACAGCGAGTAGCAGTTGCTCCCAATTTCCAGAAGTCTCCCGGTCAATGGATTCCTCCACTGGAAATCCTGACATGGTCATGTATTTGTCAAAGACCCTTCTCAAATGCGACACACTTCGAGTTCCAAAGATGGTGATAAACTATTCTTCACCCATCCCCCATTTGAGTTCCCCGGCTTAAAACAAAACCTGAGCATCTTGCTCGACTGGGGCTTCATCCAATCCAGTATCAGGGTCTCGACGAGCCTGGCGGAGAGCCACCAGCATTCTCTGACGTGTCCCCCCACCACCCCATCTCCAGGTTGGAGCCGTAGTCTTCTTCATGAACTTGTTTTTTGGCTCTCAGTTCTGCAGGTGTGCTTGAAGCAATAATTGCTGTCAGTACTTTTTCATCTGTCCCAGCTAGCATGCTTCAGTTCATAGGCATCGTAGCGCTTAGAGGGCATCATCAGTGCTACAATTAAGTTTTCAAATTTTCCAGTCAGTTCTGATTTCAGGTCATCCAAAAGATCCCGGCCAAACTGCGTTTTAAAGGCCTCACTGAGCACGACGGCGGGATGTCAACAGAGTCAGGATGGTCTCCTCATCGGTACCCAGGCCTTTCACTGCTTTTCGAAGGGCTTCTGCATCGGGGGGCGCTCATCAAATTCAGGGAAGGCAGTCACTGTGCCTCTGAGAATCTGTGCCATGGCGACTGCTCCAGTCCGAAGGTGATGGAAATCTAGTCAGAGGCACCCAGAGGCTGAGAACCAGGTGGACGCAGAGAATCCCACTGGGTGACTGGCACTCGGGACTAGGCTGAGATGTGGGCCGCAAAGCAATGTTTTAAGTGAGATCCAAGAAGAATGGCTCGACTTTGGTTCTAAATACTTTTGACGCAATATTACTTTTCTTATGAGTCCTCCATGGGCCCTGTAGCTCTGCGCTTGACAAGCAGTGGCGCCGTAGTGGCTGGTGGTCACCCATTGCAGTCATGGAGTGTAATGACTAGCGAATCAGTGTTTATGTTATTTTAGTGGAAAATCCATGCACCATTGGTAACGGATTGAAGGTTAAGTGACAATTTTTCTTTGCAACCACTCCGACTGGGTACTCGGTGATCCAAAAACTGGATTAACCTTTAATTACCCTCAGCAATCTCTCACCCCCAGACAGCATTACCACTCCTACCAGTTGTATTTGCATAGGCCACTTAATGAGAGAAACATCTGTTTGCATATTTGGTATCATTACTATTATGCAGATGAATAGATAGGCACAATGCAAGAGGCATCCCCACTAAAGTCTCATTTTCTTTCTTCTTTTGGTGTTTCTCTGCCTGCCCCCACTGAGTCAGCTGGACTTGTATTAATTAGAATTAAGGGCTGCCGAGAGCCAACTGCCTTGTTGTAGAATGTACACATGCAATCTGATCTGAAAGCTGCCAAAGCCACATTGTATTCAATGGGGGGAAACACCGCTGAGTCTTACAAAATGTTTACTCCATAGCCGTGTGTGTGTTTATGGGCTTTATACAAAACCATGTTTTTCTCTTTTCAGTCCAATGAGAGAAAGAGCCTTTGTATGGCTATTTTTGGAAACACTTGTCTTCACACACAGCTTTCCTCTGATGGATATAGAAATGCTTTCTATATGGAGGAAGACCATTGGAGAACCGACAGAGTCCTTGAGGCCAAACCAATCACACCCTTACTTCCCAGTGAGGCAAGCAGACCAGCAGGGCTCGCTGACTTGCCTGCAGTCATCACAGCCAGCCGAGAGGGGGCTGGGGCTGGGGGCCCGAGTCTCGGGAACACCACCCTGTGTGCCTCGTCCATTGCGCTGTGCCTCTGATCTTCAGGGACCATGTGCTAAGACACTCCCAGCAGCCCCTAAGCCCATTTCCTGCAGTTTGGTAGAAAAAAAATCTATGTGCTTACCTCTTAGAGCCAGTTCAAAAGTACACGTATATGGGTTACCCGTATAGAACACATGCGACCGAGACCATGTTTATATTGACACCCATGTTCTGATTCAGGAACAGACACCGCTTTTACTTCTGCCCTCGTCCAGAGACAATGAACAATATCGAAAGTACCAGGGACTGCCAAAAGAACAAACCAATCCCTCCTGGAAGAAGTACAGCTTCATGGCTCCTCAGAGGCCAGGATGGCGAGACTGTGTCTCATGGACTTTGGACATGTTGTCAGGAGAGACCCGTCCCTGGAGAAGGACATCATGCTCGGTAAAGTAGAGGGACAGCCAAAGAGAGGAAGGCCGTCAGTGAGAAGGAGTGACGCTGTGACTGTGGTCTTGGGCTTCAACATAACGCTCATTGAGACGGCGGCGGCAAAGGCCCTTCTGCTCTACTTTGGGTCGCTGGGAGTCAGAAATGAGCGGATGGCACCTAGCCACAACAACGAAGACAGGGAACGATTTTTTAAGAAAGATTTTCAGAGTTTTACTGCTTTGTTAGATTTCCCCCCAATTTCACTGCCCCCTCCCCAAGATGTTAAAGAAAAAGGCACCGCTGCTGTATGCTTTTAAAGCAATCAGTAAAGTCCCAGTTGCTCACTGAATCTCAAACTAGGTGATCAGACTCCGGGAGCCACCACCATCACCTTGAGAACTGCCAGCTTGCCAGCAGCTGCCAGGGAAACGGCTTTAGAGCGCTACCCCCACCCCATGACTGTATTTTCTCATCAGAATGAAGAAAATTCTTGGCTTTCATTAGAGCGTCTATCCTCATTAATTCAAACTAGATGGTGATGGTGCTGAAGGGCAGCCAGATTAACTAGCGAGTACTTTGAACCATAGACATTAAAAAACGGGTGTGTGGGGGGGGAGGTACTATTCTTGCTTCTATGGATGTTCTACAATTAAAGCTGGGCTGTGGTGCTCAAAGTGGGGAGGGGACCTGCCCAAGTCCAGCGGTTTGTGATTTTGTACCTGTTCTTCCTGGGCAAAGGTGGGTTAGGACATTATCGGGAGCCGCTTGTGCTCTAAATGTCTTCAATGCTATCCCTATACTCTTGTGTCACCTTATGCAGACACCCTTTATTTGTGCGATCCATTAAGTGACAGGCATTTCTGAGAGAACCCTGGATTATTATCATATATAGATTAATAAGGGTTTCCCGTATTCCTTTGGTTGAAATGAACATACTATGGCAATTTAATTTTTAAAAATGCCTCCTTGGACACGATGTGGAAAACACCCCCACACCAATCAATTGTTATCATCCTTCCGACTGAGCTATGATTTAAATCGTAAGACCATCTCAGGTACTACGTCTCCTACTGACGGCCTGGCAGAAAGAGTTTGCTACCAGGTGAAGACGAATCTACCCACTGACGATTTAAGTACTGTGTGCGAATCCTGGGACAATGTCGGCATCTATTGATAATATTTGTTGGATGACAGAAGGGGTGGGGTAGCATGGGGCCTGCTAGCCATTTTTAGGATCCAGAGGTGTATGCTGTTTCCAATGACCTGAGTTCAAATTCTGGACCTCAAGGCAAACGTTTACAGAGAAAAATGCCACAAGACCTTCTTTTCCTGCATATAACATGCAGAGCATGCGAGGAGACTAACATGCCAGCAGGTCACCAGTTTGCACTGCTCCATACAACAAGCATATTATTTGCATATAATGCGGTACTTCATTGACTTGCAGCAGTAACCGATCGATCATGTATCTTCTGGCTGTCCAATATGGGCTCCTAACCACCCTGCAATGGCTGAAGTTAATGTGTGGAATTAAAAATCTGCAGTTTCATTTCCTCCTTCATGTTCATGTCCTGACAGTTGGGTTTCTAAAGTACACTGCTGTTGTGCGCTTCGAGGCTCTTACACCTCCTCTCCCCCTAAACTTGATTCTTTCCCTCTGCTTGGTAAAACCTTAGTCTCCTTCTGTAAGAGGTTCCTGTTCTTGCTTGACGGCCGTGGACCTCTCTCCCCTGCGGGCCCTGTCACCCCTGCTCCTGTCTTCATCACTGCTTATCTTCTGAGCAACTTGGGGCTGAGGGGGGTTTATTACACATTTGTGTGCATGTTGTGTGTCCCCCCCTCCGCCCCCCACACACACACCCGGGGCCCCTGCTCTTCATCAGTGCTTGCAACAAGACTTAAAGACTAAGCTGATAAAGATGAAGTTGTGTTTGGGCCCTAGGGCTGGTCTAGGTCACCAGGAGGGGTCACTGTTGGCACTTGCTGTCATGGCGACAGCCTAGCTATTGGCAGCGGTAGGCCCTCTTCCAACAGGGCCTAGTCTAATTGTAGACCCCCTCCCCATTTCCCCCCAGCACCTGTTACGTTCCCCACCTCTTTCCCTCCCTACACTCTTGGGAAGTGGAGAGAGGCTGAGCCAGAGGGCGAACCAGCAGAATCTTTTACTTTAAAAGAACAGCTGGGCCGGGGCACCCTGGGAAACGTAGACGGGGAGCTCGGGGCCGAACACCTTGCAGAAGAACCCACAAATGCTGCTGTGCAGAAATTGCTGGCCCAGCCTGGCTGCTTCTGGAGCGAGCCCTGCCATCTCCAAGGTGGCTTGCGAAAACACCAGAGAAGACGTGGACAGCACCCCGAGCTGGTGGGCCCACGTTGGAAACATCCACACCCTGTGCCTGCTTCTGAGTGCAGCTGGGCAGGGGGGCTTCTGCAGATTCCCCTTGGTAACATGGCAGCTCACCCGCCTCAACCGAGGGGAGAGCCGTGTCTTGTGGGTCGCATGGAAGAGCGCATGGCCTGTGTCCCACAGCCAGGGTTTCTAAAGGACAAGTCATTAGGAAGGAGTTCAGGACACCTGTAAGGGGCCAGACCTTCTGGGCCCATCCTTTCCAGCAGCTGTTAAACTTTTTCTCTTCATTTATTTTCCCTTTACATTTTAATCCAAGGGCATTTTTATACCTTAGTAATAAATTAACATTTCAAAAGTACTTTAACCTGCTGAGATGGTTCATTCTGCTAATAGGGGTAACGCTGCGGACTCGAATAATTAGTGTAAATTGCCTTTGAATAGCAGAGAGCTGGGAACAACTTTAACTTGCTGGGGCTTAATGCCCTGCCTGTACAGGATGGAGAGTCCTTAATGGGGCCCAGGAAAACAACTAATACCTACAAATCAAAGGAGAAAAGCCGTTTTTGATGCATTTGTCTGGGAGTGTGAGTTTTAAACTAAATTGTTAACACTTCCTCCCTGCTGAGGGTCATGGATTAGTGAGGCTGGGAGACTCTGAGAACCTTTCACACTGGCCAGGGGAGGCAGCCATCCCAAACACAAGTGTTTTCTTAACCCTAATCCCTCCCTCCCTGGGCAGGACAGCTCTCACATTCCCCTCTAATTAGGTGAAGAATTAGGAGGTGGGCAAGGCAGTCAGGGATGAGGACAAAGTGATTAGTCCTCTAGGGATCATGATAGGGATTTCCAAGGACTGCGTTCCTTTGCGTGATAATAACCCGTCTCTTCTTTCGACAGAAAGCCCTTCCTGCAAACCTCCAACATGTAGCAAGCTGCAGTGAGGCTTATCTGCGGACACATTTGGGGCAGCTGGTTTTTGTTCTCCTCTGCAATTGTTTGATTCCGCCCCCCCCCTCCACCCCCTCTGTCTCATCCAGCACCATCCAGGGCCATTTCTGATCTGACTTAGGTTGGCCATGATTTGTGCAATCTATAGAAAAATCTAATAACCTAGCCCCCAAATTGCATTCACATGTAAATGCTGTGTTCTGTGAAATGGAAAGAAGGCCGTGTTGAGGAGCCTCTGCGATGAAACCATTTTAACACGCTTTCTACATATGAATCGCCTTGTTTTTCCTTTTACAGTCAGGGTCTTTAAGATAGTCTTCATTGGAGTGTGATTTTAAATTGCAGGTCGATTAATAGGCCTTCCCAGCTAGCTTCCAATTTTGGTGATATCAGCAGCCCTTATCCTGTGCCTAACCTGTCCACGCAGACTCCCGGCCACCCTCGATGAAGATCCCAGGTGACCTGCCCGTGGGGTGTTAGAGCTGTAGTCTTTACAGAAGCAGACTGCCTCATCTTTCTCCTGTGGAGAAAGCTGTGGGTTCAAACTGTCGACCTTTGGATTCACAGCCAAGTGCTTAACCAATGTGCTACCAGGGCTGCTTCTAGCAGCCTTTATTCATGACACATATCCTAGGGCTACCTAGACCTCAGGACCCCTGGTTGCATAGTGGTTACCCATTGGGCTGGGATCTGGAAGGTCAGCAGTTTGAAACCAAGGGAGAAAGAGGAAGCGTTCTCCTCCCATAGAGTGACAGTCCCAGGAACACACAGGGGCAGTTCCATCCTGTCCTGTCGGGGTCGCTGTGAGTTGGCATCAACTCAATGGCCGTGAGTTGTTTTGTCTTCTTCTTCTTTTGGGGACCAAGACCTCTAAACGAGTGTTTTTCTATCTGTCTGTCTGTCTGTCGCTCTCACACATACACACCTCTAGACAGGTACCAAAAGCAGAAAAAGTCTCTTTTATGTAGTCAGTCAGCACAGCCTGCACAAAGGTTCTCTCTCTTTTGCCACTTGATCTGACTTGTGTACCGAGCAGACTGCTCTCATCTTACCGAATACACGCTCAGGTGAAGGACACATAGGATGGAAAGTGACCCCAACTAGTGAGCACACAGAATGTCCTTCGAGTCCTTTGGGGGTGGGGGTGGGGCGTCTGAAGACCGGAGGCACTGTTCCGGCGGTCCTTTTAGAAAGGCAGGGGAGGAGTTTGGGAAGACATGGTCCGATGGGGACCTGCGGCCAATGCTCCCAGCTTCCTTCACCCGCTCCCACCGCTATGTCATTGACATCTCAGAGGAGCCAGGGCAGCCGGCTGGGCTCTGCACTGCGGAGTTTGGCGCAGCTGGCCAGGGCAGGCCACTGCCACCGCTTCCTCCCTCTAAGGGCACATCACATTTTATTTTAAAGCAAACTCCTTTGAAATCGAAGTAAGTTTTCCTTCCACGCCTACAGATGTCATGGCTGGCTTTAAGGTGCGGTGCTTACGTAAGGCCTGATTACTCTGTACAAGAAAGATCACAGGGCACTAGCCGGGGTTCTGTTGCCTCTTGATCTTATCAGCTTTTGTTTCTTAAACGGCAGAAAGATCTAACGCCCGAGATGGCTCAGGGTTTGGCTCAGACAATCGCTGTACTCATCCGTCATTGTCACCAGGGAGCAGAGAGGAGGCGAACGGTCTAATTTCACCCATGCCCCTGCCCTTCTTAGGCTTGGCCGCCTTACCCTGGCTGCGTCTTTGCTCGTTTGTTTTCATGAGAGGAAAAGCGACACCCTTTACCTGCTGACATTTCACACAGCGTGTTAGAGAGCTCAGGGGTTTGCTTATGTTTAAAATGCTTAAGAACTGCAGATAAAACCCACTTGGAGTCGATTCCGGTACTCGGTAGGATACAGTCCCACTGCTCCATAGGGTTTCCGAGACTGTCAGTTGTTGGTTTTTTAAAAATCAGTTTATTGGGGGCTCATACAGCTCTTATCATAATACATACATACACGCATACATACATACATTGTGTCAAGCACATTTGTACATTTGTTGCCATCATCATTTTCAAAATATTTTCTTTCTACTGGAGCCCTGGGTATCAGCTCCTCATTTTTCCCCTTCCTTCCCCCATCCTACCTCCCTCATGAGCCCATGATAATCTATAAATTGTTATTATTTTTTCATGTCATACACTGACCAATGTCACCCACTTTTCTGTTGTCCAGACCCCAAGAAGGGGGTTATATGTATATCATTCTGTTCGGTTCCCCCTTTCTCCTCCCACCATCACCTTCCCCTCCTGGTATCTCTACTCTCATTATTGGTCCAGAGGGGTTTATCTGTTCTGAATTTCCTGTGTTTCCAGCTCTTATCTGTACCCATGTACAGGCTCTGGTCTAGCTGTATTTGTAAGGTAGACTTGGGATCATGATGGGGGGGGGCATTAAAGAACTAGAGGACAGTTGCATGTTTCATCGAGACTCAGTCTTTATGGGAGTAGACAGCCTCATCTTTCTTCTGCAGAGTGGCTGGTGGGTTTGAACTGCCGAACTTGTGGTTTTGCAGCCTAGCACTGAACTCACGGCATCATCAGGGTTCCTTCCATAGTCAAAGAGTAGATGGGACCTGTGTATTAGGTGGGATGTAGAGCAGCCATGGGAAGCTCCGGGGCATAAGCAGAAAAGGCTGATAGTTAGAATTCACTCAGGTGGAAACAGGCTTGATGGCAACTGGTTGGGTGGTTTTTCAGAAGTGACTTAGGGTCCTGCATCAGGATGTCTGCAGGCCTGGGGAGAACCCGTGGCCTAACTCTCTGTGGCCATCCCCGGGTTGGACTTGGCCTGGGCCACCCATAAGGGCCACGGGAACTCTCAGCAGAAGGGACACAGCCCCGCCGAGCAACTCAGATCTCACTTCTTCGCCTTCCAGCTGCCTCCGTGGGGCTTTTTAAAATGGTGCCAAGAGCGTAGAAAGGGTGCCTAGGGTCTGACCCGCCCTCACCTGGGAGCAGAGAGCTCCTGGGCCGGATCCACAGCTGTCCAGGCCGTCTTCTCGGGAGACGTGCAACAACCCTGAGGTTTGAAAACAGAGTCCCTGTATCCATGGGTGGTCTCCATCGATTGGCTAAAACCAAGCCGCTGTTAGGAAGAACTCCTGGGTCCTAGTAGTAAACTTGTTCAGGACACACGGAATGCAGCCGGAGAGAGCAGCAACGCAGAGGAAGAGCCTTTCTCTTCCATCATTACAAGGAGCTCAGCTTGTTATCACGTGGTCGCTTAGTTACAAGTTCAAAGTGGCGGGCGCGAGCCTCGCTCATTTGGGATGACGGACCAGAAATCGGGGGTCCGAAGGCCTTTCCCCCCACTTCTGGGCAGGCAGGCATTGGTATGCGACACCCAGCCTGAGGACTCTCTCAGAGGAAGGCGTGTCTGATTATTCTCTAAAACCAACTCAGAGAAGTTAATCTCATTGCACTTCTTTTTATTCAACAAAAGAGTTGGATGTTTCCAAGTCTAATGTGACTATAATGTTCATTAAATGGACTCCTTAACACCTTTAAATGGATTAACTGCACATCTTTGCAGTCTAATTATATCCATGGCATTCAAAAAAAAAAAAGACAGATCTAACTCAGGAGGCGATAAGGCCTTCCTTGGCCGACTCTGGGAGAGAGACGGTGCTAAGGGGGAGTGATGGTTATCGGTGGCTGGTGTGTGTGTGTGTGTGTGTGTGTGTGTGTGTGTGTGTGTGCTAGAAGGGGTCTATGTGACAACACACAAGTGGGAGGCGCCAGTGCTGGGTGTGCTGGAGTTCTCTGCCCTGTGATTTCCTTTAGAGATTTAGAACCTGGCCCTGTGGGTGCTGGGCCCTTCTGGGATTGCTGTACCAGGTACCCCTGCAGGCTCTCCTACTTCAGCCTGCCCAGCTAATGGCTTCCGGCTGTCCCAGACAGCACTTAGATAAGGGGTAAATTATGGACAGCTCCCCCCACCCCCCGCCCCCTCTGCTTGGTCTCAGACTTCTCTGAGCCCCTTGAACACAGCTCTTTCTTCAGAGCAGCTAAACTCCCTCCACTACCCCCCTTCGTTCAGAGATCAGCTGTTTTCCCAGGTGTAGGAGACACTGGCTGGCCCAATCGGTAAGGCACTTGACTACCAACTGAAAGGTGGGCGGGTCAAGACCAGCCAGAGGCACGTAGGATCTGCTTCCGTAAGGATCACAGCCTTCAAATCCCTCTAGAGGGCAGGGGCTGATGGTGATGGCTGGTTGGGGGTTTCCAGATTAACTCGTACCTTCTGACAGCAGGTTCCTCTGTTAGGCTGTGCCTGTTTCCTTTGTGCCGGGAGACGGTGGCCATACAGGGCTGAGGCGCTCACTGGTGTCCCCTGTGGATGCTGTGGCGGAGTGAATTTTTTTTTTTTTCAGTTTTAATAGCTTTATTGGTAAAAACTTCACGTATGATTTAATTTATTTATTCAATCCTATCAAGGAGATTTGATCAATTAGCACCACAGTGAATTTCAGAACATTTTCTTCTTATTTCCTATTCAGTGTTGTTAGCTTTCTAGTTCCCCTTGCCCTCCCCTATTCAGTCACTGTCTCTGTGGATCTACCTATCCTGGATTCCACAGATGGAAAATCATACAAAATACAAACAGTGAGGGTGTAAACAAACAAAATAACCTGATAACAACAACTACACAAAACATAGAAAATCTTCAATCAAAAAGGAAATGGAAACTATTAAAAACTGAAGTGACTTGAAAATGAGTAAGTACAAAGGGAGATGGGATAATAAAGTATTACATTTTGATGTAACTATATCTGCTGTAATCAACTTCCAAAAGGGTCTCTGTCTGACAGCAAGGCTACTCACACCTGACATTTCTTAATGCGGCTCTTTACGGAAGGCTCAGTAACTCCCATCCATGATTGGGTGGAGCTATGCAAATAGGCCACGTGACATACTGAGAGAAGGGAGTGGTCGGGTTCTGTGACCCCTCCACCTGACTCTAAGGAGGAGGCAGCTTTGGAAGATCATGCCCAAGGTCTTTTTGGGTGAAGGGGTGGATGCTACTGAGACCAGATGTCCGAGAGACTGTGGCAACAGAGACTCCAGGAACAGCGCCCAGGTCCTGGGCTCCCTTCCCCTCAGCTGACCTGAGGCCATGGGACAGTGAGGCAGAGAGACAGGAGGGCTGGGTCCTGGCCCCTGGAGGCAAAGACCAGAGGACCAAAGAGAGACTAGGCTACTGGCTGAGGAGGGGCATTTGTGTAGACCAATGACTGTGTCCTTACCGCTTGCTGACCCTGACTTGTGGTAACCTGTCAACTTCCCTAATAAAGAAAAACCAAACCCAGTGCCATTGGGTCCGTTCTGATCCACGGGGACCCGGTAGGACAGGGTAGAGCTACCTCCGAGAGGCGGTACCTCTTGATGGAGGAGCTCTGGTGGAAATGGTGATTAGGTACAGGCTGCTCTCTGCAACATTCAAAGTTCCAAAGCACCAACAGCGCGGTGGGAGAAAGACGAGGTTTCTACTCCAGTAAAGAGTACGGTCTCTGAAACTCACAGGCAGAGTTATCCTCTGTCCTGTCGGGTCCACTGTGAGCCAGCGTCTACTTGATGGCAGTGAATTAACTTTTATGGGAGTAGAAAGCCTCTTCTTTCTCCTGCAGAGCATCTGGGGGTTTCAAACTGCTAGTCTCGAGGTTCTCGGCCCAACACATAACCCACTAGGCACCGCCAGGGTTCCTAATAACCCTCCCTAAGTATATGTATTGTCTGGGAGTGCTGTGTGGTCATTGCAATGAGTCTTCGAAACCGGCACAGTAGAGAGCAGTGGGAGGAACAGTTGGTGACTGAATCGTTAAGAAGGACGGAGCAGGTGGGCATGTCCGACCCCTGCCTTGTGGCAATAGGGAAGTCAGAGAAGGTCAGATCTATCTACCGTACTGTCGCTTAGTGCAAGTGTCACAGACACGCCTGGCCCAGGTGAGTACAGAATGCTTTCAGAACAACACGGACGGCTCTCTGTCGGGTCGTGTGTAGCAGGAAGGCCTGGAAGCCGACCGTGAGAGATCCAGGCTGAAGGCGCAGATTCATGGGTATTCATTTGCTCACTTGTGTATTTATTGAGAAACAAGTGCAGGCCAGACCTGTGCATGCTCTATGTGAGGCAACCCAGCGTGGGCAGATGTGGCTCAGCCTAAGACAGAGATTCTCAACCTGTGGGTCGCGACCCCTTTGGGGGTCAAACGACCCTTTCAGAGGGGTCGCCTGATTCATAACAGTAGCAAAATGACAGTGATGAAGTGGCATGAGGAAGGTCTAGGGACTGCACTTGCAGTGACCCCATGCACCTGCAGCAGAACACTGCCCAGTCACACATCAGTCCTGTGGTCAGAGGCAGATTCTCAGGATTTTCATTCTGGGTGCATCTTCGTCTAGAAGCTCTGTGAAACCCCGTGCAGCACATAGTCACACACCAGGCTCCAATGGCAGACGGGGTGGCCTCGCATGAGGTGCACTGGTGGGGAGTCAGTTAATACCTGAAACAATAAAAACATGAGGCTGTGTGTGTTACCCATCCTTCAGTGCTCTTATGAGAACTTTTAAAAATCGTTTTATTAGGGGCTCATACAACTCTTATCACAACCCATACATACATCAATTGTGTACAGCACATTTGTACATTCATTGCCCTCATCATTCTCAAAACATTTCCTCTCCACTTAAGCCCCTGGCATTAGGTCCTCATTTTATCCCTCCCTCCCTGCTCCCCCCTCCCTCATGAGCCCTTGATAATTTATAAATGATTATTTTGTCATATCTTGCCCTGTCTGACGTCTCCCTTCACCCACTTTTCTGTTGTCTGTCCCCCAGGGAGGAGGTCACATATAGTTCCTTGTAATCGGTTCGCTCTTTCCTACCGACTCTCCCTCTACCCTCCCTGTTTCGCCACTCTCACCACTGGTCCTGTAGGGCTCATCCGCTCTGGATTCCCTGTATTTCCAGTTCCTATCTGTACCAGTGTACCTCCTCTGGTCTAGCCAGACTTGCAAGGTGAATTCGTGTCATGGTAGTGGGAGCGGGGAGGAAACATTTAGGAACTAGAGGAAAGTTGTATTTTTCACTGTTGTTACATCGCACCCTGACTGGCTCGTCTCCTCCCCGAGACCCCTCTGCAAGGGAATCTCCAGTGGCCTACTAATGGGCTTTGGGTCTCCACTCCGCACTCCCCCCATCATTCACTATGGTAAGATTTTTTGTTCTGATGATGCCTTATACCTGATCCCTTCGACACCTCGTGGTTGCATAGGCTGGTGTGCTTCTTCCATGTGGGCTTTGTTGCTTCTGAGCTTGATGGCCGCTTGATTACCTTCAAGCCTTTAAGACCCCAGACGCTATACTTTTTGATAGCCAGGTCCTTCAGTGTTCTTATGAGAATTTTAAAACAACAAATATACCAAGAGCTGGGCACACAGTCGGTGCTCTTTAAACAATGTCCTTACCAATCAGATAACCCTTCTATCCTCCTGCTCTCCTCCCTGGCCCTAGGCCCATTCTCTACTTTGCCACCTGACCCTGCCCAAGACCTTGACTCACCAACAAACAGTAACAGATCAACATCTGCCTGTCCTGGGAGGTGGGGGTGGGGGTCCTTTGCTTTTTAATCAGAGTCTTAAAATCTTTACAACCCCCAAGGAGTTTCAGTGTGATAGCCTAGTAGATAGTAGATAGCCTAGTAGATAGAACGAGTAGATAGTAGATAGCCTAGTAGATAGTAGATAGAACTAGTACTTGTAC
This sequence comes from Echinops telfairi, assembly GCF_000313985.2. NCBI lineage: Eukaryota > Metazoa > Chordata > Mammalia > Afrosoricida > Tenrecidae > Echinops > Echinops telfairi. Next base: position 11,487,926 of record NW_022103968.1, read on the forward strand.
TAGTACTTGGGACAAATGGACACTCCCAGACTTTTGCCAGACCAAGGGCATGTTACAGATCCCACTCTTAGCTGGCCCTGTTCGTGGCTGCTCTTTGAAGCTCTGGGCTCTAAGTGAGGCTGGCATGTCTGGGGTCACACTTGCTGTCACTGAGCCTGGGCTGTCATAGGCTCAGAACCCAGGCATGACCCCTCTGCAGCCCATCCCTGTTCACCTTCTAGTCTGCTCCCTTCCCAGCATCCTTCAGGGGAGGCAGCAATGGGTGAGAATGTTCACAGAGATGCTCCGGTATGGAGGCAGGAAACTTTCATAAATCATTTAAGATCCGTGTTGTACCAACATCAATTATCAGAACTAATTGCTCCTTAAAACACCAAGAATTGTGCTACAAAGAGTCAACATCCTCCAGGTTCCAGGGAATCTCTTCGCGGTGTTTTCTGAAGGTGCTGGAGGCCGGTAGCACGACAGAGCAAACACTGCTCCTTGTCGGGGCTCCGTACTGTGTCCCTGTTTCCACACTGATAAATACTGAATGAGTAAATAATTTTGTTTTCTCTGTGTGCTATAAAGACTCACTTGTATTTGGCCAAGTCACTTTGAGGAACATCATTGAATACGTTTCAAACTGCGCTCACTCCGAGCCGCAGTCTGCTCTGGAGGATGTCTGAGAAGGGCCAGGCAGAAGGAAGCTGTTCTCTGCAGGCAGGTTGGCTCCCAAGCCAGGGCGACTCCATGTGGGACCGAGTAGCCTGCCCCTTAGGGTGGGCCTGCCTGGAATCCTCAGCCAACTGTTCCCCAGGCCTTTCTTCTTGCTGCGGAGTTCAAACTGTCAACCTTTGGGTTGGCAGCTGATTGCCAACCACTCCCACTCATCTTGATACAAGGCTTCTTGAACTTGTTGTTGTTCTCAGGGGCCATTGAGATGCCTGGAGACCCGCGGACCACAAAGCAGAACACCGCTGGTCCTCACAGCTGTTGTGATGTTTGGACCCATTGCTGCCGCCGCTGTGGCAATCCAGCTCGTTGAAGGCCTTTCTCTTTTTCGCTGATTTTCTACTTTACCCAGCATGCTGTCTTTCTCTGGGTCACTCCTGACAACATGTCCAAGGGATAGGAGACAAAGTGTTGCCTGGAAATTATTCCCAGGAGAGTCATTAATAGTGGGAAGCACCTATTGTTCCCTCATTCCCTCCCTCCCTCCTTCACTCACATACTCATTCATTCATTCCCTCACTTATTTTGTCACTCATTGCCCAGGGGTGGCACAATCCACTCACTCACTCACTCACTCACTCACTCACTCACTCACTCACTCACTCACATATTCATTCATTCCCTCACTCATGTTATCACTCATTGCCCAGGGGTGGCACAATTCATTCACTCACTCACTCACTCACTCACTCACATACGCATTCATTCCCTCACTCATTTTATCACTCACTAAGATAGTGTCTAGGGGTGGCACCATCCACTCACTCACATACTCATTCATTCATTCCCTCCTTCATTTTCTCACTCACTGCCCAGGGGTGGCCCAATCCACTCACTCACTCACTCACTCACTCACTCACTCACTCACGTCTGTCCTCTCATTATTTGCCAATAGGGATCAGGATTCGATGGTCTCCAGTGGAAAATTAAATGGTATCTAGCAAAACCCTACCTAAACAAATGCAATCTGTGAATGATAATAAACCAGAAAACATTTTTAGTGACAAAAATCTGGTTTTGAGATGGTCAAGGATAGAATTATTTTTATTATATATAAAGTGTGCTTCAAAAAGTCCTTGGAAGAATTCCAACCTTCCCCCCCCCCAAACAAAACCAAAAAAATCCTCTACTACCATAGAGCTGATTTTGAGCCCACAACACCAGGCCCCCACCTTGGAAGAATGCCATGATCTTTCCATTCCGTTTTTCCACGAACTTTCGAAGCGCTCTCATAGTATTGTGTAAATTTATGATTAGACATATAAACAATTATATATATAGCCAAGTTACATGGGGGAGAATGTTAACATAAAGATTTATCTCCATCAAAAACCAGATTATTAATACAAGATTTTCTCTTTCGGTGGCTATGCTGCGACCACCCAGTTTTGTTTGATCTGGGAAGCACCTCGCTGTGGTTCATGTTCATTATGTCCCGGGCGTTTTGAGTAAAAAAAAAACCAAAACACCAGCACTTTTATTTGCACATCTTTTATTTTATTTGCACATCTTCCCAGACCCTGAGATCAGCTTCCGATGCTTGGGAGGAAAAAGACCTTTGCTCAGGGAGTTTCTTTTTGGACAGTTAACATATGGAAACCCTCCCCAACAGTCTGTGAAAATCTTAAGTTCTCGCTGAATTTCCAAAGGGCAGAGGCTCATCCTTCTTGCCACAAGACCACGGGAACTCTTGCGGATGGAGCAAATGGGATCATTATATTTCAGGCTCCAAGTCATTACCAGAAATGAAGCTTTGTGAATTCTTTGCTAATGGGGCCACCTGTCACCCTTCAGTCTCTGGGATAGAATGGCATTTTGTTTCAGAGACCCTGTGCCCAGGTTTAGTTTTTCCAAATGGTTGGGCCCTCGGCCTGATCCCCCGCTGTCTTGATATGAAGAAGAAGATGCATTTCAGCTGGTCATCCACCGTCCACCCTGTGATCCTGTGTGTCCACAGGGCCTGTGGCAGGACTGGAATGGGGACAACCAGGTGCAGCGCCGTCACAGTGTGCTCCTCCCCAGCTGGCCTGATGGCCGAGACATCTGCAGGGGTGGGGGTGGGAGGGTGGGAGAAGGGGGCAGTGGTTTCCTCCCTCAGCCTCCCCAGCTGCCACCTGCTGCTAACTGCTTCTGGCTCATAGGGCAGGCCGGGTGGCTAGGGGGCTGCAGAGAAGACCAGGTCCAAAGCATAAACCAGTGTGGGGTGGGATGGAGAGGTCAGGAGGATGCTACACTTCTTTCTGCTGGCAATCTGTGTGCTTCTCCTCTGGGGCCAGACAGAAAGCACAAGTAGACTCTGAAGTGGCTTGTGTGACTTGCAGGCTCTCAGATGGACAGCTGTCCGGTCGACCTCTGGCTGTGTAGCCATCTATCTCTTCCTTTCTCTCCCCGAGGCAGGTGCCGGATTCTGGAACGTCTGCACCTGGCAGACATTCTGCCAGCTGTTGGATGACACATACCCCCTGCCCCCACTCCAGTGGGTACAGTCCTCTATGCCTCTGTGGTTGGGATCACCTTTAACAGGCAGAGGGGTGGGCGGGTGGAGGACCAAGTACACACAGTGCTCATTTGATAAGCCCTTTCCCTAGGCCAGCCCTGGTGGTGGAGGGGTTTACTCCTTGGGCTGCTAACCACAAGGTCTGCAGTTTGAAACCACCCGCCGCTCTGCTGGAGAAAGATGAGGTTTTCTACCCTCAGAGAGAGTTATAGTCCTGGAGACCCACAGAGGGCAGTTCTACCCTGTCCTATAGGATTGCTATGAGCCAGCATCGACTTGATGGCAGTGAGCTTGGATTTTTGGTTCATTAACCCATCTCGGCCTCTTTCTCCTGCTGCTCTGGCCCCCAATTTCCAACCAGGGAACAAGCTTGAAGGTCTCATTTGAGTCAAGAGGTGAGGGGAGGTTAGGAAGTAGTGTTGGCTCCCAGGTGACCACTAACTCACCAGGGCATGGTCGGCCTGTGGGACTGTGCAGAGGAGCCCTGGTGGCACTGGGCTGCCAACCCAGAGGTCGGGGGTTTGAACCCATTACCCCTTCCTCTGGAGAAGGCGTGGCAAAATAGCCTCGGAAACCCAATGGGGCAGCTCTACTCTGTCCTCTAGGGTCACTGTGAGTTGTAGGTGACTCGATGGTGCGACTGCCGTGGTGGGCAATGGCTCTCTGTAGTCTGGGTGGTGGGAACAGGATGTCGCACCACCAGTGGGCATGTCTCAAAGCCCACTTCACGAAAGGCCCAGCTCTGTGATCGCGATACAAATTTCGATCCGTTACCCAAAGCATTTGCCCATGAGGCAGGAAGAACCCTGTTTCCGAGGGAAAGGGAACAGTTGCCACGTTGCCTCCCTTCTCGACCTGAAGACTCCTCCACTCCAAGCTGGTCCACGGGGAGGACGTGTCCAGCTGACACCTGGGCCCACTGGGTCTCAGGGTCCCTGCAAGTGAGGGCTCTTTGGGGGCAGACCCCCAAAGCTTCAGACATTCCTGGGTTCTGACAAGTAGCCCTCGTACCTGGGCACTGAGCTGAGTCCCACTGTCCGCGTGTGGCAGGTGGCGTGATTCTGACCACAGCCCCCAAGTGGACACCTGTTGGAATAATACTGGAACTGCATCTGTAACTAATTGCTGCCGAGATGTCAGCCCAGTGAATCTTACCATCGTACAACCCTGGAGAGACCACGCTCAAGCCTGGGCCGGTGCGCCAGGTCAAGTCCAGGCTTGCCGATTACCTGACAAGCCCAGGACAAAATTAACACTAAATAGAAGGTAATTTAATTAACTCCTCCTGTCCCAGGAGACCCTCTCTGCACCCGGGGTGCCCAGGCCACCTAGCAAGAGGAGGAGCGTCGGGCCCCGAGCGGGTAAACACGTATGCTGCGGTTTCATGGTTGTGATTCACAACCAAAGGTGCCCAGTGAAAACCCCTCTGGCCCTAAAGCCAAAGTGTCCTTGCTGGTTTGTTTCTCCCCCTGAAAGACATAGCCACAAGCGAGCAGTGTGGCATTCATCCCCAAGGGGAACCCTCTTTCAAAGGGTCAGGGCCCTTCAAGGAAGAAGTATTCTTTCAGCAGAGAGAAAGGGGGAGGGAGGGACGGGGAGGATCAGTTTGAAAAGAAGTCCAAGGGCAGAAACCAGAGTGTGTGAGGGAGGCAGAAAACATCATCCTCAGGCAGCGGTTCTCAACGTGTGGGTCACGACCCCGTTGGGGGCCGAACGATCCTTTCACAGGGGCTTCCCGATTCATCACAGTAACAAAATTTCAGTGATGAAGTAGTAACGAAAATCATTGTGTGGTTGGGGGTCACCACCACATGAGGACCTGTATGAAAGGGTCGCACCCTGAGGAAGGTGGAGAACCACGGTCCTACGGGATAATGAAGATGAGAAAAGCCCTGTGGGAAATTGTTTTGCTGTGAAGACCGTGCTCAAGCGTTTTGAAGAGACATGAACCTGTGGCTGCGGAGTTGACCCTGACTCGTAGAACTGTGCCCGCAGGGGTTCCCAGTGGCTGCAATCTAGAGCAGGAGATGGCCAGGCCTTCCCTCTGCTATACCAGTGGGAAGAGGCAAATCGGCAGTCTTTCACAGAGTGTCTACCACAAGGGCCACCAAGATCCCTTTTCTTTGCAAATGTCAGCACAGTGGCCCCTCGACTCTTGGATCCCCGCGAACGGAACCCAGGGAACGATTCCTGTTTCCTGCTTTCCAGACTGGAGCCAACCCCACGGGTACGAAGCAAGAAGTCTGGTCTTTCGAAAGCCGTCTAGACCCGTGGGCCTTTGGGCATGACGTGGGCAGCGTGAAAGGCTGGGGGCTAGGCTAGAAGGCAGGTGAATGAGACAGTTAAGGTCTATAAACCGCAAAGGCATCGCCGATGGAGGTGATGGCGGGAGAAAATGGGGTTCTCGCAGGCATCCGTGGAGTGAGGGAGCGCGTGGGAAGCCCGGCCCATGCCCTGCAAACCAAGCTGTGCCCTGCACAGGGCAATGAGAGAGTGGCCTTCTCATTGCTGGTTGTTGCCACCATCCCTGGTACATTCTACTCAGGCTCTGAGAGGGCCTTGGGGTCCTGGGAGAGAGCAATGTCTCCCTCTGTGTACACCCCAGCCCATGCACCCCCGGCGGACACTTTGCCCAGGATTCTGCCCTCCCATCTGGGGCTTGCTGCTGATAGGTGTGGTTGAATCGGCTCTGACCCATAGCGACCCACTGTACAACAGAAGGAAACACCGCCGGTCCTGCACCAGCCTCCCAAGTGCTGTTCTACGTGAGCCCATGGTTGCAGCCACTGTGTCCATCCTGTCCAGGGGTCTTCCTCGTTTTCCCTGCCCTCTACTTTACCAAACTGGAGGTCCTTCTGCAGAGACTGGTCTCTCCTGATAACAGGGCCAAAGTGTGTGTGACAAAGCCTTTTGACCCTGGCCTCTGAGGAGCACTCTGCCTGCGCGTCTTCATTTAGGGGAGGCTGGTTTTAATGTTCCTCTGGTGCTGCAGGATTTCGGAATGGCCTCTGACTCAGTGCTATCCAAGAAGCTGGGTAAGCATGGGCTTGCTTATGCTTACCGACTAATCTGTAGTTTCATCGCATCCCAGACTCAGCTTCTAGGTCTGGTGGGCATCTGCCCCTCTCCCAACTTCACAGTGCCTGCCTGCAGAACCCAAGCCTCTTTTTCAAATGTACAGTCCCTGGTGGGACCAGAACACCCAGGCAGCGAGGTAAGAACAGCCCCATTTGAGAATCTGTGGTGTGTCAATTCACATGGCGGGAGTGGGGTCCGCAGACCTCCAGCAATCTGGGGCTCAGGCCTGGCCAGGGAAGCTAGTGGGAACATTCATGGATTTGAGGGGGGCTCCAGTAGGGGGAGTCCAGCACCCGCTAGGGTGCTTCCAAGGGGCCAAACAACACGAGGGGCACGGGGGCACATGAGGGGCTGCAGAGTGGTAAGCTCTGCCATTGCTACCCCACAAGTTGCAAGTGACAAACCGCCCGGAGGGCACCCCCCTCCCACCAGTTTCCAAAGGAGAAATGCAGGGTTTGTAAACAGTCCACCCTGAACATCCCCGCCTCCCCCTCCCCCAGTAACCCGCCCTGACTTGGAGCGATTTAAAGATGCCCGAGTGACTTGAACTCACCGTGGTTTTGCAAAGCAACTTGGCTAATTTGGGGTCTGGCATTCATTAGGGCAACAAGGCCCCGGGGACCACCTGAAGCTTTGGCATCATGCTGTGGGGCTGGGGTCCGAGGAGCACGGTCTCCCATGGTTGCCAGCCTGGCTCGGCCCTCCCTCCCCGTGGCCCGCCAGCCAGGGCGCCCTTGGATAGGATAGACATGCCCATAGTGCGTTAAAATCCCAGCGCTTCCAGGATCCTGCAGCCTCCGCTGCTCTCCTGGGCACAGCAGTCATGGTCCTCCGGGCTGGCTGGATCCTTTTCCTCCAAACTCCTCTTCCCGTCCCTCCTCTGCCCTCCTCCCCCCTCCCCCGGGAAATCAAGCAAAACAAGATCCTACTTGTCCAGCCCTGGGAGACTCCTCGGAATTGCTGGAATCGTCACAATAAGTGGTAGTAATGGAACCATATACGGGCTGTAAATACAAACGGCTCCACAGAGTGGAGAAAAATAATGAAGTAATTAGGGGAGCGCGTCTCAGCACCTGTGACTGACATGGGCCCACAGGCGTCCCGCTTCGGGTGGCCATTGTGTGTGGGGAACAATGGCAGCTTGGGAAGTCCAAGAACTCCTGTCCCTCCATCCACCTGCCCCCTCGGAGGGGCTCCGCGGAATGTGGACACCTCTGCCAAGTGCCCAGGAGAGACGCAAGAGGGCCGGTCTCCAGCCCATTAGGGCTAATGCCGCTTTAATTAGCGACTGACAGAGCCTAAGAGGGGCTGTTTAGAGCATGATTCATAGATAAAAACGTGCCCCGCCCCCCCAGACAGACAGACAGGCCCAAGCCCAAGCCGGCTCTGGCTCCCACTGTGAGGTGATGGAGGATGGGGTGGCTCAAAAAGGGTGCTCCTGATGGTAGATGGAGTGGCCGTTCAGAAGCTCAACGTGTGTCCTTACACGAGGCCAACTACTGCCTCCCCTCCGCTGAGCTGGGGTGTCTGCACACAGGGGCTCACTGCTAATAATCATAACCTTCTGAATATGACAACCAGGGTTAACATGTATAGTCTCCCTCGGCACCAGACACTGTTTGAAGGGCACATCTTTTTCAAGCACAGACACCTATACATGTTGTCTAGGATTTCATCTTGCTGGGATTCCCCCATCAATCTGCTGGGAAGCAGCAGTCACGAAATGAGATCCAGTGGTGCCTCAGGCACATCTGCTCGCTGCACGAGACTGCTCTCCAGTGTGAGGCACACGCCTGTCCCTTGGAGGACCAAGGCACACCTGACCCGAGCCGTGGCGGTTCTGGTCTCCGCAGGTGCACGTGCCAGTGGACAGTGAATGAGGAAGACTGGGGACTGCTGGCTGTGTGCGGTTCTGGTGCTGGTGAGACAATGGCGAGGACCACGGACTGCCAAAGAAAACACGTCTTTCTGAGAGGAGGTTCAGCCAGAGTGCTCCTTCGTGTATTTTGGACTTGTTCTCAAGCGAGATCAGGCCCTGACCAAGGACATCCGACTGGTGGAGCAGAGGGAAAAAGAGGAAGCCTGTCAGGGAGACGGATGGACACAGTGGCGGAACCAATACAGCGAGGATGGCGAGGATGGCGCACGGCCGGCTGCTTCTTCTGTTGTATATAAAGTCACTGTGAGTCCGGGCCAACTCCATGGCTAATGACATAGCCACATGCCAAAGTGCTTTAAAACTTCTGGGGGGTGGGGGGAAGGCGGGAGGCGGGGGAAATTCCAGGAACCCTTAAACCCATTTCCCCATGAACCCTTTGAAGCTCTCCTTTCTGTGTCTGCAGGTATTTTCTTTTTAAACGCGTTCACTGCTCACAATAGGCCCCAGGAGGTAGCTGCTGCTATTGCCTCTGCTTCATATTGGGTGGGATTGAGGCAACGTGGTGGAGCAGGGCACACCGATACTGTCACAAGCTGGGATGGAGGAAGGGGGCAAAGCAGCAGAGAGCCAGAGGAAAACCCCAGCTAAGAAAGCCTGCTGAGTGACGGGGGAAGACCCCCATCACCCATCAGGGGGAGGCATGGCCATCACGCCCTCGCCACAGTGCCCATCGTCACCTGGACGAGTGTGGGATGTTGTCGTGGAAGTTCCTTTCCCTAGAAGATCCCAGGTGACAGCACAAGTCAAGGTAACCTCAGAGTCAACTACCCCCTGCTAAGTGACCCCTGCCCACCTCCACCCCCATGAGTTTTCACCTTTAATTTCCAGACATCTTTCTGGGTTTGCTTCTACCCCAGTCCCCAAGCCCACACCCCCAAACAGCCTGGCCTCTGACTGATGTCATTGTCAGCCCGTGGTGTTTGGTAGAGGAGCCCTGGAAGTACAGTGGTCATGCGGGGGTGGGGTGGGGGGTGGGGGGCGTGTTGACCACAAGGTCAACGCTTGGACACCGTGGGAGAAGAGGAGGTTTTTCTATTCCCATAAAGAGTTACAGTCTCAGAAACCCCCAGGGGCAGTTCTATCTTGCCCTGTAGAGTGACGCTAAGCCAGGATCCACTCAGTGGCAGGGAGACGAGTGTTTTAGAATGTTTGTTGAGTGGCTGGCCAAGTGATTTTTGTTTTTCAAATTTAGCTCCGCGTGGCAGGCAAAGTCATTTCCTCCCACTGTCCAATCAGCATGTTGGGCACCATTGATCTGCCCAAGCAAGGGTACTGGTGGCACGGTGGGCTAAGTGTTGGGCTTCTAACCTAAGGTGACCAGATTTTAGCATTGGTGAAGCGGGACACCATTGATAAAACTCATATCCTGGCGAAATAACCACATGGCAGCCGAAAACCATATATCCTAGCTTGTCTGCATTCTTTCCAAAAATTGAGACTTTTTGAAAATGCAGCGGGACGCGGGAAAAATTGTTAAAAATCGGGACTGTCCCGCCAAAAGCGGGACATCTGATCACCTTATTCTAAGCCAAAGATTGGCAGGCTGAACCCACCAACCATCCTGCAGGAGAAAGATGTGGCAGTCTGTTTCTGCACCTCTTGGGAACCCCCCTGGGGGCAGTTCTACCCTGTCCTACAGAGCGTCCAAGAGCCAGCATTGACTCCGTGGCAGTAGGTTTGGGTTGGTTTGGGTTGGAGCTACACAGGATACCCTGCTGTATGACTGCAGGCATAGTAACCCACCTCCTTGGATCTACCTCAGCGGTCTCTTCTGTGAAGCAGAGAGAACCAATCACTGGCCTCATAGGCTGAGTGTCAGGACGGACTCAGCACAAGAACACAAGGAAAGCACTTTGGCCTGTGCTCTGGCCAGCAGGCTCTCAGAGGAGGATGACGACCGTAGCTGATGGTCATCAGAGGGCAGCGCTGGCTCAGTGTCAGGATCCTCACTTCCCATGTGGGAGACCGGAGTTCTAGTCCCAGCCAGTGCACCTCATGAGCAGCTACGTTCTCCCTGTCAGTGCACTGTCCGGATAGTGAACAGGTTTCAGCAGAGCGCCCTACCTCAGCAGACCAGGAAGAAATCCCCTTCTAAGGATCAGTCGGTGACAGCACTCTAGATCTACAATGGAGCATGAGGCAGCATCTTGTTCCACAGTCTGAGGAGCCCTGAGGGTGCTGAGGGTTAAAGCATCAGGGTTGGAGGTTCAAACCCACCAGGTGCTCTGTGGGAGAAAGAGGAGACTGCCTGTTCCCGTAAAGAGGGACCATCTTGGCGGCCCTGGAGAGGGTTTCTGTGAGATGGCATGGGCTCCCCGGCGGGGGGTTTGCTTTTGTTCGGCTTGTTCCATCCCAGCTCAGAAAGATGGAGCTTCTCATCTGAGACCTGACAGCACATGCAGAGGCCTCTCCTCTGGGTCTAAGGGCAACGCCTTCTCTCAGAAAAAAATGAGGGTAGGAGGCACCCTGGGCTGCAATTGTTAGAGGGGCACCCACTTGACCCAGAAATGCTGCCTCTGTAAACTGGGTCAGCGGCTCACCCGCCCCGTTGCACACAGAGTGATGCTGCTCGCTGCTCGCTGCGTGCCTGACCACTGTGGCTGGGCTGAACGGCACGCCCACCGAGGGGCAGCACCTTAGGACGAGTAAGGTTGCATGGTGCTCCAGCGTGCAAAAGAAACTCGTGGGAGGGAAGCTGGATAGGAACACACCCATATTCGGGTGGCATGGCGGAATGCAGGGAGAGAACCTCCCCACCATGTGCAAAGCTGCCCAGACCCCGGGAGGGCTGGTTTTGTCTGCCTCAGTGTACCTGGTCACCAGTAGGCTCCCTGTCCTCCAGGCCGCGGGGTTCCCAGCCTGGACACAATGCTGGTGACAGCAAGCGCTCCCAGTGTGAACTGAACAAGAAAATAAGGACATGGTGCCCCAGGCAGGTCGCTGGCAGGCTGCTCAGGCCTCCAGTCCACATGCTGTGTAGACTCCAATTACCCAAGCCTGGGAGATCAAACAGCCAAACGGTGCCGCACAATGGAGGGGGGGGGTCTTCACTTCACTCTGTGCTCCACCCTTTCAGCCAGACCGTGCCAAAGCATGCATCTCATTGAAGCCCCCTGAGCCCTGAACCCACCCCCTGGGGTCTCAGGTTATCCCTGAAACATCTCCAGCCCTCGGACAGATTTGAAAGAGTTTTAGGAGTGGCTTCAGGAGACTCACCCACCCTTTCTTGGCCAAGGATGCCTTACTTTTCCAGTTTCATTTCTTGTTCTTTTTCGGGAGCAGCAGTGGTGTCAGCTGCAGGATGGCGGGGGCAGAGTGCCTCGCTCTCAGCTGAGCTACAGCCAATGGCAGAGGACGGGAGAGGAGAAGACGAGGGAGAGCCGGGGCCAGAGACCGGGTTTTGTCCCTGTTCTTTCTGCCTGTCCTCTTCTTAGTTATAGGATCTGCAGTTTCCTGTTCTGCCAGACCGTCAGTGGACAGGCCCGTGTTCCGGAAAAGGCAATCACTTTCAACACATAAGATGAAGTGCAGCTGAAAGGTTTGGAAAAATGCACATCTTTTGTCGCCACCTAAATATCTAGGCAGCACGAGAGCCCTAACACGGCCAGCTGGTTAATACATACCAAGATGTTCCATCTGGGGATAAACTATATATGTGTTATTTTTTTCCGGCTTTCAGACATTAGATTTTTAATGGAGAAATTTGATGGAATGGGGAGTCCTCACGTTGCTACCTGGTCTAGGCTGTCCTAACACCGGAAGCTGCAGACACTTCCAATGGACAAACATCTCTGGGAACAGGGAGGGCCCTTCGATCAGGAGGGGGAAGCGTGAATGTGTGCCAGGCAGCTGGAGCTGCATCAGGACTTACAGATCAGGATGCTGGCTCTACAGGCAAAAGCGAATCTCCCGGGAAGCTAGAAATCTGTGTGGAAAAGTGTCAATTTCTCCCGGAAACTGACCTGTGAAGAAAGAGGAGAGGGTCCAAAGGTTTTCCTGTCTTGGAACAAATTGGCCAAACGGAATCTTGTTGGATGGTCTTAGAAAGCAGGCAGGGGACTTTGCCAACAACATTCCCCCCCCACCCCCGACACCCACCTCCAGCACTAACACGCACCAGGGGAAGAAATTAGAGAGGAATAAACATTTTCCTATTCAGGAGTCTCCTAACAATTGGGCTCAGCTTTCGCTGCCTGCTCTTAAATAGCGAGTGTACTTGCCCTTGGGTTCCTGGTACCAGAACCCTGCTCGCTTCATATTTTTGGTGACAAGGATGCCCAAACCGACTCATCGTTCTGCCTTGAATTGTCCTGGAGATAATTCGAGCTGTAGTTCACTGCAAGAAGAACTGCTAAGAGTCATACTCCATTTTGGACTAATTGACATGCCAAGACTAAACCAGGAAGAGATTTAGGTTCCGCAAATTTGGGATTTCCTGCTCCTCCTCTTCCTCCATCATCTTCCTCCCTCCTCCCAATTAGCAGGTTAAAAGAATCAGCTTATCGATCACTGTAGAATATAGGATGTTGGAATCCCCTGTAAACTATCAGGACAGAGTCGATGTGTGAGAATGCAGCTGCTTTAGGAAGAAACACTGACTGGTGTTTAAGTTGGGACCCCCTCCACCCCCCAGCCCCCAGCCAGTTGTAGCAAGGCCAAGTGGGGGAAGTCGAGGCAGGCCAGGGGTTCTGCACACGGAGAGAAAGGGCAGGGAATGCCGTGTGACTCACCTTGCTTTGGTACCTTCCGTTGCAGGGAAAAGCTTCTCCGCTTCACGGATTTGCAGCCAGCCATAAACAGCTTCCCTGACTTGTTGCTGTGGACTTGTTCCTTAGACACATGGGTTTTGGAAGATACTAAGGACACGCTTCTCTCCATGACCCCTACTCCTGCCCCCCCCCCCCTCCAATGTGAAGCCTGACCGATGGACAAATGCAAGCTGGCGGCTCCGCAGGCACGGAAGTTACCTGCGGTGCACGCTGGCTCCTGAAGCCTCTGGACGGCATGAACGCAGTCCCGAAAAGAGCCACTAGATGGCGGTTGACAACCATTTGTGTCAGCCCCATTGGAAGCCTTTCCCAGTCTGTCAATAACTCACCCAGCGCATTCTGAAACAATTCCCCCCGCGATAACTTCCAATCAGGCTATTCTTATCCTTTGGATCTTCCTACGGAAACTGAAACGGACGTGATTTATGTCTTAGCACTAGAGGGGAAATTTCACGGGAAGAGAAGCCTACTGCTGATTTATGTCTGGATCACTGTTCATAAACACGAGCACTTGAGAAACTTGTGTTTATAAAAATTCAAATGCTAAAGCGCCAGTGTGTACCTGCCCGTGTTAAGCACCAATCCTTCAACGAGTGCTTTTTGAGTCTCTAACTGTGGAAGAATTGCCGCTTGTGCTCGATTGTCTGAAATTAGCATACCGTGACAGAAGGTCCAGGTGGCACCAGCGATTCAATGTCAGAACCAAACATGTCCCAGGAGTCTCAGCTTGGCCACCTCTTGATGTAGAATACAGACGAATGTCAGGGACAGGAAGCGCTGTATAAATGCTCTCCCCTCTTACCGCAGAGAAGAAGCCTGTTTACCCTCAGCAATGGAGCTAAATTACGACGAGTAAACAAATCTGTGAAAGAAGCAAGTTCTCGAGTAAACAAATCCGTGAAAGAGGCAAGTTCTAGAGTGGAACCCGGTTTCTCTTTTGTGTGTCCTCTGTCAGCAGGGGTGGGAATGAGGCATTTCACCACCTAATTTTTGTAAGTCTATTTGCTGATAAGCCTTAATAATACGCCCCTCTGAGGATGCCTATCGCAAAGTGCTCAGAAAGGGCATGGGACAACTTCTTCCAGAGTTAATTCCCTACCTGTGGAGGGAATTAAGAAGTCCCTCAGATCCTTTCCACTTTTAAGGGTGAATGGTTAAAAATAAAACAACAAAAAAAGAGGAACATTTGAATTCATTCCCCAAATAGGTGTGATGTGTCTTCTCAACCAACCCCATACTGTAAGAAAAGAATGGCCTCATTTTTTTCGTGTTACTGTTTGTTTGAACTGAAGAATTAGTTGCATTTCAAAATAAGGACATGCCTAATGAAATGATTAAAACATACAGAACATTAAATTGTAAGCAGATGGGGGTGAGGGTGGAGGGGAGGTGAATGTGCGAGAGATCTGAGTGGTGGGAAGCCCCAGCTTTGGGCTCTGCTGGCTCAAACAGGAGACGCTTGTCTGAACTGCGGAAGGTAAGAAAACAACTGAGGCCACGGCACTCTCCTCTTGCTTTTAATTGAATAGGTGGTTTTTTCCTTTTTTGGGAGCAGTTTGAGGTTGACAGAAAA
>NW_022103968.1:11503511-11505067 GCF_000313985.2 Echinops telfairi
GAGAGAGAGAGAGAGATTATATAAACAGGTATACGAGTGTATAGATGTATGTAATATTATTCTCTATCATCTTTTTTGGATAGTCTATGGCAAAAAACTCCACATTGGAACTCGTCTGTTTTTGCGAATTTGTCTTGGATGTCTGGACACAAGGGGCAGACCAGCCCTGTCGGCCACTGTGCACCCCCCCTCCCCCAACCCCATTCCCCAGGGCCAGGACGAGGTTCAGGATGGAGGTGAGGGTCCCTTTTAGGGTGGAAACCAGTTCTTGCTTGGAGAGCAGAAGGAGCCCTCCCCCCGGAGTGTGGGGGCACCACATGGACATCCCATCTTCCAGAGGGGTGGCTGGCCTCTGCTTTCTGGTCAGACCCTTTCCCACCTGTGGAGAGGTCTTCTGCGAGTTTCTGCTGAGTTCCAGGGTCAGCCCTTCTATGTCTGTCCTCAGGAGATAGCTTGCTGGGGGCTGGAGGAGGGGTGCCTGCCACTGTCTACCCAGTACCTGCAGCAGGTCCTGAGTAACCTTGAAGTCTACCGTGGGGCTCAGGGGAGCCCTCTCTCTCTGGCCTACACCTTTTCAAACCCTCAGAACTGTAAGGACTCTGTGCCCCGGCACTGAGGGAGAGAGGCTTCCTGCCCAAGAATCTGCCCCAACAGGGGGGTTGAGTGCAATGAGAAGCCATGCATCGGCTGCACTGGGGTCTTCTGATGTGTCCCCCCACCCTTCTGGTTATAAGTAAGTTATAATCAGATCTTAATCTTTTCTCATTCTAAAACCCAATTGGATATATGTTATGGCCAGCTTCCTTCAATCCTAGGAAAGTAGATGGGCTATCATTGCAGAAATGCAATGCCTCTGGGTAAAGATAAATGGAATATGTATCTGCTGAAATTCCACCATAGAGACGCCTGCCGTAGACATTGGTCATAGAACAGTGCTCCTCATTCCTCCATGGAAGAAGACCCATGAGGGGCATGGTCTTCTGAGGAGGTCAGACTGTCCTTCAGCTGGCCGCTGGTCAGGGTGGGGGTATGCAGAGACTGAGAAGGGGGTGGGGGACTAGGGGGCTGCCTCCCAAATGGAGAACCTCTTGCAGCGGGGGAGGAAATGAGACCGAGGGACTGAGGTGGGGAGAGCTGAGCTCCTCTTGGGGACAGTCAGAGCCAAAGGCACTGTGAGCCACCGTACAGTCATCCTGAGGGAAGATGGCCAGTGTTCTCACTCAGCTAGACCTGGCCTGAATTTCTGAGCCCTGCCCAACCCAGGTGAGGCAAGGAGATTCAGTGGGCAAGGGGAAGGATGAGTCATACAAGGTGAACGCCGTAGGCACAGACTCCCACCTGTTTGGCTGTCCATCTCCATGGGGCCCCTGGCCCCCCTGACATTGCTGCTTCCAGGTATAGACCCTGAGCTCCAGCTCAGAGAAGCCGATTGGCTGAATCTGAAGGGCATTTGCATTTTTACCCAGTATCTCTGGTGAGTCTGGTGTTGGAGGCTCAGAGACGTCAAGGCAAGAACTACAGACGCAGCACAGACAGAGAGCAGGTGGTGGTGCAGT
>NW_022103968.1:11505698-11507162 GCF_000313985.2 Echinops telfairi
CATGGGGGTGGGATGGGGGGCGGGGGAGAGGGGCGTGTTGAGGAGGGCTGAGGAAAGGGCTGGAGAACAAGAGAGAGAGATTCCTTGGTTGGGGGTTTATTTAGGGTGCGAGCAAGCACCCATAGGGTGGTCTCCCGCGCTTGTGTCTTAAACGAATCTCAACCATTGTAAAGTCACCCTGAGCTGGCCTTGAGCAACCGCATCCTAGCCATCCCATCGGACCTCCTTTCTGGCACCCACGCTCCAGGCTGACAGAACAACCAACTCCCAAGGAGCTGCTCTGAAAACCACCGACTCCACAAGGAAAAATAGTTTGAGAAACAAAATCGAAAGCAGAAGATAACTTCTCAGGAGCTGAAAACCGAAGATGTGGGATTGGCCGGGCCCTCCATGCCACTCCCACCAGAGCCCCTGATCAGCGAGGCTGGTTTTTCTTCTTTTTAGAGATGCAGGCATTTTAGAAGGTTTGGCGAAGCGGTTGAGAAAACCTCCAACAAACAAAGGAAAGCCACTCAGGGTTGGGAAGAGCCGTTCGGAGGCTGCTCTGTGCGGGGTCTCAGGAAGACCCAGGCCCCTCGCTGTCTCACAGGAGGTGAGAAGATGCTATCGGAGGGACGGCTTTCGGTGGCTCCAATTACAGGAGGGAAAACAGGGACTCAGAGCTCAAAGACATTAAAAAAAAAAAAGTACAGGGATTGTGCAGAACAAGAGAGCAAGCAAAACAAGGGGAGGGACTGCCAAAGAAAGTGGCATTTCCATCCCCGGAGCTATTCGGAGCCGAGAGGAGGGACCTCTGGGTTACAGATGGTTTCGCGTCACGAACTCGCTCCCGCCACGATGCTGGGGAACGGACTCCATGACCCAGGCGAGGGTGCTTCCAGGCCGAACAATCCCCGCATTGCTCACCCAGGGGGCCCAGGGTTGGTCTCGGAGGAGGAAGAGCACGTTTCCAAAGACTTGCTGGGGCTCGCTTGCCAGCAGCGCTCTGTCATCCACTGGACCGTTGTCAAGTCATTTTGTTCAGCAAACGCTCCGTGGGGATGTCAACACGGCAACTCATCAAGCATTGGCTGTGGACCGTGAGGGCAAAAGGCTCGCCGGCCAAATGGAATTCCCAGTTGTCTTGTACAGGCTTAGGATGGGAGCTGGAGACCGCCTACAGAATTCTGCGGCCCCGGGAGACGGGGAAGCAGCCAAAGCCTTGACGTTCTTGCTCGTTAGGATGTCCGTCCGCCGGCTGGCCATCTTAGCTGGTTGATGCAGTAGTAGCATCACGAGGCTGGGTGTCGCCTACGATGCCACCTCCCCTCCCATGGACCATGGAATCCTTAGGATTGCTTCCTCTCAGTTTTAATCATAAAATAATAACGTTAGAAATGGGCTTTGGGTCTCCACTCTGCACTCCTCCCCTCATTCACTATGGTAAGATTTTTTGTTCTGATGATGCCTTATACCTGATCCCTT
>NW_022103968.1:11511125-11519056 GCF_000313985.2 Echinops telfairi
AGGAATGCCAATAAGAAAAACTTGATTGTGTTGGTTGGAGTTGACCGGGTTTATGGAGTGAGAAACTAACTGTTCACAAATGAGGGACACCCCAACCTGAAGATGGTGAAGGGATTCCAGTCTGCCCACTGACAACACCCTCTTAAAGCTGAGTTGAATAAGTATCTTGTCCTTTGTTTTGATTGGTGAATCACAATCAAGTTTCTTTTAGTTTGGGGAAAGTGGGTCACCAAATGCTGAGAATATCCAAGTTGGCTTATTTTGAGTGTTTCTAACTCATTTAGATAAGGATTGCTTTGCTTTACACAATCGATGTACTTATGGATTGTGATAAGTGTCCTATGAGCCCCTAATAAAATGATTTAAAAAAAATAAGGATTGCTGACTCATCCTATTTCCTAATGATTACAAAAACACAACAAAGAAAGGCTTGCCTAACGTTCAATTCTAGGCAAAGTTGTTGTTCTTTGTAAACAGCTTTATGACTCACTTTTGTTTGGCCTTTGGCCCTGGGAGGCCATTTTGACTCTTGCCTCTGTGAACGATTTTGACCGTAAGCATTGTTGTGGTTGCTGGTTACGGGGGTTGAGTCTAACTTCCAAAGGCCAAGATTTGTGTCCAGTACTCTCTGGCCCCGAGTAAAGCCCCCAGGGATTTATTGAGCATCTAACATACATATGCCCAAGGAGCCCCCATAGCAAAGTGGTTAAGCATTTGGCTGCTCACCTAAAGGTCAGTGGTTTGAACCCACCGGCAATTCCAGGAGAGAAAGATTTGGAATCTGCTTCCCTAAAGATTACGGTCTTGGAAACTTCCTGGGGCAGTTCTACTCTGTCCTATAGGGCCATCATCCATTGGTGTTAACCACAATGGGCTTTCGAAGCGTAAGTGCAATATTTTTTCACTGAAAAAGATGTATAAATCAAGGCCTGCACCTACCCTCTTAGACTCAGTTTGTGATGTGTGGGCCCCGCCAGGCCCACCGTTGAATTCCCAGTGGTGCTTGTGAGGCTCTGCCAGGAGCAAGAGCAAGAGGGAGCCATCCTGGAAGAGGAGGAAGCAAGGGCTGGCTCCTTCCTGTTTCTGTGAACATCCGCCCACCTGGCTGTTTCACCTCACTGTCCCTCCAGCTGCTCCCCAATCCAGTGCCTAACTCCAGCTTCCCCAACACTCGTGGACCTCGTCTCCTGGTGCCTGTTTAAAGCCACATATTTTAGCCACTGCTCCCTCCTCCGAGGTCTGGGTCCCATCCCCTCTTCTCAGCTTCTGAATGTTAGTAGTCCAACCACTTGGCTTGGGTCATCAAGCCCTAGGGGTGGTAGCTGCTGCCTCCAGTAGCGGCCACCAGGATCCCTTGGTTTTTGCTATTGAACCCTTGAGATACTTCACAGTGCTGCACCTCATGAACTGATCTTGCTGTGAAATCCTCTCCGTCTCCTGGCAGACACGTATGAGTTAGTTAGTTTATTGTGCCAACCTGGCCGAAAAACACATGTGGGATTAATTGAAGGGCGGACGGATAAATGGCTTGGTGAGCCTCGCCTTTCGAGTTTTCTCAGGTCTCTTGCTTTCTGATGGTTGGACCAGGGTGCAGCTGCCTTAGCCAGTTCCCTGCTTCAGCTTGCAAGGCTCACTTCCTGCAAGACATCCCTGAGGAGAAGCCGCAAGGACCTACCCCGATGCAGCCCTGGGTGCTGGAGCAGCCGCGTGGAGAACCCCGCCAGCGCTGAGATGCTTCCACATTCACTGACTCGGCTTTCCTCCTGTAGTTGGCATCATTGCGTGTGTTTTGTGAGATGGAGGAGGACTTTGTGGATTGGTGTTGGACATATGGGTTAATGGGTTAATGTTGGACTTGTGGGCTTGGGCAACACTGGGTAGGGATGTTTTCTTGATGCACACTTTCCCTTCATATAAAACTCTCTCTTATACGTGAGTTGCTGTGGATTTGTTTCTGTGAAGTACCCAGACTAACAACACACATTTCCTAAAGAGGAAAGGCCCTCAGGTGGGACCGTCCATCTCCAACCACAAATACCCTTCAGCCCTCAACATGCTACCTCTTCCTGCTTCGCAGGAAAAGATAAATGCCTTCAGCTGAGAAGCCCCACCTCCCCGATTTTCACACTCAAACATACAGCACTCCCCATACCGGTTCTCTGTTCTTGGCTCCTCTCTTGTTTTACAGCCATTCAAGCCACCTCTCCTCCCATTTGAGACCCAATCCTACACGTGCTTTTGGTTCCATCCCTTCCTATCCCAGCAAGCAACTGCACTCATAATCAATGATCCATGCTTCCTGCTGGCTTGAATTATGTTCCCTCTGCTTAGAAAGAAAGCATCCTTCTTTGATCTCCAATGCGCTTCCAGCTATCACCCTCTCCTATCAACCCCCCACCCCCCTGTAACACACTTTTTGAGGAGGGGACTGGTCCCACCACCACTCCATGTTCTTAGTCACTAGTGAACGTCACCAATGAATGTTGGTTTTTATAGGTACTTGACACTGTTGAAGAAGCTTCTGGTGGCCTAGGGGTTATGCGCTGGGCTGCTCACCACAAGGTGAGCAGTTCTGCTGGAGAAAGATGGGGCTTTCTACCCGTAAGGATTTACAGTCTCAGAAACCCACAGGGACAGTTCTACCCTGTCCTATGGGGTCACTAGGAGTGGGCATAGATTTGATGGCAGTGACTTTGGCTTTTGACATGGTTGGCAATTTTTTCTTCTTTTTGAGACAGGATGCGCAGGCAGACACAAACTCTATTTGTTGCTCCTTCATCTTCCAGGGAGCCACCCTTTCTAGACTTCTTCCCGTCTCTCCACTGCTGTGCCCATTGCAGAGCTCCCCCCCCCCTCCCCCGGCTTCTGCCAGAATGTTAACTATCAACATTTCCTAAGGCTGAATATCAGCCCGTCCTTTACTCCTTCCATCCAAGCAATCTTATCCATTCCAATCGCCACTATCAATGAAATATTCGGATCTTCACATCTTCAGCTCAGGAGTTCATGCCCTAGAGCCACGTGACCCTGTTCTTTGACTACTGCAATGGCTCCCTCCTAAGCAATGTATCCTTTCCCTTCTCCAAGAACATTCTATATACCACAGCTGAAGTAATTACCGATGATGAAGATCTAAACATATTTGCCTTCATTGTAAAACACGTCAGTGGCTTCTTCTTGTTCTTAGAAAAGATGGAAATCCTTCACAACACCTCTAAGGCCTTAGCCTACCTGCCAGCTTGTGGTAGTTACATAATCTGTTGTCCATTTGAGACTGATGAGTGAAGGGGTGGAGTGTGGCCTGTCAATCAGGTCACAGCTTCATGACCTCATTTGGAGGCGCTAAGGAGCTAAATAGCTCGCTGGAGGCAGGACATGTGCTCACTCCCTGCGAGACATCCCTGTGGAGAAGACATATGGCGAGAGGTTGATGGAGACAGACCTCTGGTGCCGGAGAGGTCATGTTGAGATCCCTGCCGGTGTTGAAATGCTTACAACACCACTGGATCCACAAGACTTCCCACCCACTGGCCTGTGATCTTCTTGCATTTGGCATCATTGCATGTGTTTTGTGAGTCTGAAGAGGACTTTATAGATTGGTATCGGACATATGGGCTAATATCGGACTTCTGGACTAGGCTGGGATGTTTTCTCAATATTTAACTGCTCTTGTCTATAAAGCTCTTTCTTGTACACATCTGAGTGTCTATGGATTTGTTTCTCTAGTCTACCCAGACTAACACACAGCCTCACTGCACATGCATCTGTTTCTCATTCTCTGCTTTTAGGCACTTGGCCTTCTCCTGCTCCCTGTGCATGATAGTCTCATCATTGAAATGTCTATTTCATCTTCCTATCTCAGTATAAAAGTCCTTTCCTGGAGGCATCTTCTCAAACATGGTAAGATCCCCTTTGTATCCTCATGGCACTTAGTGCCATTATAATTTTATATTGACTCACGGGGTGATGGACTAAAGTTAGTCTTAAATGAAGTCTTCATATTCCTGAAGCTCAGAGATCATAACTGCCTGGCCACAACATTGACCTTCCTTCCTTATGATCAATGAGTGTTTGTTGACTCCATTAATTAATCAGTTTGAATAAGGGACTTCTGACCTCAGGACTTTGCCCTCTTTACTTATTTGCCTCAAGGGATCTTTCCATGTATTTGGATTGATAGTGTTTCCCGAAACTGAGGGTTCCTGTTGAGATATGAAAAACTACATCTTAGATCACCCTAGCCAGAAAAGAGAAATTCATAATAAAAGTTCATATTTCCCAAAGTTAAAACTAAAAACACACTTTCCTTAGTCACATACTTCCTATTGGAAACATACTTTGTATTCCAATACTTTGTATTGGAAGAAGGCAGGTATGTAAGTAGATCTTTCTGCTTAGAGTAGAAAAGGTCGACCTGTCACGGTTATTGATAGGTGCTTCCCAGGGAGTTCTGACTCACAGTGACCGACGCACAACGGAAGGAAACACTTCTCTGTCCTGCACCATCCTCACAAGGGTGGTTTCGTGTGAGCCTGTTGTTGCCGTCATTGTGTCAGTCCCTCTCCTTGATGGCCTTTCTGGCTTTTGTTGACTTTCTACTTTGCCAAGCAGGAAAGCAGGATGTCCTTGTCCAGAGACGGATTTCTCCTAATGACCCGTCCAAAGCACGTGAGACGAAGTCTTGCCATCATTGCTTCTACAAAGCAGTCTGGTGGTTCTTCCTCCAACACAGATCTGGTTAGGTTCTGCTGGTAGTTCACGCGGCATTCAATATTTCTTTGCCAGTACCATATTTTCCCTTCGCATGCATATGAAGTGAATAAAAACAGCACGGCTTGGGCCAAGCACAGCTCAGTGCTCAAAGTGATGTTCTTGCTCTTCAATATTTTAAAGAGGTCTTGTGCTTCAGATTTGCTCGATGCAATTTGCCCTTTGATTTCTTGATGGCTGCTTCCAGGAGCATTGCTTGTGACTCTAAGCAAAATGACATCCTCACAACTTTAATCTTTACTCCGTTCATCATGATGCTTTCTATTGGTCCAGTTGTGAGGAAGTTGTTTTCTTTACATTGAGGGCTAGGATTTTCATCATCAAATGCTTCAAGTCCCCTTCGCTTGCAGCTGTATCTCTTATTCTGTTTGAACAACTGCCTTTGGGTTCATGCACAGGTTCCACATGCACAGAATGAAGTGTTCTGGAATTCCCATTCTTCTCAGTGTGATCCATAATTGATTATGATCCACACAGTCTATGCCTTTGCATAAGCAATAAAACACAGGTAAACATATTTTTTGGTATTCTTTGCTTCCAGGCAAGATCTATTTGACATCAGCAATGCTATGCTTCTACTGCCTTTTCTTAATTCAGCTTGACTTTTGGGCAGCTTCCAGTTGATGTTCTGTTGCAACCATTGTTGAATTCTCCTTAGCAACATTTGCCTTGCATGTGATGTAAATGACATCGTTAGACAGTTTCTTCACGCTGCTGGGTCACCTTCCTCTGGAATGAGCACATACATGGATGTCTTCCAGTCTGTTGGTCAGATATCTGTCCTTCTGTTTTTTTTGGGGGGTGGGTATGGCTGAATGGGTGCTTCCAGTGCTTCGTCAGCCTGTGGAAACATTTCCATTGGTATTCCTTCAGTTTCTGGAGCCTGGTTTTCACCAATGCCTTCAGTGCAGCTTCGACTTCTTCCTTCAGTACCATCAATGCTTAATCATACACTCCCTCTTGAGATGGCCGAGTGTGGACCTGATGGTTTGTTGGAGACAACGACTCCATAGCTTTTTGCTCTTCGGAAGTACTTTTTATGAGCAACAAAGCAACTACAGCGAAGATGATGGGCCCAATGGGTTGGGAAGAGACGGCATCCTCCCCGCTTTTTAAATGAACATTATTCTGTAATAGTTTTAGATTTACAAACAAGTTGCAATAACTGTGGAAAGTCCCAGAATATTCCTCAGAGTGTCCTCTATTGCTAGCATCTCACGTGACCTGGCAATGTTCATCAAAACCCAGCAATTGCTTTTGCCAGAGAATCAAAACCAGCAGCAAGTCCAAAAGTATTGCTACCAGGGTTCCAGTTCGGAGAGCCTGGGCTACTCCATACCAGGGCGCCGGGCGTGTGTCTGTGACCGAGGGTGGCCGCAGACAAGTTCTCTCGGGAAGACACTTGTCTTTGTCTCATCAGGGCGCCTTCAAAACCAAAGTCCAACTAAAGCAGTAACTTCTGCTTTGACTTCGAGACAGAACGGCCAGCTCAGAAGATGATGGTGAATGCTGTCTTAGGAATTCTAAAGGCGGAATCTTGATGGGTTTTTTTTAAACAAAGGACACATGATGATCCTGGGGGCTTATCAGCACAAGTTTTAAGAAAATGGAAAACAGCTTTGGTGAGAAGTAGGGGTTGTTGTTTTTTCCGTCTCAACAATGCGCCTGCTCAATTTTTTCCAAGTAGCAAGGGACTTCCTACAAGAATTGCATTGGGGACCCTTGCCCTCATATACTCGACGGCCCTGACTTCTTCCCTCCTGCAGACTTCCTGTTGTTTCCCAAGCTTGAAGAACATTGAAAGGCAGCACAACTTGAGTTCCTTGAGGATTGCAAAAGGGCCATTTTGGCGTGGTCCAAAGCAAAGAGCCCAGAAGGGTTAGAGAGATGGAAACATCACCTCCAGCAGCGTCCACGGAGGATATACTGAGAAACAATAGCTTCACAGTTTGATACTTTCAAGTACCAAGTTCATACCCAGAAGTCAGGCTGAAAGCTTCTCCCCCCTCTGGTGAGCAGGCAGTCTGCTGGCTACAGAAGCTGACAAATCCTAGGACTGTCAGGCAGTACGTAGAGTAGGTCACTGGCTCAAGTCCAAAGACGTGGAGGTCGGATGATGATAAGTCAGATCCAGAATCCAGATCCAAGAAAAAGCCAGCAAGTCTCTATATATTGGATTCAGGCCACACCCTCGAAGAAGCACCCTTTCAACTGATTGGCTGCTCATAGCAGATCTCATCATGGAAGTAATTATATCAGATCTCACCCTAAGGGATGACTACGCCATTATATAACTGCCAAATTCCACTGTAACTGCCAAACCACTGAGAATCAGCCCAGCCAAGCTGACACATAACTGTTACCATCACACTGGCATAGGTACATCACTAGTAACTGACCTTCAGGATTTATTTGGATGCCACTCGTTTTTCCACCCATGTTCTTTTTGTTTTTATTCCAGGAGATCATATTGCATTTAGGAACTATCCTTGTTTAAGGAAGAAAGAAAGTTCCCCTGAAACTTACGGTTGATCAGGAGAAGCTGAAACTGAATTTGCTGGCTGATACGAACTGGGAACATTCCTGTTAATAAACCACAAGATTAAAACTAAGACTCCATGTTTTGAGCGCCTTTAGACATCACCTCATTTAATCGTCACAGAACTCTACGAGGGAAGTAAGACTGTTTTATAGAGAAGAAACTAAGCTTTAGGGGACTTTAACTTACTTAATATTGTATATTTTGTGTAAGGCAGTAACTGGTCTCAAACACTCATCTAAGTTTAGTATTTTAATCCCTATAAGGAACTTGAGTTAATGTACACTATGAAGGGTCTCTGGTCGCTTAGTGATTAGCGTTGGGTTACTAACTGTGGGTCAGTAGTTTGAGCCCACCAGCGGCTCCTTAAAGGTGTACAGCTCCGGGAACCCCCAGAGACAGTTCAACACTGTTCAGTAGGGCCACTGTGAGTTGGAGTGGGCTCAATGCAGTGAGTTTGGTTTTTTGGTTGTTGTCGTTTATGAAGGTCCATTAGTCTTCCACTTATCGATTGCTACCCAACAAAGCCATCCAAATGAACAGCCACTTGATTATGCTCCAGTCTTACAGAGCCAGGAATTCAAGCAGGGCCGAGTGCAGATGACCCCTCCCTGGTCAGCAC
>NW_022103968.1:11520862-11522312 GCF_000313985.2 Echinops telfairi
AAAAATTATGAAATGATTTTTTCTTCTAGCTAGATTTATTTAGAAGGCGCTCTCTCTCCTATCATCTGAAAGAAGAATATTTTACCTGCCATAATACTGTGTCCAGGCTCCAGCCATGAGAATCTTTCCTTGGAATCAGGCAGAGGACGGGATTTACTACTTCACCACCCCCTTCAAAAATACCGCACCAGAACCCCTCCAACGCTCATGAATCATCTCTTGAAAGTCTTGAGTTATATTCTGCCTCCTCATCTGGACGCAAGCTGGGGCACCGGCATCTTCTTTGCATTTCAGATTCCTTCTGTGTGAAGGAGGAGAGTCCTGTGCAGTTTCCTCTCTGGGCTGTGGCATGTGCAGCTGAAACCGGGGAGCCCGAGGAGGAGCACGTCGATGAGATGGAGAGGTGAGATGGAACCCGTGCTGACCCAAGGGGCCTCGGGGGTCTGTTCAACACAGGGTGTTTTCTTTCGGAAATCCAGCGTGGGCAACACCTCTATTGAACTTGGTTGCTGGTATGTGTAGAGACCCCACATAGTGAAATGAAATTGCATTGAAAGACAAGCTACCTTTTCACAAAAACTTGATAGGAAAGGAAGTGTTTAAGAGGAGGGAACTGATGGTTGGAAGAATGTCATGCTCGCGCCGAGTTGATTGAGGTATTCAGTAGTGGCTCACCAATAGACCCAAGGCATTCTACCCAAACTGAGCTGAATCTTCAAGTTTGGATGTAAATGGCATGGGGACATTATTTATCCTACCAGCTGAGGACCTGGCTTCCATTTGTTTAAGGCACCTGCTTGGGGAACTACATTTAAACAACTGGCTCACATAGAGCTTGTAATGCAATTTTGCGGGTGGGGCAGCCCCAGAGGCAGGGTGAGGGGAAGGTGAAAGGTGTAGACATGTCACTGCTTCTGGAGTTTGGGACTGGGCTGACTCTAGGAAGTTTGTTCTAAGATCTGAAAGGGAGGAGATTTCAGACAAAGGTGGAGAGGAGATGAAGGGGTGAGGGAGGGCATGGTAGAGGGGAAAATCAAATAGATGCAGTAAGTCCTCTGTGGATAGAGGGTTTGTCAGAGTGGGACATGGGGTCTCAAAGGTGGCTGGTTGGGACAGGGACTTCATTTTATAGGTAAGAGGAGTTCCTAAGGTCAGTGAGGTTTGGAGCGACCCCTGGAAGGAGTATGCTAGGAAAAGGAATCCCACAGCAGGGGGTAAGACGGACCTGCATAAAGTGGCAACAGGAAATTTATTTAGAGAGAAATGTTCTTTTTTGGGTCTAAACAACCCCCCTCCCTCACGCACCCCAGCATAAGGGAATAATTAATTTGCATCCTCTTGATCTGCTTACAATTAATGCGGTCAAGTAAATGTTTAAAATCCAAACTCAGCCAAGTCCAAGGTCTGTCACTCCAGAGGGTTTCTCTAACATAACCCTGGGGCCCTTATT
>NW_022103968.1:11524028-11539700 GCF_000313985.2 Echinops telfairi
CAGATGGGGGACTGATTTTGCCACCACGACAATGAACCTGCTCATGCGGTCATCTCAGTGAGCCAGTTTTGGGCAAAAATACAGCATACCTCTCTTGCCCCACACACCTTACTCACCACTTTGTTTCAGTGAATGAAGAGGGACATGAAAGGACAGTAATTTAACACCATACAAGACGTGAAGCAAAAACAAAAAAGGAGGGAGGTGCTGTCAGCCATCCAAACAGATGAGTTTGAAAAAATGTTTCCAAGAATGGAATCACAGATTCAGCAAATAGATTAAGTGCATTGGAAAGCACTTAGAAAGAGATGAGGTTGTTTTGTTTAAAAATTTAAATACCTAGCTTTGGTGGGGGGGAATCCATTTTTGGAGGGGAGGGTACCCCCTTGTTCTTTTCATGCAAATAGCTCCATATTTGTTCTGTTATTCATCAGTCAACTCTGCATTGGTTTGATGTGAGTGGTTGGGCACAAACCAATTTTTAAGTGTTAGTATTCATGCTGAAAGCTCTGGAATATGTATGCTAGCCCACAGGGTATTAGAGGAGTGTGGTAATTAGTCCAAACACGGTCCATGTTAAATGCATTATGTCTCTACCAGACCAGAAGAGGAACGTGATTTGTTCCTCTTCTTGCGAATCCCTTGAAGTTTGAATCAACAAGTTTATTGCGAAATCCCTGTGTGGAAAGAGTCCTGTTAAGTGTTGAAGAGATAAGGGGAAAAGGTCCTTCTAGAACTGGCAAAGGCCAACAGCTAAGCCAAAAGAGAAGAGTAGTACCAAGTCATTAATAGTCCTCCAGAAGCAAAACCCAACTCACTGCCATCGAGTTGATGCTGAGTCTGAGTGACCCCAGAGGACAGGGCAGAACTGCCTCGGTGAACTTCCAAGATCCTAACTCTTTACAGGAGGAGAAAGCGCTGTCTTTCTCTTGCAAGGTGTGTTAGTCTGGGTACATCAGAGAAACAAATCCACAGGAACTCATATGTATAAGAGTTTTATATAAAGGTTAAGTGCACATCAAGAAAACATCTCAACCCAGTGTTTCCCAAGCCCACAAGTCCAACATTAACCCATATGTCCGACACCAATCCACAAAGTCCTCCTCCATCTCACAAAACATCCACTATGATGCTGACTGCAGGAGGAAAGCCAAATCAGTGAACATGTAAGCATCTCAGCGCTGGCAGGGGTCTCCCCATGGCTGCTCCAGCACCCAGGGCTGCATCAGGGTAGGTCCATGTGGCTTCTCCTCAGGGATGTCTTGCAGGAAGTGAGCCTTGCAGGGAACTGGCTAAGGCAGCTGCACCCTGGTCGGACCATCACAAAGCAAGAGACCCGAGAATTTGAAAGGTGTTGCTCACCAAGCCATTTATCCGTCTGCCCTTCAATTAACCCCACATGTCTTTATCGGCCAGGTTGGCACAATAAACTTTAACTATATCACAGGGTGACTAGTGCTTTCAAACTGCTCATCTTGCAGCTAGTAGCCCAATGCATAACCAGAATGCCACCAGGGCTCCCTAGGCGGATCCAGATATGGGCTAGCTGGCAACCTATGTGATATATACCCAGGCATAACTCAGAAGACCTATCCTTGTGAGCAGCAAAGAGTTTCCAAAATCAATGCCTACATTTTGAATAGAAACTGTGGACCTAGTGTCAGGAGACCCCCATGCCTGGAGGACATCACGTTTGGTCATGTGGAAGGGCAGCTGTGAAGAGGAAGGCCCTCAATGAGACGAATGGACACAGTGGCTGAAGCATAGGACCAAGTCTGGGGGCGGCACAGGGCTGTGCGGTGTTTCGTTCTGCAGCATGTAGACAGGGTCACTATGGGGCGGAGCCGACTCCATGACACTTTACAGCAATAACACATTTTGGACAAACTCACTGAAAGTTTGGAGGTGCAAACCCATCCCAAGGCCCCTCAGAAGAAAGGCCTGGCGATCTGCCTTTGAAAGGTCACAGCCTTGCAAACTCTGAGGACCAGTCCCACTCTGCACCCATGGGGCTGTCATGCGTCCCAGTGGACTGAGCAGCCACTAACATCAAGCTACCTCTCTAATCTTTACTGGGAGGCTCTCTGAATCCCTGCCTGCTTTATCTTACACCGAGCGCCCCACCTCCACCCACCATTCATTACACTGGTATGGCCCCTTGTGGGCACTTTATGCCACCCTGAAGAATAACCATCTGGCTACTTGATGCGCTTCCCACAGGCTATATTGTCCATCCCCTAAGCCAACGCTTCGTAAACGGAGTGGGAAAACCTCTCTAGCTATTTTCCTTCTTCTAACAGAGCTCCATGGACCAACAGACTTGAAAAGCAAGTGAACTTGGAGGGACAAGCGCTGTGAGTCTCTTTCTGTGGCCAACTCAGAGAGACCAAAGGTGATCAGTGGTTATCAGGGGCTGGGCATAACAGGGGTGGGGTGGGGTGGGCAGAGAGGTCAGCAGGAGCTATTTCTTCATGGGTTTCCCTTCAGGAGGATGAAAAAAGCTTTGGAAATAAGCAGCGGCGATGGGGGCCCCACACTGGAAGAGTTCGTGGCACTGAGCTGCACCCTTAGCCATAGTTTAGCTTGCAGGGGGGTAAGGAAGATCTGCCT
The DNA here is from genome assembly GCF_000313985.2 of Echinops telfairi. NCBI lineage: Eukaryota > Metazoa > Chordata > Mammalia > Afrosoricida > Tenrecidae > Echinops > Echinops telfairi. Next base: position 11,526,639 of record NW_022103968.1, read on the forward strand.
GGAGTATTGTATGCCTTCCAGGTCTATCTGGATGGTGACAGATGAGGTGGGAGCCTCAGGGGGCAGTGAGCTCACACCCAGGGGGTGGGGAACAACCCAGGAAAGGAGGGTGAGAATGAGTGCATAACTCAAAGCATGTCATCGATGCTGCCGAATTGCGCATGCACACTCTTGGATGGACGTGTGTGTACTGCACGACAAGACCTGTTCTTCTTCTTTTTTTTTAAAGACCCGTTCTTAAAGACATAAAGCTTACATTGGCTGATTTTTTTTTCTGGTGGAGCCCTGCTGGTGCTGTCAGGGAAGCATTGGACGGCTAATTGCAAGGTCAGCAGTTCAAACTCCTCTGAGGGAGATGGAGTGCAGACAGATTACAGCTTCAGAAATCCTAGCTAGGGCTGCTCAGCATGGAATGGACTCAGTGGCATTGTGGGGAAGCACATGCAAGTATCTGAAGATCAGAGGTTCGACACCCTCCTCCTTCCCCTCCCCCCCTCCCCCCCATTGTCTGTGGGGAAATAGATGTGTCCATCTGCTTTTCTAAGAGTCACAGCTTTGGAAAGGTCCAGACCAATTCGATAGGGTCAGAACTGACTCAATGATGGTGGGCTTCGGGTTGGGTTGGTTGGTTTTATGTCTCAATTAGCCTCCTCTGTCAGATGGGAATAAAGGCCATCGTGGGAAGTGACAAATTACACATGAGAAGCACTTGGCGCCAGGTGAGATTTTCAAGGTCAGTTAGCCTTGGAAATGCTCATTTCGCAAGCTTGAGAGGGCAAAGCTCTAAGAAGTGACAGAGTTCTCGTGTGGGAGGGGATTTCGAAGGAGAAATAAAATCTGGCCTAAGCTCAGGAACTGCTTTGTGGACAGGGTGGTGATGGGAAAGATTGAAACATGTGGAGATGGGTGGGAAGATGCTCCAGCCAGCCAATTAGGAAAGTATAGGGCAATGGTTCTCCACCTTCCTAATGCCGCGACCCTTTAATACAGTTCCTCATGTTGTGGTGACCCCCCCCACCCCATAAAATTATTTTCGTTGCTACTTCATAACTGTAATGTTGCTACTGTTATGAATCATCATGTAAATATCTGATGATATGCAGGATATATTTTCATTGTTACAAATTGAATCTAATTAAAGCACAATGATTAATCACAAAACAACATGTAGTTATATAGTGTGAAATATTTGTGTGTTTTCTGATGATCTTAGGCGACCCCTGTGAGAGGGCCATTTGACCTCCAAAGGGGTCGTGACCCACAGGTTGAGGACTGCTGACGTAGGGCTTTGTGGGAATGGGGATGAGTCTGGTTTGGGCCCACCTGTGAACATCAGGTGACGAGGCTAGCTCCATTTGGCCCTTGAGCTCATGCCATCTGTTTGCATTCTGTTGTCGGCCAGGGCCCAGGCTCTCCCAGGGCCGCAAGGAGCCTGGGCAGAGGAGGGCATTCGTTCCTTGGTCCCCACGGCAGCCCAGGCTATACACTGCATCTCTGCCAACCCCCCTCTCCTCATACCCACTTGGCTATCGAGTTTGTAGATATGGATCTGCTTAACCGTATCCCAAACCTTTCCTTATTTCTCCTCATTGGGAGAACCTGAACTGCCCATGGTGAAGGGATTTCCACTAGCTCCAATGGTTTTTTTCCAAACGCCTGGTTTTATAACCCTGAACCACACATCTTTCCCTCCCCACCTCCCCTCACTTCTTTATCTCTCAGCATGGTTATATATGTGATTCTGTGTCTGGTCCACTGTGACCCTTGGATCATTTCCAGCAGGATCCCAGGCATTCTAACTCGTACCCTGGCCTCATTTGCTTTTCCCTCCCCTTACAGGGCACTGGGATGGGCTCTCGCAGTACGGCTCTGTAACAGGGTCGTGGCGGGCTGCTCTCCCCCGGGCACAAGCCATAAAATTAAGAACGGCAAGACTCTCTTGATTAATTTCACTTGCCTGCCTTTAAGTCCATTAAGGAAAATGCCCGTTTAAATCATCCTTTTGCAAGCATATTTGTAAATAATACTTAAAAAAAAAAACCCAAACGCTTTGTCTAATTATTCTTACCACAGCTGAATGTTAACAGGATGAAGATGAGATTTATTTTAGAAGCATTAAGGTACTAATTTTTTCACCACAATAGGCGCTGCAATTGACAAAATTAAAACAGAAAATGTAGACCAACAAAAATTAATTTGCACCAGGCTTAATAGTTTTGCTAAGTAAACCCAGCCTCTCCCCTGCCTTGGCGGCCTACGAAGAACCATAAACATTTCTGAGAAGAAGCTGGAGTTTAGGCCTTCACACTAATTGCCTTCCCTCCCCTTTCCCCCTCTTCCCTTCTTCCCGTTCATCTGGCCTGCAAAGGGACATGCAGTTTCCATATCCAAAATGCCTTCAGCTCTGCTGGGGTAAGGAAGTCAGGGGAGGAAGGGCCAGGCCAGAGAACCACATAAATAAATGAGCATTTCAGCATGGACACGAGGATTTTCTTCTGCTGCTGCTTTTTCTTAAATGAGAATAAGGCACGAGTATAAATTCCAAAAAGAGCAATTTATTTAAGTCTATCATTTTTTGGCAGCACAATAGAACGCACGTTGGGACGAGCAGCCACAAATCACTCCCCTTCCCTCTGTCTGCTCGCTCTACCATATGCTGTAGAGAATACAATTCACAGGCTGCAGTTCCGCCTCCTTTGAATGTGAGAAAGCATATTGTGGCATCCGCAGCCTGGTCCCCAAGCCAAGGCTTTTCGGAGCGGTGGGGGTGGCAGGGAAGAGGATGGAGGGACTGGAACTCACCTCCGGCTTGGAACCGTTTCAGATGCCTGGAGAACTTGGACGTGTGTTTATAAGTGGTTGCAGGCGATTTCACTGCAGCTCGTGGGGAGCCCCTGCATGCCAGAGAAGAACTGTATTCCTAAGGAGTTTCCAGGGCCGATATTTTCAGAAGTAGATGCCAGGTCTTTCTTTGGAGGCACCTCTGGATGGATTTGAACCTCCCACCTTTCCTTAGTAATCAGGGGTATGGAGCATGTGTTTACACCGTCTGGGGCTCCTTGAAGGGTGTTGACTCATCAGCAGTGTGGACCAGACTAAGCCCCACTGAGTGCCTTCACATGCTGGTTTTCATCAACTCCCAGGACTGTGGGGCAAAAGGCAAACATCAGGTTTAAGGCCCCCAGGATCAGTGTGTGGCCTTGATGTCCTGTCCTATGGATTACGTTGTGTTCCCTTGACTGTCCTATTGGGTGGATGTCATCGATTTGGGGATAGGGCTTTCTTGTTCTGTTACTAAGGGCCCTGATAGGGCTTGTTTTAAGCCTATCACCTTTGAGAGTTAGCAAGAGCAGATGAGGCGCAGAAAACGGAGCTCAACTGGCAGGCAGCCAAACACCACACGAAGACCACCAAGGGCCTGAGGAATGGGACCTGAACAAAGACTGCGCCTACAATCCCCAAACAGACAGAAAGCTCCCCCTAAATCTAGACTTCTGGCTTTCTAAAGGATCCTCTCACCATACTTGTTCGATCTGTAGGCTGAGCAAATTCTCTGAGAAGCTGGATGATATGAAGAAGAATGTAGCATCAGGATTGGAGGAAGGTTTATTAACAACCTGAGCTACTTTGCCTGCTGAAAGTGAGGAGGACTTGAAGCACTTGCTGATGAAGATAAGAAATCGCAGCCTGCAGTGTGGATGACACCTGAAAATGTAGAAGACCAACATCCTCACCATCATGAGAAAAGGAGAAAAGATTGAAGTTGTTCGGGATGTCGTCTTGCTTGGATCCACAATCCATGCTCATGCAAGCAGCAATCAAGAGATCAAAAGACACATTGCATTGGGTAAGTAAATCTGCTGCAAAAGGGCTGAAAAGCATGGATGTCCTTTGAGGACTCAGGTGGGCCTGACCCAAGCATGGTCTTTTCCATGGCCTCACATTCGTGTGAGTCAAGAAGACTGAAGAAGGGTCCTTGCATTTGCATGATGGTGCTGATGAAGCATATTGGAAGTGTCATGGACCACCAGAAGGACAAACAAATCTGTCTTGGAAGAAGTATGGCCAGAGTGTCCCTTAGAGGCTAGGATGGCGATAGTCTTTTATTACAAACTTTGGATATATTGTCAGGAAAGATCCGACCCTGGAGAAGGACCTCATCATGCTTGGTAGAGTAGAGAGGCAGTGAAAGAGATGGATGGACACGCGGCTACAACAATGGGTGTGAGCATAGGAACAATTGTGAGGATGTCGCAGGACCAGGCAATGCTTCATTCTGTTGTGCCTACGGTCGCCAAGAGTGGGAATAAACTCCATGGCACTAACCACAACAGTCTTCTAAATGGTGAGAAAATAAACGTCTGCTTAATAAAACCACACTCTTGTGATATTTCTATCCTAGCAGCATTAGGGAATTAAGACATCCTAACTCACCAAACCAAACTTACTGTCAATGAGTCCGTGCTGACTCAGCGACCCCATAGGACAGGCTGGGACTGCCCCTATGAGTTTCTGAAACTGTAACTCTGTACAGGAGTAGAAAGTCTCCTCTTTCTCCCACGGAGCAGCTGGTGGTTTTGAACCGAAAACCTTGTGGTTAGCGGCCCAATGGGTAACCGACTACACGTTGTCATCCAGGCCCCTTGTCATCTCTTTTATTCAACTTGCCATTTTATGCACGAAGAGCAAATTCTTTATTGCCAAGAAAGACGACGTGCTCTCTCTCCTCTGGTCCTCTGTCTCAGACAGGAAATCCGATGGTTGTGATGGGGACATTTGTTCTCTCCCAGATGCGCCCAGAGACGACTGAAGCTGAAGGTGCAGGTGACCTTTGCAGGCCAGACTCTATTTCATTGTGAAAATTGTCGCTGCGTCATCATGTCCCTAATCTCCCTTCCATGTCCCGGCCACAAAAGGTCCTGAAGGGACCAGGCTTCGCAGAGACAGCCTGAGCTGGCACAGCATGAGGTCAAATATTTCATTAAGCCCGCTCTTGCAGTTCTTTGAAGGGAAAGAGACTTAAACTTGTGTTTTCTTTTACAGCATGACAACTTTGGAACTATCTTTTAAGAGTGGTTGAATCAATTACAAACTGCCAGTTACCCGCCAAGGCAACTTCATGAAACACAAGACAAATCTTTCCGGGGAGCATTCTTAAGAATCACAGGTAGAGAGTAAATTTGATTCCTGAAGTTGTGCATCAAACTCCTTGTCGAAATGAAACTGAACAGATGTGGAAGAAAGGAGGCGAGGGCTGGCCATGTGATTCTAAATGAGCTTCTAGGTTCCACTTCCTCTTGCTGATTTCAGCCTAAGCCGCCTGATGGCCGAGATTCTGCAACTCGATCCGAAAAGCTTGTCAACATTAAGTGTACGCTTGGCGAGTTTACATTTTTACAGTCTAACTATTTTTCTTTGATATTTGACAGGGACACAGGTTCCCATGTCATCTAGCCTTGAAGTCCCTTTCAGACTTTTCTCCTGGACCAATTTGCGGGGAGCTCAAGGTTGCAAGTGAATTATGGGCCCTTGAAGCGGCCTGCCCAGCAGCTGGTGCTTGGCCCGCACTTGAGGGCTAACACCTGTTGGCTGGACAGAGCAATTAATTCTTTAAAAAAAAAAAAATGCAGTAAGCCGCTCCAAATCAAAGCTCCAGGATAAAAATATAATTTTACTCCTTGAGCTTCCAGAGCTGACCTTTGATCTCTCCCGAGGCCTGCACGGTGGGGCAGGAAGTGCAGAACTCACCCGCTCTGCCCCAGGGCTCGCCCCAACAGGATGCCAACATGCAGATGCCTGGGGTTTTTCCTACCGGCATCACTACCACTGGCATGCCTGTCCACCGTAGCCACGCACAACAAAATGGCCCATTGGCCCAAACAAAGTGCCGCTCTTTCAAGAATAGGGTCCTCTGAAGCTCCTACACTGCACAGGTGACAGTTGTAGTCAATGGTCATGCTGGGGCATTTGTTTCAGAATGCGGCTGTCCCATTAAGCAGATAACGGTGCACTTCAAGGAGCTGACCACAGTGGACGGGCCGGCCACACAGGCAGCCTCCCTGCTCCTCCAAACCCCTTGGAAGCCAAGACAAGGTCACTGATCAGGGTCATTTGCAGGAAAAGTCAATTTCTCAAAGTCCCGAAGCAGGTGTTGTGGCACTCTATGACAATTTACGGACTCTAAATCGAGGAAGTTGAGAAAAGCAAAGGCCGTGACCCGCGGGAAGCAAGGAGGAAAGAGAATCTCGTTGGCTGTGTGTCGAACTCCTTTGCAGCCGAGGCGCCCTCGCCCACCCAGACGACGAACACTAAGGCTAAATAAACGAGAATCGCAATCTGTGGCTCGTATGAGCGTCTGATCTGATTTCTGGGACTAAGATGAGATGATACCTGCTTGCTTAAGCTTTCAAGGAAACAGGCTGCATTTTTAAGGGCCCAAGAGCAGCTTCTACGGATGAGCACTTAGAAGTAAAACTCAAACCAAGCTGCCAGAACTACCTGTCTTCTGAATGTTCAACACCCAATCGACAGACACAACACAATGTATACCACTCAGCTTTAAGTAGAAAGCATAGTTTTTAATAACATATACAATCAAGGATATTACTTTGAGAACAAAGGTACGTCTGACCCAAACCATAGTATTTTCAATGGCCTCCTATGCCTGTGAACAGTAGTTGGACATTGGGTAAGGAAGAGCGCTTTTGAACTGTGGTGCTGGCGAAGAATATTGTAAGGACCATGGACTGTCAGGAGAACATAAATCTGCCCTTGAACAAGTACAGCCTGAATGCTCCCTAGGGGGTACAGATGGTGAGCCTTTGGACAGTGTGTCAGGAGAGACCAGTCTCTGGAGAAGGACAGCTATCACGCTTGGTGAAGTCGAGGGGCAGTGACAAAGGGGGAGGCCCTGGACAAGATGGGCTAACACAGCGGCAACAATGGGCTGAAACAAGAACAATTGTGAGGATGACCTAGGACGGTTTCCTTCTGTTGTCCATCGAATCACGAAGAGTCCGATCCGACTCACTGGCCCCTAACAACGACGATAACATACATGACCAACACAGGAGACTTATTGTGTTCGATGCTATTGAGTCCGGCGCCACTCATCACAACCCCCTGTGATAGAGTAGGGAAACCATTGGGTTTCTAGACGATAGCCTTTATAGAAGGAGCCTGGCGTTTATGGGTTGGGCTACTAACAGCAAGATCAGAAGTTCAAAACCACAAGCCGCCCCACCCCCATGAGGGAAAGATGAGGATGTCTACTCCCTACAGATTTACAGTCTCGAAAACCCACAGGGGCAGCTCTTCCCTGTCCTGTGGCATCGCTATGAGTCAACATTGACTTGATGGCCATGCGTGAGTTTGGTCTTGGTTTGAGTCTTTACAGGAGCAAATAAGCAGACCTTTCTCCCTTGGAGCTATCAGGTGGCCTAGAACAGTGAACCTTTCGATTAGCTGCTGAGTGATTAACTGCTGTACCACCAGGACTTCTTATATAACATCGACCCCTGCATATTTCATTCGATATCAGCACGTTCCTGCTTCCTCCACTCTGGGAATAGGGAACACGGTCAAAACGGAAAATACTATTAGGTTGGGAGAAGAACCCGGAGCCTCAGAATCTGGATGCTGTGGGTGTAGGAAAAAGTCCCTAGGAGATGAAGTTACCATGAAGGTTTGCACCTGAAGTTGGCTTCCTCATGAATTATCTCCACACTGACAGCAAATCAGGTAAGGTCTGGAATCTTGCATCTGTAAATTTGGGGGTGGGTTCTAGGATTCAATGCGTTCACAGACGTGGAAGCGTTCGGCAAACTTCAAATATGACTTATCCTTCTCAGCCTTGCAGGTTTTATCCTACTTGGTATTAAAGGGCATCCCCGGTGCACAACCTCCATTAGCATGACCTTACAGCAGGCATTTAAAGTTTAAAACAATGAGCCAATTTAAAGAAAGAGAATCGTGGCCGAAGAACAGGACAGGCTGAAAAGTGCTGAAAGACTAACACGTGGCCACTCTTTCGAATCTAGTTAAATCCTTCTTGGGAGAAAAGGAAAGGGAGGTGGGGTCCAAGCTGGCTAGCAATGTTTCGGGGCAAGGAGATGTATTTTTAAGTGTAAATGAAAAGCAGAGATTAGTTCCAATGAACTAATTATCGAATGACTCCAAACTGAGGCCAACAACAACAACAAAAATGCATGTAAGGTTTGCCTGCATTTTAATTTCTCTGTCCTAAAGGAAAAATCCTCAGATTTTACAAGGACACTGCCATTGTAACACAGACTCCTGCGTCCCAACCGGCAGCTCAGCTGTTTGAAGCAACAGTACCCTATAGTCAGCCAGGGCCCCTGTGTGGAGATGATCTGACTCACAGCGACCCTTCCGGGAGAGCAGAACTGCCTCCAAGGGTTTCTAAAGCATGCGTCTGTACAGAAGCCGACGGCTGGCCACCTCTTTCTCCCATGGAGCAGATGGTGGCTTTGAACAGGCAGACTTTCAGTTAGCTGTCAAGTGCTTAACCACTACGCCACCAGGGCTCCTATAACAAGATTAGCATAGCGGAAGTCTATTCCAGCATTCGCTCAGTGCTCACCTTGAAGTTCACATTCTCAGCCTGAGCTCAGAGCCACAACTTGTCCCAAATGCCACGTGCACTAACATCCTCATTTTAGCGACGGGGAAACTGAGGCCAGAGAAAGGCAGCCATTTGGGCCTCTGTGTGCATGTTGCAAATCCATGACTAAAACTGGCTCCAGGGCTGCGTTGGTGGCGTAGCGGGTTATTCTTTTTTATCTGCTAACCACGTGGTCAGCAGTTTGAATGCAGCAGCCATTCTATAGGACAAAATGAACCTTTCTGGTCCTATACAGATTTACAGCCTCCGAAATCCAAAGGAGCCATTCTATGCTGTCCTATAGGGTCATTATGAATTGGAATGGGCTCGATGGCAGTATTATTAATATTAATGTTAAGTGGTGTCCTTGAGCAGTATATATGGTTCAAATGCTTGACTGCTAATTGGAAGTCTGGGGGTTGGAGTTTACCCAGGGGCACCTCGGAGAAAGGTCTGGCAATTTGCTACTGAAAAACCAGCCCTGGACCATCCTGGGGAGCACAGTTCACACGTCGGGGTTGCCGTGAGTTGAAAGCCACGCTATGGCTGCTCATTTTTGTTTCTTTAATGTCCTGAGCTGACTGAGTGGCGTATGTCCACCTGATGCCTGGAGGGCCTGTGGGGTGTCAGTGTTTTTGGAAACACTTTGACGTTTAAACCATACTTTGGGTAGGGACACAAGCGTAGGTCTTTTCTAGTCTGTTTGCTGCCTTTCAGTTTCTTGCTTTTCACCACTGCATGTGTTTATGGAAACATCTCAGCAGGTGTTCTGTCAATTCCTGGAACCTTGTTTTTCACCAAGGCCCCTAGTGCAGCCTCTTCCTTCGGTACCATCGGTTCTTGATCATATGCAACCTCCTGAGATGGTTCTCTGTCCACCGGTTCTTTTGTTTTGCTGCAGTGATTGCCCATGCCCTCCAACTGGTTTTGATGCTTCGAGTGTCCATTCAATTACCCATTTTGTTATTATTGTTGTTGCTGCTGCTGTTAGGCACCATTATGTCAGTTCCAACTCACACCAGCCCTAGATACATGAGAACAAAACATCGCCTGATCCTGCACCATCAGAATAGTTGTTTTTAAACAAATATTTGAACATATTGTTGTAGCCACTAAGTCAGTCCATCTGATTGAAGGCCTTCCTCGTTTTTGATGCCCCTCTACTTTATCAAACACGACGTCCTTCTCCAGGGACTGGTCTCGCCTGACAATATGTTCAAAGTATGCGAGAGGAAGTCTCCTCATCCTTGTCTCTAAGGAGCATTCTGGCTGTACGTCTTCCAAGCCACATTTGTTGGTTCTTTTGGCCGTCCATGGTACTCTCCATATTTTTTGCCAGCACCGCAAGTCAAGTGCATTGATTCTTCTTCTGCCTTCCTTATTCAATATTCAACTTTCACATGTATATGAGGCAACTGAAAATACCGCAGCTTGGGTCAGGTGCGCGTTTGTCCTCAAAGTAACATCTTTGCTGTTCAACACTTTAAAGAGGTCCTGTGCAGTGAATGTGCCTAATGCAATGTGTCTTTTGATCTCTTGACTGCTCTTTCCATGAGCATTGATTGTGAATCCAAAAGGGAAATTCTTGACAACTTTAGTCTTTTCTCTGTGTATCATGATGTCACCTATTCGTCCAGTGGTGAGGATTTTGGTTTTCTTTACATTGAGTTGTGGTCCATACTGAAACCTGGAATCCTTGATCTTCTACTTATCCATAGAATCCTTCAATATTTCAACTCAGCGTTTGAATTTTCCCTTAGTTTGTTGAGCTTGAGAACTACCAAACACATTTTCCCCTCTCGATTCTGTGGCTGTAGGTCATTTTGCTATCCAACTTGACTTTTCCTTCTGGGGCCCCTCTTTGTAATCTTGGGTTTAGCTCTTTGACGTCATCCTTTTTTCTCTTCATGTTAGCTACTCCATGTTCAAGAGTAAGTGTCACTTCTGATATTCATTTTGGTTGCTTATTTCCTGTCCCCACCCCACCCCCCACCCCCATGACTTTCTGCTTACTTCCTGTATGAATCCTTTGCTGTCATGCTCCGGCATGTTTGGCCACGGGTCATTAGTGTTTGATGAGCCCCTAAGCTACTCTTGAGATGATCTCTGGATTCAGGTAGGATCTATTCTAGGCCATTCTTTGCCTCTCAGAGACTTGTTTTATTTTCTTCAGGCTCAACTTGAACTTTCTGCCGTTGCCCCCTGGCATTGTGCTAAAGATAGTCATCTTTTCCATGGTCTCTTTCCCCAGATGTAGTTGATTGAAGCTAATGTATGGCATCTGGCATGGCCAATGAGCACAATCACGGTTTATGTTTGTGACGACAGATATTTCCAGTGAACAGATTGCTGATCTTTCAAAATTCTATCCTGCAATCTCAGGTGTTGTTTTTATCAGCGTGGCCTTATTTTTTCAGCGTTTGCCTTCCAGTCACCTGTAATTATCAATGCACCATGATGGCATGCTTGAACAATGCCAGACTGCAGAAGTTTCCCAAAAACTCTTCAACGTCTTCATCTGAATGCTTTCCTCTGCTCTGCATGAGTATATAGCAAGTTCTGTGAGTCAAGAGTTCCTGCTCCCACAAAAAGAATGAGTTTATTCTACTTAAATTGGTTAAAATAAGTGGTGGTGCTGTGGGGTAGGCGTTCGGTGGCTAACTGCAAGGTTGGTGATTTGAACCCACTAGTATCTGGGGGAGAAAGATGAGGCTATCTGATATCATGAAGATTCACAGTCTACCTAGGGTGGCTGTAAATTGGAATTGACTTGATGGCAATGAGTTAAGGTTTTGGAACGACTTAAGGAATATGTATATTTACCTTTATATCAAACCTATTAGGGCAGAGTCTGGGAGAAAGATGAGGCTTTTTACTCTTGGAAACTTACAGTCTCGAAAACCCTCATGGGGCAGTTCTACCCTGTTCTACAGGGCTGCTGTGAGTCAGCATGGACTTGATGGTAGTGAAAAAGACCATAGTCTGGTGAGCCAATGTGTGTCACGTGATTATGTCTCTGATGTGTGTGTCTTGCTAGAATTGTGAACTTGCCCAAATGGTGTGCTGCAGGAGAAGATTCTGTAACACAGGAAGTTATCCCCAGATCTTCAATGGAAAGACTTAGGGAACAGCTCCAAGCAGCACCCTGAAAGGCAGTTTCTGCACTAAGGTGGTGTGCACTTGGGCAGGTGATTCTTGGGGTCTGTTTCCTTCTTGGATCCCCTCCACACATTCACGAGATGAATGGTGAGGCATACGCACAGCATTAGAACTCCCTGGCCCATTAGGCACCCAGTCACTTACAGACCTACAATATCTGTAAATAATGTGAATGCACCTTCTGTGCTTCTGCCAACCACACAACACACCACCACCCATTGTATTATTTTCATAAGTTTTTTATACCCGGGTATGCAATTTACCTGGGCACACTATTTGTGAAGATTATGGTAGTTGATTTCATTATTTGGTTGACTAACAGGCAAATGTGCCTTATTTTGGATACGCCAGGATAAATCTTATTTTCCGTTCAATTTAAAGGTCATTAACACATTCATTTTGCCTCCTGGAGGAAGAAAAAGAGTCAGATTTTTCAATATCTTGGAACATTTTAAGTTAAGTGGATGCTTTCAAGTAAGAACACAGAGCAGGGGCACAGGCTCTTTTATTTACAGCTTACAATGGATGCATTGCCTGAGATGCAATCAAACAATACAGTTAAATATTTTCTAACTGACTGTCAAACTACTCTTCCCTACATAAGCAGTGTTACGAGTCCACAGGTAGCACAAATGCTTACATGCTCAGCTACTGACACAAAGGTTGGCATCTAGAGAACCCATCTAGAGAGAACCCATCGAGAAAACCCATCAAGAGAACCCAGCTAGAGAACCCATCTAGAGAACCCATCTAGAGAGAACCCATCTAGAGAGAACCCATCGAGAGAACCCATCGAGAGAACCCATCTAGAGAGAACCCATCTAGAGAACCCATCGAGAGAACCCATCGAGAGAACCCATCTAGAGAGAACCCATCGAGAGAACCCATCTAGAGAGAACCCATCTAGAGAGAACCCATCTAGAGAGAACCCATCTAGAGAGAACCCAGCTAGAGAGAACCCAGCTAGAGAACCCATCTAGAGAGAACCCATTGAGAGAACCCATCGAGAGAGAACCCATCTACAGAACCCATCTAGAGAGAACCCATCTAGAGAGAACCCATCGAGAGAACCCATCTAGAGAGAACCCATCTAGAGAGAACCCAGCTAGAGAGAACCCATCTAGAGAGAACCCATCAAGAGAACCCATCTAGAGAGAACCCATCAAGAGAACCCATCAAGAGAGAACCCATCTAGAGAGAACCCATCAAGAGAGAACCCAGCTAGAGAGAACCCAGCTAGAGAGAACCCAGCTAGAGAACCCATCTAGAGAGAACCCATC
>NW_022103968.1:11539800-11558917 GCF_000313985.2 Echinops telfairi
GAACCCAGCTAGAGAGAACCCAGCTAGAGAGAACCCATTGAGAGAACCCATCGAGAGAGAACCCATCGAGAGAACCCATCTACAGAACCCATCTAGAGAGAACCCATCTAGAGAGAACCCATCGAGAGAACCTATCTAGAGAGAACCCATCTAGAGAGAACCCATCGAGAGAACCCATTAAGAGAACCCATCGAGAGAACCCATCAAGAGAACCCATCTAGAGAACCCATCTAGAGAGAACCCATCTAGAGAACCCATCGAGAGAGAACCCATCGAGAGAGAACCCATCGAGAGAGAACCCATGTAGAAGAAAGGCCTGGCAAATGATTTTTGAAAGATCACAATCTTGAACACTCCATGAAGCACCATTCTACTCTGACACAGGGAGTCGTTGTCAGCTGGAATCAACTCAAAGGCAAATATTTTGTCTTCAACTAAAAACCAAACCAAACTAAACCTGCTGCCGTCGGAGTTCATTCCAACTCACTGTGATCCTATAGGTCAGGATTGAACTGCTCCTGTGGGTTTCCAAGAAGGTAACTATTTATGGGAGTAGAAAGGCTCATCTTTATCCCTCCAAGAAGCTGGTGGTTTCAAACTGTTGACCTTTTGCCTAGCAGCCCAACTCATAACCCACTAGCCACCAGGCTCCTGTGTTTTTCTGACAAGGTTTTAAAATAAGACTAAGGAGCCCTGGTGGCACAACAGTTAGGCGCTTAGTTACTGACTGGCAGGCTGGCTGTTGGAACCCTCCAAGCTGCTCAGCAGGAATGAAATCCGTCAATATGACAGTCTAGAAAACCCTGGGGGTCACTTCCACTCTGTCCCACGGGGTCGCTCTGAGTTGAAAATTGACTGCACATGACCTAACAATGAAAACTGGGAACTTCTAGAAAAACTAAAGAAAGGTCGAGACGTTTCTCTCTCTGTCTCTCTCTTTTTAGTCTCCTTTCTCAAAGAGGGGAGGGGCCCATCTAGCTTGGGAATGTGACCCTGAACTGATTAGCCAGATAAATAAACAAATACAGTAGAATACACAAGTGAAGGTCCCCACACCTGCAGGCATTGGGCCGGGTGAGAAGCTGGTCCTGGGCGGGCGCTCTGACCTGCTGGTGCATCTGGGACTGCACTTCGCCTGCAGCAAGGTCAGAGTCCGAGAGGCAGGAACAGAGGACGCATTGTCCCTGTGTTCACATGGGGCACCGTCCGTCCCGCAGCTGCACAGGACCTTCCCTGCAGCCCCGACACTGGGCCCCAGACAACATCTGCCCCCATCCATCAGCTCGCTTGCTTCCTCGAGCCTGCCTGCCGTCACTTGGTGCCTTAAGACTTCTCAATCCCTAACCTTTCCTTCATGTACAAAATGCCTTTAAATGAGAAGTTATTTTGTCTGTGGTAGGTGCTGTCACCTGGAGCCCAAAGCTCAGTGAAGGCGATGATTAATGGGTGACAAAGCCAGTTCATTGAGCCATGGCTCTATGCTAAGCAGGAACTAATTATAGGTGGGAATAATCATTCAACCTGAGAAAGGCATTTCCTACCCATTAGAAAATACTATAGAGCGATAATCCTTAAAAAGCAAATAAACACAAAGGCTTCATCTACCTGATGGTCCCAAAGAAGGGATTACTCTATCTTTAAGATGAATTTGGCCAGACATCTTATATCTGAACTTTAACTTAATTACAGGAGTTTGTTCGAGTGAACTATATATATATTTCACTTAAAAGTTCTCAATTTGTATTTCATTACTGAAAATACTATTTTCAGGAAAAAATATTTTAAGACCATAATGCAAGTTTCAGGGAAAATGTTGATCGTTATCATTCATTTATTTTCCTTATCGAGCTAATTTAATTATCATAGAGATACAAACATTTGCTCCAGTCCTCAGCCTCTCACGTCTGTTAGTCAAGATTTGATTAGGCTCCACAAATGTGCTAGATTAAACTATCTAGTTGGTGAAATTCAAGCCACCTGGATATTTTAGCAACATCAATAAGAATAATTCTCTTTTTCAAAATCAGTAAATCCACGCTATATTAAAAAGAATTCATTAATGAGTGCCAGATAGGCAAAACAAACATTTGACAATGAATCATATTATCAAAGGTTTTGAGGGAGATCCCTCTCAGCTTATGTTTAGATGTCAAATTATATTACCAAACCCCAACAATCTGTTAAAATGATGTCTTAATGCAATAAGTCTCCTGTGCCATACGGCCCGCACACCCCCTTAAACATTCTCTGTAGAAAAAAAGATAGGCCTTATTACCAATGGTAATAATTGAATTGCAAGACATTTGCCACAGAATGTTTAATTGGTTATTTCTAAGAGCGTTAATGTCATTTAAATCCTGTAAAAAAAAGAATACATAGAAAGAAGAGCGCTGAACCAGTTTGGCTAATATGTCATCAGACACATGAGGGGCGCTGCTCAAAAAGTTCATGGAAAAGTTCCTTTGGCTTTTCGTTCCATTTCCCATGAGCCTCTTGAAGCGCTCTCAGACCCTGTGGCTCATGCCACTAGCACAACGCGTTCGTCAGCAGTCAGGATGTGAGGGCGGAAAGGATTTGCATACAAGATGTCTGGGCTTTACAGAAAGCTGTAAAAGGTTTTAGAATTGGAAAGAAAGCATCTAGTCTGATGCTGGCAAACTTATCCTGCAAATGGCAGCTAAGCCCACTGCCCTCCAGTCAATTTTGACTCAAAATGGGCCTAGAGGACAGAGTGGAACTGTCTGTCTCATGGGCTCTTTAAAGCTGTCATCTTTACAGAAGCAGACTGCTACACCTTTGTCCCACCGACCTCTCAGTTGGCAGCTAAACTCCTGCTGTACCAGGGCTCCTTAAGGTGCCAACAGTGAATATTGTGGGTGTTGTTGATGTTGTTGTTGTTGTTCGGTGCTATTGAGAGTCAATTCTGATTCATACGACCTGACGGATCAGTCAGAACTCCCCTGCCGGCTTTAGGAAAAGATGAAGCCCTCGATGGTTGGAGCCCACGAGCAGCTTGGCCGCAGAAAGAGGTGCCAGCCTTCTTCCATGATGGTTTCCATTGTTGGAAACCTGGTGGGGCAGTTCTATAGGGTCACAAGGAGTCAAGATGGATTCCTCAGATTGAGTTTGGTTGGTGGCTCTTTATGGGAGCCATGTGTCAGGTCTGTCTCCTGTGGGTTTGAAATGCCAACGCTCATCGAGCAGCCCGCCATCAGGGCTCCTTTTGTAGCCATGGACAATAGGAGACTAAGGGTGTGGTTGTGTTCCAGTAAAACTTTATTGACAGAAACGTGATCGATGGGCCAGATTTAGCCTACAGGCAGTTGCTTGTGATCCGATTCAGCATCTCTGTATTACAGCTCCCCCATCTGAGGTCTCCTGTGGGAAAGTAGCTTAGCAAGTGGCAGAAGGAACTTGGGAGTCAGCCTCTCCAGCACCCAGGCGAGAGCTCACCCCAAACTGAATGAATTGTAATGACACCCAAGCGGGTGGCCACGTCCAAATGGAAGGTCTGCTTCTGCTTCCAAATGCTTCGTGCATTTGAAGGTTGATGAACTTGTGATGTGTCTATCTTCTCAATGTCAGCGAGAATATGTTGCTTTTCAGAGATCTAAGTGGAATTGCAAAGAATATATTTGGGGGGGCGGGTGAGGGCGGGTGGGCCAAGGAGCCAAGCATCCTGACAGCTCACCAAGCATGAAAATACTTGCTTGTGACACCACACATGGCTTGCTTCATTAAAGACCAGCTCAGGCCCAGAAAACTGCCTTCCCATTGAATATTTATAGCAAATATGATTGCAGAGCAAGAATTGAGAGTGGGAAAAAGAAGAAGAAAAGAAGAGACTCCTCCGGGCCCTGCTTCCACATTACATCTTGTTTTCATGGTTGACAGTGCTTGGCGTTCAGCAGCTACGCATGGCATAAGGACCCTTCTTACCTTGAGGTCCTTCCCAGCCCCAGCCCCCGAGATGTCCTGCGTCAATGCTTGAGTCACCAGCATCTGTTTCTTGGTGGGGGGCTGCTGTTCACATAACTCATCCTTTTCCTTAGGAAGGAGGTGGGAGAAGTGGGCTTCCCTGGGAAGTCCTCCATGGAAAAATGGGTCTGAGTCTAGCCCCCAGGCCCATGTCTGTGCTGAGCATTGATCTGCACCTGACCATCCAGGACTGCATGGTTGATGAAAGGGGGTGGGTGTTTGTGTCAAAATGGACCCTCATTAACTAACTGAACCAAGGACGCGAAATGGGGCTTCCAAGGGGCAGTGGGGCACATTCTTCTTAAAAACATGGGCCCAACGTTCAGGATGTGTTTCAACCGAGGGGGATGGGGACAGCCATTACTTAATGGCTCCCAGCTTGCAAAGGGGAACTCTCTCTCTCTCTCTCCCTCTTCCTCTCTCTTTCTCTCTCTCATTTTTTTTTTCTTTCAGCAGTCTTATATTGATGGTGATTCGCACAGTTCTCATCCTACAGTCTGAGATCTACCTTCGCCCACCTCATGCATTTCTGGCCCAGACTTCTCACACACACACCACATGCACACACGCACACACGCAAATGCACGCACAGACACGCACATTTCTCTCCTAGTAAATGCTTATATGATTCTGCAACAGAAATACAGAAATGACTTACTAGCCGAGACCATTTAAGCCAGGCTAGAAGTAAGCCAACCACCTCCTTTGGCTACCTGGAGCTTCCAAAAGCAAACAAAATCACCTGCCTGCGTAAGACAGAATGCACACATTTGTACGAAGTCACATTTTCTTAACTGGATTTCTAATGTGCTCAGCACAGCCGTCAATTCTTCAGAAA
This sequence comes from Echinops telfairi, assembly GCF_000313985.2. Lineage (NCBI taxonomy): Eukaryota > Metazoa > Chordata > Mammalia > Afrosoricida > Tenrecidae > Echinops > Echinops telfairi. The sequence continues at coordinate 11,544,617 of NW_022103968.1, forward strand.
TCCTGTTTGTTTGATAAGATTTCATGTTAGAACTGGACTGATGGATAGGTAATAGAAAATGCAATTTTATAATACGGAGGAAACTGCGCTCACAGGTTATCCATCACAATGTGGGGGCAGGTACATGCTTGGTTTCACATCCGCAGGTGGGCACCACCGCCACCCACCCAGCCCCCACGCCACCATATTGCTAGAGGTCAAGGATGACAAAAGCATGAATGATTCAGATGAACACCTTTTGAACTCCTCGGGAAGACTCGCCGGGGACGGGAGCCGTCTAAAGGGGACCTCTAAAGCAGAATGCCTGCAGGTGGCCACGTCTTGGCTGGAAACATCTTGAAACAGTTTCCCTACCTACCAAGGAGGTGCCTGGTGTCAGAGTGTGGCTGGCTCAAGTGAGAGGGGACCGGGGACGCAAATGAGCCCACATGTATCCGTTCAAGAGGAGCTCTGAGGACTCAAAGGTTAGAGTCTCGTTACCCTCCTCAGTGTGCCCAAAGTGACCCAAAAACGCATTTTCCATTCTGTTTCATTCACTGAAGGCATTTCTACATTTGGCTGGACCACCCGTCAGTCCCCAGAGGAAAGAGGAGGCTGTTTGCTCCCCGAGAGAGTGACCGTCTCAGAAACCCACGGGGCGGTTCTACCCTGTCCTCTGGGGTCACTGTGTCAGAAGGGACTCGATGGCAGTGAGTTTTTTGAAGTTTATTAAAGAATAGGGAGCAGTGTGTTTAAATGGGACTCACAATGATCCATAGATTCACTGTGTGGTTATGGTTGCCAGGTGCCGTCAACTCGGTCTGGACTTCTAGGGACCTGATGCACAACAGAAGGAAAGATTACCCAGGGCTGCGCCATCCTCACAATTGTTCCTATGATGGGACCTGTTGCTGCAGCCACTGTGTCCATCCATCCTGTTGAGGGCCTCCTTCCCTGACACTGCCCTCTGCTTTACCATCAGGATGTCCTTCTCCAGGGACTGGTCTCTCCTGACAACGTGTCCAAAGTATGTGAGATGAAGTCTTGCTGTCCTGGCCACTAAGGAGTGTTCTGGCTCTACTTCTAAGACAGATTTGTTTGTTCTTTTGGCAGTCCATGGTACTTCGAATATTCCTTGCCAGCCAGACTCACTGTGATGGGTGATTAATTGTGAGACCCAGCAAGTGTCTGTGTACTGGTTTTGAGTGCCACTGGGGGAGAATTTAGGCTGCTCTCTCTGAGCTCTCCCTGGGTATGGGGGTGGGGAGACCCAATGACAGTCGGAGTGACTGGAGGGTACATACGCTTGCAGTCACCTCATCCTTTGCTCTACATTCTCGTCTTCTTCTTTTATTTTCTTTCTCCCTGTATGTTATCTTGAAGCATTTGATGTCTCCTTGGAAGCAGCTCTAAGTCCTTAAAACTGGGGAGGGCTATACTTGTAGTGTGAATTTTACACAGTTATAGAAATCAGAAGAGCTTATCTACGGAGAGGCATAAATTATTACCAAAAAAAAAAGATAGAAAAGCTGAAGTCATTAGCCTGCATAAAGGATTAGAATCGGCAATGAAAGTAAACCTAGAGTATAATTAATGAATTCTCTAATTGTTCTGCTTGGGTTCATTCATTAAGCCTGACGAGCCAATGGGTACTCAGGCAGCTGTCTCTAACATCTGTCAGGTCACTGACTCCTGGGCAGGCTCCACTGATGTTTGGGAAGAAAGCTCTTCCTTTCTCCCCTCAGTCTTGGCATTTGTGTGAACATGCAATTAATAGGCTTGGCTGCTAACCAAAACGTTGGAGGTTTGAGACCACCCAGAGGCACCTTATGAAAAAGAGCTGGTGATCAATGACTGAAAAATCAGCCAGTGAAAACCCAATGGAACACAGTTCCAACCTGACACCTGTCAGGTTGCTGCAATTGGGGAGGGTCTCAATAGCAACTTTGTAAACACAACGTACCCCAACCCATCTGTAGAGTGTCTCGTTAGACTGAGCCACTGACAGATCCACTCTAGCCACAGGCAAGCGTCTCAAACAGCCTTACAATCAGGCAGAGACCACTGACCACCCTATCGCTGTGACCTGAGTTTGGTCTGTGTGCAGGTATCTCTTACTGGTTCTATGACAGAAATTTCTTCCCTGGCTTTTTGAATGGGGATATGTTAGGCCTGGTTCTCTAGAGAAACAAAACCAGGACACTTATGAATATATATAAGTGTAAATATATATAACTATGTATTTATATAGAACGAAGAAATATAACAGCTAATTAATCCACACAGCAGTACAGAGGGCTCAGTTCAACTCACTTCCATGGAGCAGTTAGTATATTGGAAGTCCTTCAACTCACAAGGGCTGCGGGGTCCAAGGTCAAGGAAACAGAAAGTTGAGTCTTCCCTTAGACAATGCAGGCAGAGTCCACCCACAGGCAGCAAACAGCAGGGTGGGTCACAAACAGTCAGCAGCTCAGGAGCTTAGGGAAGCAGGCCCGGATGGGATACTGAACTCAAGCAATGCAAGACGACAAGATCCACCAGCCTCAAACCTAAGCGATGTACACACCAGCAGAGTGGTGAACAGGTCTCAAAGGAAACTCAAGCTCTGGCAACATGATCCACAGGTTGGCTGTCCCACAGGTAGAGTAGCCCACAAGTTGAGGCAGAGAACAAACTAAAGCAGCCACACACTGGTCTGATCACCAGAGAGCAAGAGAGCGAGGGACTGGCTTTGCCGAGCCATTTATCTCTTTGCCCTCTAATCAAACTGTGACCTGACTAATCCCACATGTTCCTATTGGCCAGGTTGGCACAATAAACCTACCTGTCACAGGGGACTTTTCCTTCTTACGTATTATTTGTATTTTTGTCTTTATACGATTATGTTTTTACCCTTACCACCTTAGTGTGATTTTGTTTTCTCTTGTTTTCTGTTTGTCGGTCAGCTGTGAAGCACAGGAAGATTGGATGCATAAGATAATAACTGATACAAAGGGATATAGGGAACACAGGGATGCGGGCTGGATGATAGGGAGGGAAAGGAGATTTCAGGAGTTAGTAATGAAGAAGGGAGTGGGGAGGGAGCACTAGAACAGCTTGTGATTGCACCTATCATTTTAAAGGTGATTTAACCATGGGGCAGGAGATGCGCTAAGATTGATGTGGTGGTTGTACAATTCTCTTTGATAGGATTGAGTGATTGAACAATTGAGTTATATGATATGTAAAATTGAAAAACCCACTGGGTCGATTGTAACTCGAGGAGCCCTTTAGTTTATAAGGGCTGAGACTGCAAATCTTTATGCGAGCAGCCAACCTTCTCTCTCTTCCCCGAGCCCGTCCTTCGCCAAGAGGTCTGGCACGAAAATTCCCAGCTCCCATTTTTTCTATCCATTATCATCCATGGCATTTTTTGGGGGAGGGGGACTTCTCAATGAGCAGAGTGAATCTCTTTTATGTGTTCTATTATTGTGTGGACTGCGGGTGCCAGAGAACCGTGGGGTCCCTGAGGTCCAGGATCCTCTCTGGGGTGGGGGAGCTCCTGTGAAGTGCAGACTTCTGAGAATTGATGAATGCGCATGAAGCATCCTCAGGTAGCAGAAGCCCTGGTAGTGTCATGGTTATGCAGTGGGCTGTGATCCTCACAGTCTGTGGTTCAAAACCACTAGCTTCTCTATGGGAGAAAGATGGACTTTCTACTCCTATGTCTGAATAAGGCACATCCCAATAATTCTGTCTTGGAAGCAGACATAGTGAAAGCCTCCCATAAACATTTACACAGGGGCAGTTCTGCCCTGTCCTTCTAGGGCAGGGGTCCTCAAACTTTTTAAACGGGGCCAGGTCACTGTCCCTCAGACCATTGGAGGATAGGACTATAGTTGTTAAAAAAAACTATGAACAAATTCCTATGCACACTGGACGAGTTGGCTGCTAAGCAGGATGGGCAGTGGCGGCAAAAAATATCCGGGCCAGATAAATGTCCTCGGCGGGCCACATGTGGCCCATGGGTCGTAGTTTGAGGACCCCTGTTCTTGGTTCACTGTGAGTTGCCATTAACTTGATGGTGGTCAGGTGGGACCAAAACATCCATAACTGAGTTTAATTGGCCTCAAAGGCCGGGTATGGGGGTGTAGGGAAGGCAATTCCAGAGGGATCGTATAGTCTACCTTTACTGGAAGATTGCATTTCTGCAGCCAACAGGATGACCGCCAAACACATCTTCCTACTCTTGGGCATCCTGTCTATCATGGATGTCAATAAATCCCTGAGGTCCAGGGAAAGCTGACGGCTTCAGACCTTCATCATGGGGAAAAAAAGTGCTAGCCGCCTTTAGCCCAGCTCAACAGCATGCTTCTAATCTCAGCTTAAAAAGCGCGAGAGCGATTCTATTTGGATTCTCTTGTCTAAGTAAAATGTGATCATTGGGTGATGGCGCCTCGTGCAATTCAAAAAGCAGATGATGGGCTGGATGTAGGCAAGCGCCAACTTGTTATGACAGTTTGGGTGAGGAGTAGAGCGGAGCATATCAAGAAAAATAAAATATAGATCTATAGACGGCTAGGGCTTTTCTGTTTGTTTTCATGCTCTAATATGCACCGGGTTTGGGGAGGAGACATGTGAGTATGTTTCCCTGAGCGGAGAAAGTGTAAAGTTATTAGCATTTTCATCTGCAGAAATGGATTGAAATGGTGTTCGTGCAGTCACGGGTACAAGCCATTACAGGGCGCTGGCTGGCGACGTCTTCTGCAAAACACATTGGGAATAAGAAACTGTCATGCCAGGGGCAATCCTGGCCGCTTCTTGGGAGACAAGGGCTTTGAGGAGCAGATTTAAAGGGGCCTGGCTACAGTTGGAGGGCCCTCCAGGCTCCGGGGAAGGGTCTGATAACAGTTAATGGGTCACACTCTGCCTTGTCACATCCTTCGGAGAAGCTGATCCGTTTTCTAAGTCCACGAGTGACAGGATTATTGTGTAAGTGCTTCCGAAATGCTTTCATCTTGACTGTTTGCGTCTGAAGCTGCTGGAAGGGGCTTTGCCAAGAAAAGCAAAGAATAAAATAGAAACATGCCCTGTGCTCACGGCCAAGCTTTCACGAGCGCAGTGCCAGGGACTTAAGTCTCTGCAGAAAGACCTCTGTGAGGTGGAGGGAGGTGGGGTGGAGGCACATCTGAGGACAGGGCACACTACTGAAAGGACACAGAGGGTGAGGGTCACTCTCCTCACGGGACAGAGCCCCAGCCGGGAGCCCACCCCAGGCCTGCAGCCAGGCGTGCCAGAATGTCCACGGTGATGGGTGCATCCACAGAGCACGCTCTGGCCCAGGGCAGCATCTCAGTTTTGTGAGACCGAGGACAGGCGGGTTAGGGTTACCAGACAGCGCCTCCTCTCCCAAAGCCTGGAGCTTTACTGGCCCAGGTGGTGGGAGAGGATGGTGGCAGCAGTTCTTCACGTGTGGTTTGTGGTCTCCTGCATCAGTATTTTTGGCAACAGACATTGAAAAGGCAGCTTCCTGCTCCACCCAGCGCTATTGCACCAGCATACCGGAGGCCGCTGCCCACCCCTGTGCTCCTCACGGGCTCCGCAGGTGCCTGCCACTCACAGAGGTGTGAGGACCACTGACCGAGACCAAATAGCCACAAGGGACTCAAAGACACCAAGGATCGTGAAGGTGGCGCAGGACCACACAAGGTTTTGTTTAATCGTACAAGGGTCCCCCTGAGGCGGAGCCGTGTGGACAGAGACTCACATCAATAACCGACGAGGAGCTGCAGAGCCTGCGACACCACGGGTGAGGCTCTTGCTGTCCACCTCCGGGTCGCCTTGCTGTTGTCGTCAGGTGCCATCAGGCCATTCTGATCCGCAGCGACAGCTCGTGTCAGAGAACAATGGCCCCAAGGGTTTCTGGGCTGAATCTTGATGGCAGTAGCAAGGCAAGCTCTCCAGCAGCCAGCTGTCCATCCGTCTTGTTGAGGGTCTTCCTAGTGTTCACTACCCTCCTGCTTGACCAAGTAGGCTGTCCCTGGCCAGAGACTGGGTTCTCCTGATAACGTTGCCCACGTTTGTGGGATGAAGTCTCTCCTACCACTCTTGCTTCTAAGGAACCTCCTGGCTGAGCGTCTTCCAAGACAGAGTTGTTTGTCCTGCTGGCAGTCTGTGAGGCTTTCGGTCGTCTTCACCAGCACCAGCACTCAATCCTTCGTTGGTCTTCCTCGTCCATTGCCCAGCTTTCCCAGGTGCACGCGGTGATTGGAAATACCATGGCGTGGATCAGTCACACCTTAGTTCACAAACTCATGTGGGTGTGGGTGTCTTTAACATCTTAAGGGGTCTTGTGTAGCAGGGGAAATTTGAAACATTTTAAAGAGGTCTTGCGTAACAGGTTTGCCCAAGGAAATACATACGTACTTGATTGGGTTGGATTAGCCTAGGTGAGGTGTTTGTGGTCCACACAGGGGAATGGATAGCTTGCTAATGATGTAAATAAGGTACGTGGCACTTTTCTGGGGGTGGGGCCATGCAAATAAGGTATATAGAACCCTAATAGGGGCGATGGTCAGTTTTGTCATCCACTAGGCTTTCTGTCAAAATCTAGCTGATATCTCTTGTTTCACACGCTCTTCTGAATCCAGCTTGAATTTCTGGCAGTTCCCTGTTGATGTCCTGCTGAAAAAAAAATATTTTAAAATTATCTCTGCAAATTTTACCTGTATGTGATATGAATGATATTGTTTGATATTTTCTGCATTCTGTTGCCCCCCTCCATGGGCACAGTTATGACTTCCCTAAGTTGATTAGCCAGGTAGCTGTCTTTCAAATTTCTTGGCATACATAAGCAAGCACCACCAGCATTGCATCTGTTTGTTAAAATAGCTCAGTATTCTGCCAATTCCTGGAGTCATGTTGTTTGCCAATGCATGTAGGCCGATTGGATGCCATCCATTTATTCCTGATCACGTGCTCCCGAATTGGTTGACTATTGATCAGTTGTTTTTGGTACAGTGACTCTGTATTCCTTCTATCTACCGTTGAGGATTCCTACTCAAGAAAGCCAAACTCACTGCCACCAAGTTGACGGCATAGCGCCCCAACTCATAGGGACCCTATAAGACAGAGTAAACTGTCCCTCTGGGTTTCTGAGACTAACTCTTTATGGGAGTAGAAAGACTCCTTTTTCTCCCACAGAGCGGCTGGTGGTTTTAAAAGGTTGACCTTGTGGTTAGCAGCCTAATGAGCAACCACTATGCCACTGAGGCTCTCTGGTGCTTTCACTAGTTTGCTCATAGAATCCTTCAACATTACAACTTGAGGCCTGAGTTTTTTCTTCAGGTCTTTCACATTGAGAAAGAGCATGTGTTCTTCTCTTTAGGTTTCCTAGGTCCTGCACCCCCACTCACAACACACACACACACATTTTATTACAATACTTTGGCTTCTCAAATCATCCTTTAAGGAGACTTGGTGGTATAGTGGGTTATACTTTGGGTCTCTAACCTGGGCAGCTAAGTGAATGGACAGCCGTTTAAATCTGTTAGCAGTTCCACAAGGGGAAAATGAAACTTGCCTGCTCCCACATAACACAGACTATCTCAGAAATCAAGAGGCAGTTCTAGGCTGTCCTATAGGGTTGCTGTGAGTTGGATTCCATTTGACAGCAGTGAGTTTGAGTTGTTGAGTCAGAGTTGCCCTTTAACGTCTTCTGTTCATGTTTTATGTCATCATTTCTTCCATTTATTTTAGCTTTTATAAGTTGATAGAAAGTTTCTCTCATGACATCCTGTCTGGTCTTCACCTTCTTTCCTGTCTTTCTGGCATAAGTGAGCAAGCACCTTTTATTTTCTTTATGGATGATGCCCTGGAGGTCATTCCATAACGTGTCTGGTCTTCGGTCATTACTGTTCAGTGCATCACATTTATTCTCAAGATGATCTCTACATACAGGTAGGATATAATCCAGTTCATACTTTGGCTGCTGGCCTTGTTTATATTTTCTTCACCTTCAATCTGAATTTGCATATGAGCAATTGATGGTGTTTGGCAGATAGCCCTTGGCCTTGTTCTGATCAAGCTTTCTACAGCTGTAGTTGATTTGGTTTCTGTGAGTCCCGTCTGGTGTAGTCCACAAGTGTAGTCACCTCTTACTATGTTGAAAAAGGTATTAGTAAGTAGGTGGTATTGCAAAATTCTATCACGTGACCTGTAGCATCATTTCTATCACCAAGGCCAAATTTTCCAAACACTGGTATTTCCTCATTGTTTCCAACTTTTACATTCCAATCACCGATAATTATCAATGAATCTTGATTGCATATTTGATCAATTTCAGACTGAACAAATTGGTAGAGCGTGTCCATTTCTTCATCATTGGCTTTAGTGGTTGGTGCATAAATTTGAGTAAATGGTTGTATTAACTGGTATTTGCTATAGACATATAGATAGTATCCTTTACATCAAGTATGGTATTACAAGATCTATCTGGAAAGGTCCTTACTGATGATGAATGTGATACTATTTCTCTTGAATTTTTCATTCCCAACACAGTAAACCATGATTTACCAATTCAGAACTGCCAATACCAGTCAGTCTATTTCAGTCACTGATGCCTAAGATATCAATCTTTATATGTTCTATTTCATTCTCAATGACTTCCAATTTCCTAGATTCACACTTCACATAATCTATTTTCTGATGATTAATGGGCATCTGTTTCTTCTCACTTTGATGCTCCTTCAACAAATGAAGGTAGTAAAGCTTTCCATCACCCTGGTCTTTAAGATGGGTTCTACTTTGAGGAGACACCTCTTCCTCAGTTAGGCTTCGAGCGCCTTCCAGCATGAGTGGCTCCTTTTCTTTCACTATGTCAACAGAATCCTGCAGCTGTCTTAAGGTTTGAACCCCTAGTCTGTCTTAGTCTGGAAGCTCTCCTGAAAACTGTATGTCACAGGTGACCCTGCTAGTATTTGAAATACCAGTGACATCACTTCTAGCCCCACAACCACAATCAAGCCACCACAGTAAGACAAATTGACAGATGAGTAGTGGAATATTATAGGGGGCATGAAGTAGTCATTCAAAGCATGCCACATCCCCAATGGATGGAATCAGTGTATCTGATTTAAGGGTGGCAATGTTATTACTAGCTTTATTTATACTCGCTTATGAAATCAGTTTTCTTTGGTGTATATTTTTGTTAAAATTTTCTGGAAGACAGGCCATAAAATCACCATGACTTCTGAACACACCCCTCAGGCTTTCTCCTCTGATCTTGTGCAGTGCATTGCACGACACCAAAGTTCTTTTTTGGAAGGAACACCTCAAACGCTCTAATGTGTCAGTGACTATTTTAGTGGGAAAATGATTTTTTTTTTTATGTCAAATTTCGTCTCCTTTCAAGGACATTTCAGCTTGGGGTTAGCATTGCTTGTTCATGTGGGTGGTGCTAAAAGAAGGCTTTGGGTGTGGTAAAAAGATAAATCGAGTGTCAGTTGTCCAACTTTCCGTGACACTTCAGAAAATATTGATGTGACACAAAGTTATTTAGAGAAATTATATCTCATGCCCTAGACAATTTCTGGGCAGAATATCTGAGAAGTTTGACAAAACTTTCAAGAATAGATTGTCTTCAAGATTGTTGATGTTAGTCATTGACTAGTCTCGGATGAATGGTGACCTAAACGCTAACAGAACAGAATGCTGGCTAGTCTTGCAGCGTCCTCATGTTCTTTTGTATGTTTGAGCCTGTTGCTGTGTGTCTTCCATGATTATCTACCTTTTATTATCCATTTCATGAGCTGGTGGTGATCACAAGTCAGCAGTCCAACGCCACTGACCACTCTGTCGGAGAAAGACTGGGCTGTCTACTCCCGTAAAGACTTATTTACAATCTTGGAAACCCACAAGGGCAGTTCAACCCTGTCCTATAGGGTCACTATGAGTTAGTATTGACTCAATGGCAGTGAGCTGTTTCGTTTTGTTTTAATTGTTCATTTGGGGTGCTAAACTGACCCATTAATGAAAACTTATTTCATAGACAGACTTGATTAGAAATTCAAGTTGGGGTAACATTTGTACCAAGAAGGACTCTCTTCTTTGTCTTTTCTTATATCGTCTCTTTATCACTTTAGCATCTGATCATTTGCCCCAGTTAGTAAATGACTTGCCTTCACCCTATTGTGCTGGATCCTCCCTCGATGTCATCTAAGCAAATGCTAACTCTATATTCTGGCTTGAGCCCATGCCATTATCATCCCTCACTGAGAATACGGCTGTAACCTCCTCTTTGCTCACCCATTTCTCCTCTCACCTCCGTTTCTTGTTCCCAGGCATTCTCCACACAGCAGCTAAGATTATAGAGCCTCCAGTCCTCTTGTCCTTTCTACTTGACAAACCCTGATCCTCCAACTATGCCCCATCTCCCTCCCTTCCACCCCAAACTTGCTTATCTTCAACTTTGGGGCTCACTTTGGAGGTCAATTGTTCAGAAAGACCCGCCTGTATTCTGAGATTAGACTCCTTCCTTAGGTATGCTTAGAGGAGGGACAGAAAACTTTTCCCCTAAGAGGCCAGAGAGCCAATATTTTCAGTTTTGTGGGCCATATGGTCTCTGTAGCAACTATTCAACTCTGCTGTTGTAGTGTGAGAACAGTCAAGGCCATACATAAATACATGAGCATGGCTGTTCCAATAAAGCTCTACTTATTAAAACAGGCAGAGTGCCAGGTTGGGCCCATCAGCTGTAATTTGCCAACTCATGGTTCAGATAATTTTGTCCTTTTGTTTTATAGCATATCTCATAAGATGAAGCTAAGTCATTACATTTGTGTGTTTACGGATGAAAGTCTGTCTTTGCTGCCTAGACTATTTTTCCATGAGGACAAAGTTTCAATCTGCTCTGTGCATCCACCGGGGAACAATAAAAACCAAGAAAACACCCCGTTGTGATGGAGCCTTATGGCTCCTGGAGGCCCAAGTGTGTCAGAATAGAACTGTGGTTCATAGAGTTCTCAATGGCTGAATTTCTAGAAGTGGATTTCCAGGGCATTTATTTATTTATTTAGGCAACTCTGGGGTAGACTTGCACTGCCAGTCTGTCGGTAAGCCCCAGAGCAGCGCACACTGTTCATGCCACTCAGGGACTCCAGGGGATGATAGAGACCCGAAGAAAACAGCGTCTATCGCAAGCTAAGCTGGTTGGCCAGCTCATCAGGCTTTTAACCCCAGGTGTTAGCTTGACCAGTTGAGAGGAGGCCTTTGCTCTTTCCTCTAAAGAACACAGAGGCTGGAGGTGCTGCGGCCCCCTTGGTATCCGGCAGGGGCCGAGAGTGATGGTAATGCTAGAGCAGTAGATCTGAGAAAGAAAAACTTGGATTACGGCCCTGGATCAAGCCCTACTTGAATTATTATTACCTACCTCTTGACTGTCAAATTCTACGAGTCAATTTGTTCTCATTTTTTATTAAACAGATTTTATTGTCACATGCCGTGGCAAGCATATTTATCTATGACCTGACATTATCTTAGCTGTACCCTGAGGTAATAGCACAGACCGTGGAAAGCTGTTTGGATGCATTGGAAGTATCATGCATTGCTAGTGGAATGCCCAGTGGTGCTGCAACCACTGTGGAAAGCAATTTGGCAGTTCCTCAGAGAGAGAGTTTAGCAGAAATAACCTATGACATGGCAATTCTACATTCTTGAGTATTGGCCTGAAAGACGTGAAAGCAGGGACTCAAATGGTTACTCAAATGTTCATAGCCAACATTATCTACAATTGTCAATAAGTGGTAACAGCCACTAATGGATGAATGCATAGGCAAACTGCAGTAGGTATGTATTTTATAAATCCTATCCAGCCATCAAAAGAATGAAGTTCTGACACATGCTACAATGGGGATGAACCTTGACCTTGTTAGGTGCTATTCAGTTGGTCTAACTCACAGTGACCCTATGTACAACAGGACAAAATGCAGCCCCATCCTAGCTCATCCTCACACATTTTTTTTCCTATGTGAGACCTTGACGTTGCCACTGTGTTAATCCATCTTGTCAAAGGGCTTACTCTTTTTCACTGCCCCGCTACTTGGTCAAACATGAAGTCCTACTCCAGGGACTGGTCTCTCCTGATAACGCATCCAATGCGAGAGGAAGTCTCACCATCCTTGTCTCTAAGGAGCACTCTGGCTGTACTTCTTCCAAGCCAGATTCGTTGATCCTTTTGGTAACCTATGGTCTCTTCAATATGCTTTGTCAGCACCATAATTCAAATGCATTGATTCTTCTCCACTCTTCCTTATTCCATGTCCAACTTTCACATGCACACGAGGCAACTGAAATGACGATGGCTTGGACCAGGTGCCCCTTAGTCTCCAAATAACATCCTTTCTTTTCAACACGTTAAGGAGGTCTTGGGCAGCAGATTTACACAATGCAATGCACTGCTTAATCTCTTGACTGCTGCTTCCATAATCACTGGTTATAGATCTAAGCAAGATGAAATCCTTGACAACTTCAATCTTTTCTCCATATGTCTTGGGAGAATGGTGTTACATAACGGTACAGGTATGAGGGTTTGGGCTCCCTTTACGTTGAGGTATCATCTATTCTGAAGCCTGCAGTCCTCGATCTTCATCAACAGGTGCTTCAAGTCCCCCCTTTCAGGAAGCATAGTTGTATTGTCTGTGTCCCTCCATTGTTATTAGGCCCTCATCCAATCCCGATACCTCATTCTTCTTTATGTATTCTGACTTCTCTGATTTACTCGGCATACAGATTCAATAAGCATGGTGAGAGGATACAACCCTGGTGCACACCTTTTCTGATTTTAAACATGCACTTTAAATGACCACGTGTCTGTCAATTTGTTGGACGGTGGTGACTTGTGTATTGCTGTGATGTTGGAAGCTAGGTCACTGGTATTGCAAATGCCAGCAGGGTCACCCAGCATGAACGGGTTTCAGCAGAGCGTTCAGATTAAGAACAGACTGCAAAGCAGGAATAGGCTGTCTACGTCTGAGGAATTAGCCCCAGAAAATCTTATGGCTGGAACGGAAACATTGTCAGATACAGAAAACCTCATGAAAAGAACCTTGATGACATTATTCTAAATTAAGGAAATATCACACAGGAAGACACATCTTGCGTGATTCTACTTTTAGGAGGTACCCAGGATGGGTGCGTTCATAATAACTATATTATGTATGTTTTAACACACAAAAAAGAGGTTTCTGCAAAGAGAGTATGGGGCTCAGAAGCCACGTGTGTTTGTTCAATGCATGAATAATTATTCTCACTAACAAGAACAGATGATTTATGAAGCACTATTTAGAATGGTACACCTTCCCACATCCCTCTATTTTACATTTTGATTACAGAAAAATTTGCCCTGCTGGTCAGTTAGGGAGAACTCAAACTAGAACAAATATAAAAATATTTAGCATCTGAATATATAGTTAAGGGCACCAGGAAAACAGAGTGCAAATTACATGCCATGATGATGCCCATCATTCCAGGAATCGATGTTGCTTTGTTGTTAGGGGCCGCCGAGTTGGCCCCAACTTCTAGCGGCCCACGGAACACCAGAAGGTAGCACGGCCTGGTCCCGCACCATCCTTACAGGTATTCAAATGTTTGAGTCCATTTTTGCGCCACGGTGTCAATGCATTCCGTGAGGAACGAGATCTTATATAAAAAGAGGCTTGCCTGCGTACTGGTTCAAATAAAATGTACGGAAGAACCAAGTTTTAACAGTGTTCACTCTAAATAGAAATCTTCCCCATAAAATGAATTCCAAATTAATTTGGTTGATTCCAAATAGAAAATTCCAAATAGACCTCCAAATGAAAAACTTCCAAATACAAATCTCTTCCCCTGAGACGTCAGTTCTGAATAATCAGAAGGATGAAAAAAAAAAGAAAGAAAGAGAGAAAGAAGAAAAGGTGGATTCAATCCCCAAACACATCCGAGACAGGCTGCCCTGAGTCTTGGGCACCAGCTTTTCAATCTTCATCCTGAGCAACGAGAAGAGAACTAATTTTCCTTTGTCTTCCCATCCAGGAACGTGTATAACCATTGTGAAGGATGCTTGCCAGGACATGAACCTAGTTGGTGAGGAGAGGGTGGGGCGTCAGACTCTAGGAACCAATGCTGCAAAGCTGAGAATAAGAGAATGATGACAAGACCAGAGGCAAAGCTCAGCTCCGATTTATCTCTCTCTCCCTCCGGCACTGATTCTTTGCCCCGCTGGGAGTAACACCCCGGTCCTTCAAGCCAGAAACCGAAAGCAGTTGGCCACAGAGTGTATCCTCACTCCTGGCGACCCCCTGGGGC
>NW_022103968.1:11559497-11564613 GCF_000313985.2 Echinops telfairi
GCCTCAGGGCCTTTGCACTTGCTCTCTCTGCCTGCACAGTTCAGTTCCTGTCTTCAAACTCCAAGTCCCTTTGTTCTACAGCCCCAGTCTGCACAACTCCCAGTCTCGTTGTTCTCAGAGAAGGATCCCTAGACCATGTGATTAACAATATCAGCCCTTCTTCCACATCTCTCTTCTTCTTCCTGCTTGATCTTCCTCCACAGCATAACTATGAGCTGATCTAACAGGACAACATAATTCTTCGCCGGCCTACTCCTTACCTGTTTCCCCACCTGATGAAGCCTTCCATTGTTCTGTTTACTCTCCCTCCCCTCAGCACCCCAGACAGCACCTGGCACACAGCAGCAACCAGATGCATATTCATGGGTTGAATCCGGTGCATCCAATTTCTATAGGTTCACTTGACAAGCACATTAAATCCACTGTTTGATTTTCTCATCATACGAAGAAGTCTTCGTCACTGCCAACCTCCCTGGGGCAGCCCACGTGGCTCCAGCTACTGACGCCCGGGTGGCAAGAGTGCAACCTGACTCATTTATTCCAGATCAAACTCAAACACCAGGAATGTAAAGACTGTCACACGTTCCCTCATGGAATGGAGACAGACTTTTTCAAGAGGATTAGCTTATAAAGGCAGATAATCCTCCTGGGCGGGATAAATAGATCTTATAGAAATTCCTGAAGCACGTTCTACATAAGGTCTTTTGCTAAAATTAAATTAGCAACAAGATGAGCTTTTCTTGAGGTAAATTAAAGTTGGTTTTCTTTTACAAGCTATTTTAAATGATCATAATCTAATAGGAGACTACTACTCCAGACACATGGCTCTTCAAGTGCCTCAGGTGGAACCAGGAGCACCCCCATCCCTACACATACCCCCCCCCCCTCACACACACACACCACTCCACCCAGGGGAGAGGAGGAGAGAAAGGAAGCTCTTAAAGGGGTACTATCCAAATGTGCAAAGGGTGGCAGATCCGGGACTTAAAATAGTATTGCTGTTTGTTGCTATGTTGTCAGCAGAAGCCGGGGCTAGATGAAGGCAGATGAGGTCCCTGGCACTACTAATCTGTGGGGCCCCCACCTCTGTTTACTCATGCATTCCAATGGGATCCGTCCATTTCTGCTGTGCCCCCAGAGCTGCTGTGCTCTGGACCCCAAGGCCTTGCCAATGAGCCTGGCATGCCAGCAGATATGGTGCCCCGCAGCTGCAGTAGAAGCACAGTTGACAGCTCCGGGGCTTGGACAAGCAACAGGACCAGTGGTCCAGACAGTCCGTGGGGCTCCACACCCGTGCCCAGGCCTCTTAGCAGCCCGCACTGCCGGGGGAGGACTGCGCCCAAAGGAGCAAAGTGTGGCTAGTCTAGGAGTGGGTAGAGTCAGTGGTAACTGATGCTGGGAAGAGGAGCTCACCCAGCGTGGGCCAGAGAGGAGGAGGAAGAAGAGGAGGAGGGTGGGAGAGAGGGGCCAGTTGAGCACCCAGGTCCTGAATGACCCCATTGTGCCTTCTGCTGCAGGGTTTCGTCCCTCCGTGGGGGAAAGCAGCAGTAACCCCTTGCCCTGGACTCCTCCTGTTCTAGCAGGGGCGCCATTAAAGGCTGCCTCAGTTACTTCTTTTAAACCAAGAGCTCTTAGCTATTCATGATGCACCTTGTTTTTCAATGTAATTCTGATATTAGACATTGAATGCAGATCAGTATGTGCCATTTTTGCAGAAGGAGATGAACTGAATTATTACATTTTCAGTGAATGTAGGGTACAAAGATTTTTACTACATATTTTCTACAAAAAAAGAATATATTTGACACATGTTCTACAGGAAAGAAAATTACTCTGTCAACTTCGTTGCTTCCATGATCAATTAAAAAATCTGTTGATCCCCCACAACAAAAAAACTGACTTGCACCAATTTTGCATTACAGAAACATCAAGTTGATGCTTGTTTGGTAAAAAAGCTGTAATTATAAATGAGCAAATGAAAACATGTCAAAAAAGAAAATTTAATGATCATAAAACAAGTATTACAACAAATTACTGCATTTTATTTTAAAATAGATGTTTCATCTATAACGAGTTATAATTAAAAACATTTCTTTCCAGTCTGTGTTCTTACAAATTCTTCAACGATTTCATCACAATTAAGTGGTGAACAATATCTACTTCCGTTCATAACAAAGGGTCTTGAGTCAAGTCTTTCATGAATCACTGCTGAACGCTGAAGGGTTTTTGAGTTGCGTGAGGGGCGAAAATGAGCATACTATTGTGTAGTTGGCATTATTAAAACTAGGAATATGAATAAGGAAATGTCACTATTGGGAAAGAAACATTGTGTTTGATCTTCTATGAAGGAATTGTACATGTCTACATGTGTAAAATTTCTCTTTCCCGAATCTCTACACCAAGCAACCTCCAACTATGGCCCACGGGCCATATGCAGCCCCGAGGACATTTATCCGGCCTGCCGGGTATTTTTGCCCTGTTTTGTTTTTTTTACTTCAAAATAAGATATGTGCAGTATGCATAGGAATTTGTTCAAAGTTTTTTTAAAAAACTATAGTCCAGCCCTCCAATGGGTCTGAGGGACAGTGAACTGGCCCCCTGTTTAAAAAGTTTGAGGACCCCTGTGCTACACTTAGTTTTCATGTAAGAATGGAGTTGTCCCACTGCTCTGTAAAGGTTCGTCTAAGCCTGCACTGATTTCTTAGCTGCCTCAATGCAGTCTTCATCGGGTATATTCACATAGTTTACAAAGGAATTGAAAGAACTTTATACCCTTTGATCATGTTTCTCCTGTACAATGCAAGCATGTCAGTGATGGTGCAGCACATATGTGGTTACATGAAATTGATGTGTCACTTAGTGATTCTTCTGCAGGCTTCTGTCATTTCCTCGTTTCTCTCTAATGCAGCGGTTCTCAACAGGGGTCACCCGACTCATCACAGTAGCAAAATGACAGTGCTGAAGTAGCAATGAAAACAATGAAAAAATAATTTTATGGTTGGGGGTCACCACCACATGAGGAACTGTATGAAAGGGTCGTGGCATGGGGAAGGTTGAGAACCACTGTTCTAATGCTTCCATGATGGTTGACGCCTCGGAATGTGCCTAAGAGCTTGTTGATTAACACTTGTGTAGAATATGATCAAGCAGTGTATCTTGTGCAACCAACAAGAAGAAAGGGAACTCACTTGATACCGAAATGAAAACATTTCATGTTTGAGAAATAATAGTACTTTCGGGGTCTGGGGACATTTGCTCTGTTTGTATTACTATATTAAATGTAAGCTCAATTGAGTCTACATGCCTGCCAAATGTATTTTAGGGTTAGAGTTATAGATATTATTGCTTACAAAAATTAGGACATAACTCTGTATGTCCATGCTGTACAGTTAAAAACAGGACTGAATTCATTGCAATGCTTGACTTCATCGAATCCCTCACTCTTGCATGTCATCGGGACGGGAGTTGCCATTCTTTATTTTTACCATGACATGCACAAGAGCACACGCTGGTGTTTGCATCATGACAAAGGGCGTGGTTGGCTTCCTGTCTGGAGCTGGCATTGTACAAGGCAGCTCTCTGGACATGGATCAGAGACCTATTGTCTGATTAATAGACTCCATCCATGCCCAGCAGCATCCACGCTCATGGTTTATCCAGCTGCATATTGGGTGAATGTAGCAACAGTTAGACTCGACAGCATGCTCCCCGCACCCCAACCCCCACCCCTGCCCCCCATCCTCCTCTTGTTTATGACAAACAGTGTACTCTCAAGAAACCTGCGGAGATAAGGCATTTCAGTTACACACGACCAGACCATAGGGATGGATATCACGGAAAGCATTGCAGTTGCAGGGGCCTTGCAGCTTAAACAACCTTGCTCGTGGGCACCCTGGTGACCTGGCATGAACTTTATTTCTGGTTGGCATATTCTCATGCACTGGAGCTGGTATCAGTTGCACTTAGTGGCCAACCAGTTCTCTCTGACTATGGTGCTTGTTTTGCCCTAGGTCCTGTCTGGTTGGCATCTCTGGGTCTTTGCGTTGGGTAACTGTGGTAGTTATTTAATCGTTTGTCAATTTGAGGGGATTAAGAGGGAAGGAGTGGAGTCTAGCCTGTCAATCGGGTCATAGCCAAGGAAGCCTCTGTGTGGGCATGGCCTTCTCCTGAGAATTCTGGGAACTCTGGTTTTTCCTCCTTGGAGGCAGGAGAGACTCTCTGCTCACACCCTGGGAGACATAGCAGCTGACAAGACACATGGAACTACACTAGAGCCCTGGGAGCTGGAGAAGCCATGTGGAGACCCCTGCCAGCACTGAGATGCTTACAACGCCACTGGATCCACAAGACTTCCCACCCACTGGCCTGTGATCTTCCTGCATTTGGCGCCATTGCATGTGTTTCCTGAGTCTGAAGAGGAGATGGCAGATTGGTATAGGACATATGGGCTAATATTGGACTTAAGGACCTATCTGGACTGGGCTGGGATGTTTTCCAAATATTCAATTGCTCTTGTATATAAAGTTCTTTCATATACACATATGAGTCTCCCTGGATTTGTTTCTCTAGTCAGCCAAGCCTAACATAGTAATTGATGCCCTTGCTTTGTTGACACCCTAAACACATGCTCACCTTGCTCATTGGGTAATATGACCCCGGCTCCAAACTCATGGTGGCTCCATGTAAGTAGAAGTAATGCTGGGCAGGCCTGTGCATCCTCAGGGGACCTGCCATTTTTGAGTCCACTGTCGCCTCCAACCTTGGGGTCTATCTTCCTGAACTTTAGAAGACAACGTTCTGTCGGGTTCTACAGGCTCTGCTTGTCTGAATTTGGGGGAACAGAGTGCCAGGCCTTTCTTTGTAGCCTGCCACAGTCTGGAAGTTCCCTGAAACCCATCCACCATGGGTGGCCCTGTGGGTATTTGACAAACTGGTGGCACAGCTGCCAGGATGGCAGCCACATGCAAACCCCTCCAGTGTGGTGAGCTAAGAAAGCAAACCCACACATCCCGGTGACTTAGGAAAGACTCGTTGCTCAGGTTGTGTCTGTAACCTTGTGAAACGCCCCAAGGAGCTGCGATGGATGGAAAGGCCCTTGACTCCCCAACGTACTGCA
>NW_022103968.1:11564741-11567296 GCF_000313985.2 Echinops telfairi
ACACACACACACACACACACACACACACACACACACACACGCCTCTGTGGTTTGCGTCTCTCCTGCAAAGAGTCTGGTACTGCCAAGGGCAGTGAGAGCATCTTCCTCTCCCGTAGGTGCCGGTGCTGTCCCTGCTCTGGACTGAGTCGCACCACTGTGCAAATATTTTGCTTTCATATATCATCTGTAGCAAGTGTAATACTGAGATTTAAAGGTAAATAGTAGAGAAATTGCAGTTGTGTTATCAGCCTGACATTCCTATCATCGCAAATCAAATTCTACCAGGTACAGCCCAAAGCAAATAGTGGCTGTAGTTGAAACCCTCTTTGTGGTCCCTTTCAAACCATAGAGATAAGGCTGTGATTTTGGTCAACAAATAATCAAGTTAAAAAAAAAAAACACATCTTGTAAGGGTTAGCCTCAGCTAAGGGGTTGAACGCTTTATTTTAGAATCATCTTTTCTTCGCACTAGCAGCAGTTGGAAGTAAATTGGAGGAAATTAACGTGCTGGATGGGATTTAGAATGAGGTGAAAAGTAAACTTGTCTTGGAATATTAAGCCCTGTTTAGCGGCTGGTAGGATCTTGCTCGCGATGTGGCTGCAGGTGTCTACGCTGAAGGGCTCAGACCTGAGGCTGCTTCTTCTCCATGACAATGGGCAGTGGGACAAGTGTAGATGTGAAGCCAGGAGGAAAGATATTCATCCTTCCATCCATCCATCCATCCATCCATCCATCCATCCATCCATCCATCCATCCATCCGCTCACTGGATCAATCGATCATCTGAGGTCCTAGGGTCAAGTCCTGTGCTAGGATTTGGAGTGATGAGGTTGCCCCACCTAGTAATCTATACAGAAACGCAAACTAATAACACCTGGGCACCACATGGCACTGACACGGTTTGGTACTGCACCGTAAACAGACAAAAGCTTCTCCAAGGCGCCGGTTCAGTCTGGAGCGACATAAGAACAAAGTTGGGCAGGTGACTTTGGGGGCTTAGCCCACGCGGGAGTTCCCTAGGGTGGGCTAGAAGCTGATCCCCACCATTACAAGAGTGCATATGCAGGGCTTCTCTTATGTGATCACCCATGTGGTAGGGTGGAAGGGATCAATGCAGGGAAGAAGGAATGGGAGACGGTCAGGGTTCAGATCTTTACAATGGAGTCAGCATTTCACTAGCTAGGCCCAGCCCAGGGGAGTTGCCTATCTAAGAATGGAACATACCGATGAGCTTAGTTCCAGTTCCCTTGGTTTACACTGAGCCAGGGACACAGACCCTGGAAGCCCAGGAGCTACCAGTGAGAGTGGACTGGCTACCCAGGGAGAACGCAGGGGCAGTCACAAGAGGGGGAGTGCAAGCTGAGCAGCAGGAAAACCGAACTCCTCGATCTGAGGCAGCTGTTCAACGTCTGCAGATAAGAAGGGTCAATGGATATTCACAACTCCAGTCTTTCCTGTGGAGCCCTGGCGGCGGCGTGGTTATGCATTGGGCTGCTAACCATAAAGAAGGTTGGCAGTTCGAAACCATCAGTCACCCCGAAGGAGAAAGATGGGGCTTTCTACCGCTGTAAAGAGTTACAGGCTCAGAAACTCAACAGACTGTTCGACTTTGTCCTACAGGGTCGCTGTGAGTCAGCACTGACTTGATGGCAGTAAGAGAGTTTTTGAGTGTTCTCTGTATCTTCTTTTGGACTAATTCGATGTCTCACCCTGTTCACGAGGAACTGGAAGTATTTTATGTTGGCCTTTCACAAGCTTGTTCCGTGTTGGGGGAGGAGCTTCCTTGAGTCTCTGTGTATGTGACACAGGTAAATAAGACGTGGTCTTCACGTGGAAGGGATGAGCGAGGGAGAGAGACAACTGACTGATTCCATTCAATTCCACAAGGAGTGTCCGCATGCCTCCATGATTCCTGGCAGAGTGGAGGTTGTGAAGATAAGCAAGACATAGGCTTGTCCAGGGAAGACCCTCACTGACGAGCTACCAGGAAAACCACATAGGAGTCTTGGTGCCAATAGCGACCTCCAAGGCGAGGGGCTGGAAGTGCCAGACACTCATTTTCCCAGCCTCTCGGACACAAGGGCACATGATACTGCGGCTCCAGGAATCTGGTCGAAGCACTTTGGATGTTGAACTTGAGACTCAGGCAAGCCAGGACCTTGAAAGGAATATGCTTCCCTTTCTCCTGTGTCAATCCTGAGGAGCAGTATGAAATGACTGGCTCATGCAGCAAGCGGCTATTTAATGTTCTCTGCAACTGGCAACGTGTTCTCCAAAGTGTTTTGACCGCTTCACGTTCCCAGGTGGAGTGGGTAGTCAGCTGTTTTGCACTAACCATTCTAACACCTGTGTGGTGGACCCGGTGTGGTTTCAATCAGGAGATTCCTAATGGCTATGGATGCTGAACGTCTTCTCCGGTGCTTATTAGCCATCCGCATATAAGGGAACTTCCAAAAGTTCCTGGAAAAAAGTGAAGTGGAAAGATAGTGGAATTTCCCACAAACTTTATGAAGCTCCCTCCTGTTTCCTTTGCTGAGTTCCCAGCTCATTTAATG
>NW_022103968.1:11567396-11570409 GCF_000313985.2 Echinops telfairi
GAGAGAGAAGGTCTGGGATTCCCATTCTCGACAAGTAGACCTAAAGACAGAAAACAAATCAAGCAAGGAAAACGAAGAGTCCGGAAGCTGGGCCATCGGGGGAGAGAAGGTTAATGTGCATATAATTGGAGAGAATGGGACAGGTCTTCTGAAGATTGTGCTCAGGACTTGGTCCTGGAAACAATGAATTCATAAAATATATTTGAATAGAGGGAACTTTCTGGTTCTTTTCGCTTTGATTGGCTCAGATTTACATTCTCTGTGGCTGTGGTGACCCAATGAGGAGGGGCTGACTTCCCCGGAAGCAGAAGCTCCAGGTGAATACCGAGAGAAGTCCTTCTCTAGTCATGCAAAAGCAAACACACGACCACCAGCAAACGCGGAAAAGGGTTTGGGCGGAAGTGGGTGTTGTTCTCCCACTCTGAAGAATACTTGGCCAGTGTCCTGGATGGCTCAGACCAGAGACTGAAAACTGGGAAACAATGACCCCAATCAGGCAGCAGGACTATTGAATCCATCTGACCAGGCAGCTGTCAAAGCAATCACACCTGCGTGTCTTCCGTGGGGGAGTCCTTCTCCCATTTGCCATCATCCTCTTTACTCTCTATTGCCTGGCGCCCTGCTGCTAGGCTCTGCGCCACTTCTTATAGGATGTGGGAGACCCAGAAGGGAGACTTATTTGCGACTTCTGGTTTCAGCATTCAGGGCTCTGAAGGTAAGGTATTAAACTCTGATTTGCAGCCTGGCAGTTATAGAAACTGGAACGCGGGATTGTGTAGTGTGTGGTTGGGCCTTTGAGTTGATCTCAACTCATAGTGCCCCGCTGAGAGCAGGCAGAGCTGCCCCATTGGGTATTTGGGCTGTCGTCTTCACGGAAGCAGATCGCCGGGTCTCTCCTGGGAGTGCCTGGGTAGGTTGGAACCGCCGACTTTTCAATTAGCAGCTGAGCGCTTCACCACTGTGCTACCACGGCTTCTTGGAACACAGCATTTTTCCGTTGAAAATGATTGTCCATCCCTTGGGCTTTTGTCTTTTTGATATTTGCCAACTAGCGTAAATTCATACTCATTCGCAACAATTTGCAAGTAGCTTCTGGGAGTCGTGATGTTTCAGGCTCCCTCTTGAAAATAGTTCTGTGGCCTCTTCCAGTAACCAATTTACTAGGGCCATTTTTTTGGCTGCTCATGCCATTCATTAAGCATTGGATGATGTGTTCCAAGCATCATTGGTGGATAAGGAAATGGATATATGTTCCTATAATGCCTTTCTAGATAGTTCAACAATCTTGGTTTGCTTCCTACCTTTAGAGGAGTACTGGGAGCCAGTTTAGCAAGCACCTCAAGAAATGGCCAAGCCAAGCCTCTCCAAGTTCAACTATTATACAGACAGAAAGAGGCTTTCAACAAATAAATCCTAATTGCTTCAGCAAATTACAATGAGCTTCTGGTTATGCTTTCTTAGCTTTTGCATCCAAGAGTCATGCAAATGTAAAAAAACAAAATAAAAACAGAACTGAGGCTGTGAACTAAGAGGTTTGCGCCAGGACTCAGTCCACTTGATCGATGGATTATTTTTTCTCACTCTGTAGAGTGTGAGGAGGCCTGATAAAGAGCACATGTTATACCCTGAAAATGTCTTTAGTATGTAATACATTAGAAACAATCCACGTTTAGGTTAAAGAAACTGTTGTTGTTATTTCCCCTTATATAGAGCTGCAGAATTCCAGACATAGTGCTTTGAAAACCAGAGCCTCCTAAATGAGGGTTTAACGTTATTTCTTCGTATTCATTTAGGGAGTTTCGGATCGGGTCATATTTTGAACATATGTATAAAACAACATTCCATAATTGATTTATTAACATATGAGGTCATGTTTATGATTTCTTTCTGAAACATTTGAAAGCAAACTATAACGGCATAATCCTATAAAATCTATTCATCACAAACCTGCTTCAAAAGTTCATAAAAAGCGCAGAGAACGCCAGCATATTGCATTTAGTTACGCTTGGAGTTGGTGCTCCAAAGGATAAATGAATACGATTTGTATTTGCTATGGATCGGGCTGTGTTTTATTCACATTGGATTCCATCTCAGGAGGGAGTTGGCTAAATAAGTCCAAATGGCAGAGATTCAGAAATCCAGGAAAAATGCAAACATCACATTTTTTTCTCCGTGGTGGACAAGACAGGCACGATTTAGGAATCCTTTAGAAAATAGTATATTTTCAAATGTTTTGAGTAGGCCACAGAATTCCTCAAAGCTAAATCCTTTCCCATCCCGTTGATCTTTAACTGCCAGAGCCTGTGATCTTAAAAACATACAGTGTATACTTCGCTACGAAATAAAAAACAAACACATTGCAGTCAAGTCGATTCTGATTCACAGTGACCCTGTAGGCCAGGCGTCCTCAAACTACGGACCACGGGCCACATGTGGCCCACCGAGGACATTTATCCAGCCCACCAGGTATTTTTGCCCCGTTTGTTTTTTCACTTCAAAATAAGATATGTGCAGTGTGCATAGGGATTTGTTCATAGCATTTTTTAAAACTATAGTCTGGCCCTCCAATGGGTCTGAGGGACAGTGAACTGGCCCCCTGTTTTAAAGTTTGAGGACCCGTGCTGTGGGCTCTGGAAACAGTTGTAGCATCGCTCAGAGGCGCTGGAAGGCATAGACCTCCACAGAAGCAGATGACCCTGGCAGATGATCAGGTTTTTAAATCTCCTTTTGGATGAGATACTTCTCTCTTGTGGAGACTGTGCTGTGTACTAGAAGATATATCCAGCGATTGCAATAGTTACCCATCAGTTGTGACAATGAAATTGTCTCTAGACATTGCCAAATGTCCTCTGGGGGACAAAAATCTCCCTTGGTTGAGAACCACTGGTTTAGCTATTGAGTTAGTTTATTGTGCCAACCTGGCCGCTAAACACATGTGGGGTTAATTGAAGGGCGGAGAGATAAATGGCTCGGTGAGCCTCGCCTTTCTAGTTCTCGGGTCTCTTGCTTTGTG
>NW_022103968.1:11570509-11599187 GCF_000313985.2 Echinops telfairi
TAAACACATGTGGGGTTAATTGAAGGGGGGAGGGATAAATGGCTTGGTGAGCCTCGCCTTTCTAGTTCTCGGGTCTCTTGCTTTGTGATGGTCGGACCAGGGTGCAGCTGCCTTAGCCAGTTCTCTGCTTCACCTGGCAAGGCTGACTTCCTGCAAGACACCCCCAAGGAGAACCTGCATGGACCTACCCTGATGCAGCCCTGGGTGCTGGAACAGCTGTGTGGAGACCCTTGCCAGTGCTGAGATGCTTACACACTCACTGACTCAGCTTTCCTCCTGCAGTCGGCATCACTGTGTGTGTTTTGTGAGATGGAGGAGGACTTTGCGGATTGGTGTTGGACATTTGGGTTAATGGGTTAATGTTGGACTTGTGGGCTTGGGCAACACTGGGTTGGGATGTTTTCTTGATGCACACTTACCCTTTATATAAAACTCTCTCTTATACATGAGTTTCTGTGGATTTGTTTCTCTAAAGTACCCAGACTAACACAGTTAGTCTCTAGCTTTCCGTTGAAAGGACAGCAGGAAACTCTTGGTCCATTTCCAAGATTGCTCTACTTTTCCCAGAAAGAAACGAACTGTACAAAAGTTCAGTACTTTGGCCAAGAATGTATCACGAAAAGGTGGCAGAATGTAATATACCACCATTTCTGATTCCCGAATATTTGTTTTTCTTTCCACCATTCTGAAAATAGGGGGATTGATGATACTCGGCTTCTGGCATGAAACATCTCCTTAATAAATATTTGTAGTTTAAATAAGCCCAACCATAGGTTGACCTATTTACCTATTTTCCATAAACATTGTGAAGCCCTCCATACCTATTTAAATGGCATAAAAGAATCTTTAGGTTCTCCTGCTAAAGAAGTTTGAAAAAAAAAACACTCATTCCCCAGCTAATTTTTATATATATTTGCCAAGAAGCCCTCTGTCTAGGTTTCAGAAATCGAATTTCACCATTCTTTGGGGGTTTCTCGGTCAACGTTTAAATGGTCTGGTGCAAATGAGCATCCTGATCCTATAGCTCTGTGTGTCCACTTCAACGATTTCCTCCAGACCAATGCCGAGAAGTGGGGCAGCTGACCCAGAGACTAGGGATTGTTTGAGAAGATTCTGCTCAGAGTTTCCAGGAAAGCGGTATCGATACTCCCCTCTGGCAGTGACGGACTCCTGCGACTGTGACATTCTGAGCAACAGTCATGCGGATTTCTGCTCTCTGGCCACCTGAACGCGGTCTGCCGTGGTTTACCCACGTCTCTCAGCAGTCTTCCCAGTGGCTCTGTGAGCCTGGAAATGCTGACCCACCCCTCCCAGGAATCCGGGGCTCCAAGGGGTTCAAGGGTCCAGACTCACAAAGAGAGGAACAAGGTGTGACAGCATTCAAAGTCCTTTAACCCTTTTGCTGGGACCTGAGAAGCTAGAGTTTTTCCACTCGATCTCGTTACCTTCCATGAGGTGCTGAAAACGAGCTCTCGTTTCCTGTGACTTGGTGTCTCTCTGTGTAACTCCCCTCGCCCCACCCCATTTAAACAATAGTCTTTGTTTTGGAGAGTAGAATTAGGGTTAGGGGCAAAAAACTGCGAGCAGACAGTACAGAGCGGCTCCGTACACACTCTCTTTCCTGGCCCTTCTGCATTTCTCTGGCATTAACTACTTGAAAAGCAGGGAGCTTTGAGGACTAAGGAGCCCCTGACCCAAACCATGGTGTTTTAATCACCTCCTATGGATCTGAAAGTAGGACATGGAATGAGGAAGATGGAAGGAGAATCCAAGCATTCGAATGATGGTGCTGGGGAAGATTAGTGAAAGTATCCTCAACGTCTTCCAGAAGGACAATGAAATCTATCTTGGGAGAATGGCCAGAGTGCTCCTTAGCGGCAAGGATGGCAAGCTTCACCTCACACACTTTGGATATGGTGTCAGGAGAGACCCAGCCCTGGAAAAGGACACCGTGCTCGGTACAGAGAAGGGGAAGGAACACAGAGGAAGACCCTGGATGAGACAGACGGGCACCTTGACCCCGTGGTGCATCAATGGGCTCAGGCATAGACACGACTGGGAGGATGATGCTGGACTGCGCGTGGTTTGCTCTGTTGTGCACAGCCTTACTCTGAGCCAGAACCGACTTGATGGTACCTATCAACCTCAGCAGAGTTTCCATGAGGGCCCAGTCTTGGTGCTGCATGGCCCTGTGGTTTGACTCAGGCAGAACGCCGTGCCCCATCGTTACAGGACTGCACAGAATGGTGGAGCTACCTCCACAGCCACATGGGAACCCTGTGTTAAGGGAAAGGTCGATAGTTCAAAGTGACCAGAGGTTTCCAGAGAGAAAAGACCTGGTGATCTGCTCGCATCGAGGTGACTGTCTACGAACCCCCTGGGGTAGAGGACCACTGTCACTCAGCTCACTTGATGACACCCAATAACCAGGAGCATCTACTGCACTCCCTACTCCCACCTTCTGCCCCCCAAATCAAGTTTAAGTTTTACAAACTACCACTTGATTCTCACTCAGGTGTCTGTAGAGTCTTACTTTTTAATGTTATTTCCTTTCATTGTGGTTTAGGTCTGACTTAGTCTACCACGGTCCCAGCAACCACCTCAAATCCGAAACACCTTACACATAGCCCCATCCCCCTCCACACACACACTCACCTGATACCTCTAAGGTTAATACAAACTCATCGTATTTTATTTCTCTTGACTTCCCGTTTCATATCCAGGTGGCACAATAACCAATCAGGGTTCCCTGCTAACCCGAAGGTCATTCCCATGATGCCCGTGTTAAAAATCACGCGGTGCAGGACCAGGGAGTGTTTCCTTCTCTTGTGGCTAAGGCGGCCATGGGTCAGAGCTGGCTGAATGGTACCAGCACCAGCAAACATTAAATCTCACTACCAGCAGGAGGGAGCCCTGGTGGGCCCTCGCCGCTGTCTGCCCCAGCCAAGATCAACAGTCTCCAAAACCCCACGTAGAGTCAACGTCAACTCAATGGCAGTGGGTTTGGCCTGGTTTGGGGTGATGAGACTAAGACACGTGTGTTGCTGGAAGAAATGGTCTGTAGCCATCCACTGACAGCAGACATTAAACGCGTCTCATTTGAAACAACCCCGAGCGTGGATGAGCTGGAAAGTTACCTTTGGTTCTGTTTAGAAAGCTTGACCTTCAGCATTGGCAGGTGAGGGATGAGTGGGAGTCAGGTTGAATTACCAGGGGAGAGAGAAAGCTGCTACAGCTATTTCTAGAAAGCTGGGTTAAGGAACCAACTGTCAGAGACAATCAATAGAAATCCTTTCTTTTAGGAAAGGGCTGGAGTCCCTGGTGGCACAAATAGTTAAGCATTCTACCCCTAGCCAAAAGGCAGATGGCTTGAACCAACACAGGCACCTTGGGAGACAGGCCTGGTGACCTCTGCACACCTGGGGCTGCCGGGAGTTGGAACGGAGAGGGTAACAACTAACACTAACCACAGAGCAGAGGGGTCAAAGGGCAGTAACAGAGAAGTCAGAAAAGGAGGAAGAGCAGGGGATCGAGCATGGAAGAGTTCCGAGGAAGGGGCTCAAGCTGAGATAGGAAGGTCCAACACGCCAGTGGCACAAGGGCCTGGTCCACCCAAAGCCCCAACTTGATGAGGATCAATGTTGGGGCGGGACCATGCAGAGAGTCTTTCAGGGGGATTATGAAACCAACCAGGAAGAAAGTGCAGCACGCAGTCCTGGTGCACCCCTGCCAAGATAGTTTATGATCATCTGAGTTCCATGCTCTGGAGCTAAAGGGTTGGACTCAGCCCAGCATTGAAAGCGATCTGCATTCTCCAAACTCAGAGATGGGAAGAGAGAGCGAGAAAACCAGCCATCTGAGGGAGTTTTATGGATAAGCCCCATGAGGATTCAAGAATGCGTTGTACAGAACGAAAGGCAACTTACAAGGATTTGGAGAGATTTCTGACAGAGACCATGAAATCTGGCTCACGGAAACATCCATGAGTCAGGGGTATTGCTTTAAATAAGAACAAAACTAATTCCACTAAGTGAATTATTGCTGAGTAGGAGACCAAAGGAAAGTTGGGATTTTATTTTAACTAGTATGTAATTGCTTCTTCACCGTCTTCTACTGCCCTCTGTGGCTGACTCGTCTAATACAGGATACAGAGATGACTTCTAAGATATATGCTGGCTTGGGGCCCAACTGGGATTGAGAAGGAGCCCAGATCCCATATCCACAGCCTCAAAGAAAACCCAAACACAATACTTTTCACATGAGAATGATACCACCTGTCAATCAGAACCAGGAGGGCTTATAACATTGTTGTGGAATCCTGTTGAGGCCATTTCGACTCAGGCCAGCCCATAATTCCTATGGGAGAGGACATAGGACATACAATTGCCCCATGGGACAATATTGAGGTGGTCATCTTTATGACAGTCGATCATCAGGCCTTTCTCCCATGGGGCTCTGGGTGGGTCTGGACCACCAACTTTGGCTCAGGCAGGTTAGAATCCCATTCTAAAGATCAAGAGTGAGATGGGAGCCAAGCTAGGGTCAGGTCACGGTCTAGAAAATGGAACCCCGATTCGGTCTCAAAGAAAACAGAGTAAACAGTGGCTTGAAGGTGCTCCTGAGGGAGGAGAGGCTGTAGTCAGGGTGTGGGAAGAGTGTGGTAGAGAGGAGAGAGCAGGGACTTCTGATGGTCCAGAGAAAGAACTTCAAACTCCACCCCGCTTTGTTCCTCACCTTCTGAGTCTCGCAACGGCATCTCTTTGAGCTTCAGGTCTTTCAGCCGCATGGAAGGAATGTTCGAGTTTCCAAGGTTGTTGGGAGGCCAATATTAAGGATATGCATAAATGAGAGGACGTAGTTGGGCTCCCAGAAAATGAGAATTAGTATGACTACTTGTTGTTCATGTTAGATACCGAGTTCTTTCCTACTCATAACGACCCTTTGTGCAGCACAGTGAAAAACTGCTGAGTTCTGCATCATCCTCACGTTGGTTAGTATTTTGAGCCCATTGTTGCAGCTATTGTGTCAACCCTTCTCTTTGAGGGGTTCTTTAGTCAGTCATGCTCTATGCTACCTGGTGTGCTGTCCTCCTCCAGAAGGAGCCCTCGTGGCTCAGTGGTTATACATTGGGCTTCTAATCGTAAGGTCATTAGTTTGAAACCACCAGGCACTCCACTAGAGAAAGACAGGGTTTTCTACTCCCACAAAAATTTACAGCCTCATGTACATATGTAAATGTATTTATATATGATGATGGGGAAATAGATCTATGTGCACATATTTATAGGTTTAGTATTAAAGTCACAGATGGACATTGGGCCTCCACTCAAGTACTCCCTCAATGCAAGAACACTTCATTCTGTTAAACTGGCAAACCATGATGCTCACCTCCCTGACAGGATCGCTAAAGCAAAAGTAGGTGCATAAGCAAATGTGGTGAAGAAAGTGGATGGTGCCCGGCTATCAAAAGATATAGCATCTGGGGTCTTAAAGGCTTGAAGGTAAACAAGTGGCCATCTAGCTGAGAAGTAGCAAAGCACACATGGAGGAAGCACACCAGCCGTGTGATCAGGAGGTATTGAAGGGATCAGGTATCAGGCATCAAAGAACAAAAAATCATATAATTGAGAATGAGGGGAAGTGTGGAGTGGGATCCCATGACAGAAGGATCACGGGGAGGAGACAAGCCAGTCAGGGTGCAGTGTAGCAACAATGAAACATACAACTTTCCTCTAGTTTTTAAATGCCCCCCCCACCCCCACTGTCATGATCCCAATCAATTCTACCTGACAAATCCGGCTAGACCAGAGGATGTACACTGGTACAGATAGGAACTGGAAACACAGGGAATCCGGGACAGATGATCCCTTCAGGACCAGTGGTGAGGGTGGTGACATCGGGAGGTGGGGTGAAGGTGGAGTAGAAAGGGGGAACCGATCACAAGGATCTACATATAACCTCCTTCCTGGGGGACAGGCAACAGAAAAGTGGCTGAAGGGAGACTTCGGATAGTGTAAGACATGACAAAATAATATTAATATATAAATTATCAAGGGTTCTTAAGGGAGGAGGGAGTGGGTAGGGAGGGGAAAAATGAGGAGCTGATGCCAGGGCCTTAAGTGGAAAGAAAATGTTTTGAGAATGGTGAGGGCAATGAATGTACAAATGTGCTTGACACAATGGATGGATGTATGGATTGTGGTAAGAGTTGTATGAGCCCCAATAAAATGATCTTTAAAAAGTTAGAGCCTCAGAATCTCACAGGGGCAGTTCTACCCTGTCCTCTGGGATCACGAGGAGTCAGCACCAACTCGATGGCAGTGAGTTTGATGCACTTTCCTGGTCTCTCCTGTCCCAACTAAGTGAGACAAAGTCATTTTAGCATATGAAATAACGATTCCAAAATTGGCAATAATAAACAGGTGGGCAAATTGAATTCATGAAGCCTAGAACTTATAGGCAGACAAATAACAACGAGTTGTAGAACATAGTTTTCAAATAGTAGGGGGACTGAAAAACCTACTATGGAACAAAACACATGCATATGAGGGTGTACCCCCCATCCCTCGCCCCCACCCCAACCCAACCCAAAAGAAAAAAACTCCCCCTAGGCAAGACTCTCTGAGTTAGTGCACCCAGTGGCATCACCTGGGAAGGTTCTCTCTGGTCACAGTGAATTTTTTCATAAAAGCAGTTTTGCTTAAACCTCGTTTTTTTTGTGATGGCTAATTTAAGAGAACAGTGTGTGGCTGTGAAATTTTGTGTCCTGCTCAGGAAAAATGACACAGAAACTGTTGTGATGTTGAACACAGCTTACAAGGAAAGTGCTATTGGAAAAACTCAAGTGTACGAGTGGTTTTCTCTTGTCAAAAATGTGAAATATTGATTGATGACAAATCTCATTTTGGGTGTCCATCAACTTCCTGAATGGATGGAAATGTCAACAAAATTCTTACACTTGTGCTTGAAGACCAGCCACAGACCATTGAAGATATGGGGAAATTATCTGTACTATCTTGGAGCTCAGTTCAGCAAACCTTAACAGAATATTTGGGAATGAGAAAGGCTGCTGCAAGATTTGTACCTTGGATTTTGACTGACCAGAAAAAAGAGCATCGAGTGGAAACATGCAGTGCTTCGAAAGAACAGCTCTAAAGGGACCCAGACTGGTGATGAGACGTGGTGCTATTCTTGCAACCCCGAAAGCAAACATCACTCAAGCCAGTGGAAGACACCATCACCTCACCCCCAAAAGCTCAAGTGAATGCAAAGATCAAGATGATGCCCATTTGCTTTTTTGATGTGAGGGGGATAGTGCATTTAGAGTTCGTTCCACCAGGCCAGACTGTGAATCAAGCTTTCTATTTAGAGATTCTGAAATGATAGCCTCACAGTGTGCGACAGAAAAGTCCTGATTTGTGGACGATGGGGGCCTGGTTTTGCCATCAGGACAGTGCACTTGCTCATGCCGTCATCTCAGTGCGCCAGTTTTTGGCAAAAAAACCCCCAACAAAACCCAGTATGCCTCTCTTGCCCCATGCACCTGACTCACCTGAACTTACTCCATGCAGCTTCTTTTTGTTTCTGAAAATGAAGAGGGGCATGAAAGGACAGCAATTTGACATTGTAGAAGAAGTGAAGAAAGAAAACAAGGGAGGGGCTGTTAGCCATCCAAACAGATGAGTTTGAAAAATGTTTCCAAGAATGGAATTACACATTTGACAAACGTGTTAAGTGTAACGGAGAGTGCTTTAAGGTGATAACATTGTAAAAATAATTAAATACATAGCTTTGGATAAAAGAAAAAGGTCCATTTTGTGGGGGAGTACCTTCTCATAAACATAGATGAGGTTGGAAGTTGCTGCAAACACAGACCAACTTATTTGTAAGTGTATATTCCTTTACTTTGGTAGGTAAAGGGGAAAATTGAGAGGCAAACTGTAGATGCATTTTTACTAGTGTGTGGCTAGCCACAGGATGTATCTGAGAGATAGTTTCTCATTGTGTCTTTCCTCAGAATAATTCCAAGAGTAATTAAAATTATCCTACACCACAGCTAAAAGGTAGGTTGGACTTCTCAATGCTCACTGCCATTGAATTGATGCTGACTCATAGTGACCCTATAGGACATGGTAGAACTTTCCTAGTGCATTTCTGAGACTGTAACTCTACTGGAGTTGAAAGCCCCATCTTTCTCCCGAGGAGTGGCTGGGGGTTTTGATCTTTGGACCTGTCTAATTGCAACCCAGTGAGTAACCATTCTGCTACCAGGGCTCTAGCTTCTCAGTAAGCATGGCAATAATCAGTCTTGCTATCTAATCTCTTAATCTGCAATGATGACGAGACCTGGAGCTTGTTTCAATCAGCAGCGTGTGATGTTTGCTAGCCAAGATCCCACCAAACAGCTCAATTCTGAATGGACATCTCTGTGTGACTCATCAAAGGCATGGCTGAGACTGAGGACTCTGGATGGAGATCCCTAAGGGATGCTCCTCTAGGTCATGTCTACTCTATCCCGAGAGCTAGTCCAAGTATGGGACTATCAGACCTTCACTGAGCAGACCTCCAATTCAGTACCGTGTCTACACGGTGTATCCTACATTGGAATCCGAAGCATAAAGATATGTCGAGGTCTTCGATAGATCTATTTTTGAAGACACACAGGACATTTTCACTGCCATTGAGTCAATTCTGACTTGTTGCTACCTGAGAGGGCAGAGCAGAACTGTCCCTGTGAGCTTCTGAGACTGAACTCTCTATGGGAATAGAAAGCCTCATCTTGCTCCCGTGGTGGTTTCAACTGCTGGCCTGGGGTCAGCAGCTCAATGGTAACTCACTGCGCCTTCAGAGCCCCCGCTCATGACATCACTAAGTGGTATCCTGCAGGGAACAACTCAAACCATTCCAAACTAACCGCCATAGCGTTGGTTCTGAGTCCGGACAGCCTTAAGAACAGGGTTTCCCTGGCTGTAACTCTTTACAGGAGTAGAAAGTTTCATCTTTCTCCCAAGGAGTAGCGGTGGTTTCACACCGCTGGTCTTGTGGAACGCAGTCCAATGTGCAACCATTACACCACTATGGCTCCTTATTTTATGGGGGATATAGACCATACATTCTATTCTTCCATCCCAGGAAGTTTCCCATGCCTAAAGACTGACGAACTGAACACTTGTGCCTTTACATCACGATGTTGGTGACGTATATTGAATGCACCATGGACTGCCAGGAGGATGAACAAAATGTGGAAGAAATATAATCAGACTTCTTCTCAGATGTGAGGATGGCAAGACCTCATCTCATGCACTTGAGACTTATCAACAGGAAGAAGCCATCCATGCAGAAGGACACCATGCTTGGCGAAATAGAGGCTCAGTGAACCAAGCAAGCTCTCAATGAGAAGAATTGATAAGATGGTGACACGAATGGGCTCAGACATAACAGGGATTGTAAGAGTGACCCAGAACTGGATAATGTTTCCTTCTGAGACACAACGGGTCACAGTGTGGTGGAACTGACTTGACAGCACCTAACAGCACCTAACAGCAACAACAACAACAACAAAAGTCCTGGTCAATGACTTTGAACCAGAAAGTGACCAACGTGTAGTGTGGTGCATCTTCATTTTCACCATCAGACTGTCAGAAAGTTCAAAGCTAGATTTGGTGCCCAACTAAAATGCGTGCCTCATTCCTGTTTCTGCCGTAATGATTTCACTCTTTTAAGTGGTTTCTGATCTCATTCAACGTCCTTTTAGCTATGTGGATTACAGACCACTGCAATTTGAAAACACCGAGAGGAAGAAGTGCCCTGGACCTCCGCAGGGAGCACCTTGCTAGCTTAGTTCTGTGTCAGACTCAGACCAAGGCAGATCCCCAGCCTCAGAAATTAGATACTTTCTAGAACGATAAACCAGAGATGATTCTCTCCTGAAGATCATCTCAAACTAATAAACTCACAAGAGGCCAAGAGGGACTGAGATTAATCATGATAATAATAGCTAACACATATTGAATGCCTAAATTTTGAAATACACAAGTAAGCAGCCAACTGGATGTAATTGGGTCCCCCTTTCTACCCTACCTTCCCTCCACCCTCCTGGTATGACCACTCTCACCACTCTTCCTACAGGGATCATCTATCCTGGATTCCCTGTGTTTCCAGTTCCTATCTGTACCAATGTATATCCTGTGGTCTAGCCAGATTTGTAAGGTAGATTTGGGATCGTGATCGTGTGGGGGAGGAAGCATTTAAGACATGCTCTTCGAGCTGGCTATTTGTATTCCTCCCTGTGCTAACATGCAAATGAATATGACTCTTGTGGGAAAGTTGTATATTTCATTGTTGCTACACTGCACCCCGACTGGCTCGTCTCCTCCCTTCAACCCTTCCATAAGGGCTTTGGGTCTCCACTCTGCACTCACCCTCATTTACAATGATATGATTTTTTGTTCTTCGATACCTGACACCCGATCCCTTCGACACCTCATGGTCACACAGACTGGTGTGC
Source organism: Echinops telfairi (assembly GCF_000313985.2). NCBI lineage: Eukaryota > Metazoa > Chordata > Mammalia > Afrosoricida > Tenrecidae > Echinops > Echinops telfairi. The sequence continues at coordinate 11,581,017 of NW_022103968.1, forward strand.
TTCTTCCATGTGGAGGTTTGGCAGCTATTATGGATTATGATTGCATACTGTGATTGATATCTGGCTATCACTAAGTTGTATATGTGAAAAATGTTGATCGCTAAATGCTATGATTATGCATATTTACACACACACACACACACACACACACACACACTCCCCACTCATCTGTCAGTTCGTCATACTGCAGTGGTTTGTATGGTTCTGTGTGGTGCTGGAAGCTATGCCACTGGTATTTCAAATACCAGCAGTGTCGACAGCTTATGGCGTGTCAGTGGAGCCTCCAGACTAAGAAAAGACTAAAAAGAATAAATAGATAGTCCATCTCGGAGGGATTAGCCACTGAAAGCCTTGTAAGTGGCCATGAAACACCATCTGATATAGTGCCGGAAGATGATTCCCTGTGGTTGGAAGGCACTCAAAATACAGCTGGGGAAGAGCTGCCTCCTCAAAGTAGAGTCGACCTTGATACTGTGGATGGAGCAAAGCCTTCAGAGTCTTCACTTGCTAATGGGGCATGACCCACAATGAGCTGGCTGCAAACATCCATTCATAATCAGAAGGTGGAATAGATGAATCTAGGAAAATCAGAAGTGGGAACAAGGAAATGAAACACGTGAAGATCTATAGCATAAGCCTGTGTGAGGTGACACAGGCAGGTATTGGCCACTTTGAATTGGATAATCATATGGATTACTATGCCCGGGAATACAACATGCAGATCACGCCCTGTTTTTGTTCATCTTCTTTGCCTTTCTTCGGCTCCAACTGAATAACGGATACGGCCTGCCCAGGTCCGCTGCGCAGACTGCTTATTCCTCTGGAACCGGTTTTCTTCACTGCACGGTCTACCAACCACCCAGCCACCCACCCACTCCCTCCCATCAAGTGGATTCCCACTCACAGCGACCCGAGTCTTAGGGAGGCTTTTCTCCCAGGTCAGTTTCACAGACGAAGTCCTGAAGTCCTTGTCCTTTAAAAAAAGATGATTCTAAAACGTGACCCATTGTGTGCTCAGAGATCAACACCCCTCTACTCTCCTCCAGCTCTGGCCTTGTGACCACATTCGCCCCGTGTGCTGCCGACCCAAGTATGCTATTGGCTTGGTTTTGCTTTGACTGTAAGTTGCTTCAAAGACGCAAACCCCAAAACCCCAAGCCCATGGCCGTTTAGCCACAGCGGCCTCATCCAGGACAGCAGCACACTGCTCCCTAGGGGTCTGATGACTGTGATCTTTATAGACACAGATGTCCAGCCCTTTCTTCTGCCGCGCACATGGCTGCGTTTGTCCCAATGGCCAACCCAGGGGTCTGAGTCACTTCATAGTCTTTCTTTGCCTTTCTGTTTGCCATCATTTTTGAAACTCCAACCTGTAGCACTGGCAACAGCAGTGATCAAGATTGTATTGCAAAACTGTTCAAGAGCTAATGCAACGGCCCAGAGAAAGCAGGAATATTATCCAGTGAAAGACCGGCGCACCTGCTTGATGGTAGGAACCTGAGAGCAGCAAGAGCAGCTAGTTCAAAGCCAACAGCAGCGTCAACAGCAGGGCCCGAGCAGTTTTCATCTGCAGGTTCCGTCCAAGAGGAGCAGCCTCACTCTGGCAGAGCGGAGCCCGCGGCTTCGGGACAGAAGTAAGTCCTAGCTAAATTTCGTCTTCTAGTGACATGCTCTTCGAGCTGGCTATTTATATTCCTCCCTGTGCTAACATGCAAATGAATGTGACTCTTGTGGGAATTGTGGGAATTGAAGCGCCGCAGATTGCTTGGTTGACAGAGTCATTTATAAAAGTTGGGATATTGTATACCCCATGAGGGCATAATTAGTGTTTGTAAAGATCACTAGAAACTGCAGTAGAAATATGCCAGCTCGCCTTCTCTCTCTGTGGCTTTCCCTCTTCCTTGAGAAGGGCTTCCAAACTCACTGAGGCCTTGCTGATGTTAATTGTACAGATAGGGACCAGCCATTCTGCAGCGCAATCGCATCCTTCCGTGCCCCGCCCCCTTCACTGCCCAAGTTTCTTGGGCAACCAGAAGCAGAGCCAGTTTCCAATCGGTCCCTCCTCCTCATTGACATCGGGAAGGAAATTCCCTCCAACAGCGAGGTGATTGGAAATGCACACAGACTTCAAGCCATCTGCACTTGGGAGAATTTCAGCTGACTGAGGCCACGGGATAAAATTAATGAACTGCTGGGTAACTTACTGCGCACGAGGAAAAACGCTGACGAATCGGAGCTTGACACCGGAGATGTCAGCACTCTGGCTGTGAGGGTGAGGACTGGGACAGATGGCACCTCTACAGGCAAGGCGCATCTGCCCTGTTCCCACCGGTGTTTTGCAGAGAATTGATTTCACATTTAGTGCTAGGGAGAGAGAAAAGATTCTTTTTAAAGCGTGCTAATGGCAGGCACCACCCAGGGACAAAGTTGCACACAGGCTTCTCCTTAGGGCGGTGCTTCTCCACCTTCCTCATGCTGCGACGCTTTCATGAGTTCCTCATGCGGTGGTGACCCCCAACCATACCATGATTTTCTTTTTTGTGTATATTTCTTATATTTAAATCATTTTATTGGGGGCTCGTACAACTCTTATCACAGTCCATACATCCACCCATTGTGTTAAGCACATTTGTATATATGTTGCCATCATCATTTTCAAAACATTTGCTTTCTACTTGAACCCTTGGTATCAGCTCCTCATTTTCCCCCTCCCTTCCTGTTCCCCCTCCCCCATGAACCCTTGGTAATTTATAAATTATTATTATTTTGTCATATCTTACACCATCTGACATCTCCCTTCACCCACTTCTCTGCTGTCCATTCCCCAGGGAGGAGGTTATATGTACATCCTTGTAATCTGTTCCCCCCTTCTCCCTCAACTTCTCTACACCCTCCCAGTATTGCCACTCTCACCACTGGTCCTGAGGGGTTCATCTGGCCTGGATTCCCTGTGTTTCCAGTTCCTATCTGTACCAGTGTACATCCTCCGATCCTGTCGGATTTGTAAGGTAGAACTGGGATCATGATAGTTGGGGGTGGGGGTGGGGGAAACATTCAAGAACTAGAGGAAAATAATGTTTCATCATTGCTACACTGCACCCTGACTGGCTTGTCTCCTCCCCTCAGCCCTTCTGCAAGGGGATGTCCAATTTCCCACAGATGTGCCCTGGGTCCCCACTCCACACTCCCCCTCACTCACAATGCTGATTCTTTTTTGTTGTTTTGTTCTTTGATGCCTAATACCTGATCCCTTCGACGCCTTGTGATCTCACAGGCTGGTGTGCTTCTTCCATGTGGGCTTTGTTGTTTCTCAGTTAGATGGCCCCTTGTTTATCTTCCAGCCTATAGGACCCCAGATTCTATATCTCTTGACAGCCTGGCACCATCATCTTTCTTCACCACATTTGCTTATGAACCCACTTTGTCTTCAGTGATCATGTCAGAGTAGGCTAGTGTGCTTCTTCCGTGTGGGCTTTGTTGTTTCTCAGCTAGATGGCTGCCTGTTTATCTTCAAGCCTTTAAGACCCCAGATGCTATATATTTTGGTAGCCGGGCACCATTAGCGTTCTTCACCACATTTGCTTGTGCACCCATTGTCTTCAGTGATCGTGCCAGGAAGGTGAACATGTCAGATTGCCGAATTGTTAGAACAAAGTGTTCTTGTGTTGAGGGAGTACTTGAGCAGGGGCCCACTGTCCACCTGTCTCCTTAATACTAAACCTATAAATATATGTACATAGATCTATTTTCCCCTCGTTGTGTATAGATATAGTTACATCTGTATATGCCTGTATTTAGATCTCTATAACTACCCTTTGTCTCCTGGTTCTTTCCTCTATTTCTTTGTACTTTCCTCTTGTCCCATAGCTACTTACTGTCATTTTGCTAATCTTATGAATCGGGTGACCCCTGTGAAAGGGTCATTTGACCCCTTAGGGGTCATGTCCCACAGGTTCAGATCTGGTACTTTAGGGTCTCCTGAATGTGCTCCCAACTCAGCCCCTTCCAACTCCTGTTTCCCTGGGAACCAACGGAGGAAGGCGATCAAGGGAACCAGGGTAGGTGGTCAGATAATGTTGTCTTTGTCAGAGGCTGTCAACCCATCCACAGTTCTCAGTTCTATGGAGCCTTCAGGCCATGCTTCTTCCAGAACACATCTGTTTGTTCTTGTGGAACTGTCAGTCTTCACCAGCACCCACATTCAAATGCAGCCAGTCTTCGCTGGTCTTCCTTATTCAAAGTCCAACGTTCACAGGCAGATGAGGCGATTGAAAATACCTCGACTGGGATCAGGCTCACTTCAGCCTTTGTTCTTCATCCCACCGTGTAGATCAGATGATAACTATCCTCAGAACCCAACCTCACTGCCATCAAGTTGATCAGACTCATAGCGACCTTGGAGGACAAAGTGACCTACACTTTGCATTTTCAAGATTTCAAATCTTCTCAGGAGCAGACAGCCTTATCTTTCTCCCGTGGAACAACTGGGTTCAAACCACTGATCTGTGCTTAGCTGCTCAGTGTGAACCTAACGGTATGACCAGGGCAAAATGATTAAGTGGTGGGTCACTAATCAAAAGATTGGTGGTTTGAGCCAACCCCAACATACTTTAGGAGCAAAGTCTGTCGGTCTGTTTTCAATAGGTTACAATGACAAAAACCCTATGGCGCAGGTCTACTCTACACACATGTGAGACAGGATCACCTCAAGGGCAGCTGGTGGGTTCATACAAAAATGGGATCCCCGGTACTTGCCATCGGAATAGAAATCTAGGCAGGTGCCAGTGAGGGCTGAAGAACACAGTGAGCACAGTCATGGCCATTGCCTTGCTCTTGTTGGAACTGCGGAAACGGCTACTGCTTTGTGGCGTAGTTCCGTACCACAGAAATATAATTAAGCACAATGCTAAAAAGTTCCAAAACCAAAATAAAGGAACAGGAAAACCAAACTCTGGCCTGTCTGCCCTGACCCTTTTGGAGAGTCAGCAATGAGCAGGCATGGCCCCATCACAGTGACACAGCATAGAGGTGATCAAACCAAACATCACCCCCCAGATGCTCGGTTTCACCACTAGGCCATGCTGCCTGGGGAGGTGGGGGTGGGGGGAGGATGAGCTTGGAAAGCAAGGGCAAATGAGAGTTTTGTGCTACATGCAAGAACACACCTATGATAAAGCTTTAGTTAAGCACATACGAACCCACAAAGGTAGGATAATATTAACAAAAAGATTCTCTTTTATTTAATTTGGTCATGTAACAATTCACGGTGGTGCGTCAACGTATCACATAGTAATTGTGCCTAATGTCCTGTGTCCCCGATTAAAGTAACATGTCGTTGGGCTTTAGATTTTATTTATCATCTTCAAAGAAGAAAATGTTAAATTCCAAAACATCTTTGAAGAGGATTTATTGTGTGGTTTATGAAAATTCCAGGCTCTTCAGGGTTGAAAAGGTCCCTAATACTTACTGAGTTTGACATCCCTTCATCCTTACATATGAGGGGCCTTCAAAAACCTGATGTAAAAATGGAACTAAAAGAAATGGGCCAAAAAAAAAGGAGGGTGGGAATGGACAAGGCAGACCTTTTGAGATTTGATAAATTGCTTAAGGTGTGGATTATAAAAAAGGATAATCTGATATGTAAATTTCTACCAGCTGCAATTTTTTAAAAATGTATAAAAAAATGAGATTTTTTTCATGAGCAAAAGCCCTCTCAGTCTCTCCCCACACCCAGCCCCCCAACCCTCTTGGTGCTTGATCTCCTCTTAGATCTTCGCTACTCAAACTGGTCCACAGACCAACAGCATCCTCATCATTTGGGGAACTCCACCCCAGACCTGATTCATGAGACTCCAGGTAATTCATATACATATTCAAGTTGAAGAGGGATCCACCAAGAGCCCTAGCTCTCCATTTGGGTCACTGGAGGAACTTTGAAAGCTAATGAAGTCTGGGCTCACTCTCAGGGATCCTGCACCTTGAGCGGCCACCCAAGCCTACAGTCATCAAGTCAGTTCAACTCATAGCAACCCTACAGGACAGTGTAAACTGTCCCAAAGACTTTCCAAGGTCTTAACTTTCTTTCTGGAAGCCGACTGTCCCATCTTTCTCCGGAGGAGTGGCTCATGAGTTTGCTCCAATGCTCCTTTGGTTCACAGCTGAGTGTTTTAACCACTGAAGCATCAGGGTCAGGAGGCAGTAAAGACTAGCCAGGTGCGTCCACATTGCAGTGAAATTTGAGCACCACTGTTCTTTGGCACAGTCAACGAGTGGCTGCTCTGCCTTCTCTTGGCTCTCCAGGTAGATTAGTGGCTCAAGGTGTTGCTGGATGTTACCTTGAAGAAGTCTGTCTCCAGGTGATCTCTACCCCCTTGTTCTAATTTCTGGACTCGGGGATTTTAAGGGAAATGCCAGATCCCTGTGAGGGTGACCCTCTCATCTTGGTCTCTCTGGCTCAGGACCTTCTGGCTTAACACTGAAAACCCACAGCCTGGTGGTCCTCGCATCCCTGGACACACCTCGATGGTCAGTAGAAGGTCTTCTCTCCATCTACCTGTGGCATCTCAAATACTGGCTCTAGAAATACCACTTCAAATGGCATCAAATTCTTAGATGACCAGCTCAAAAAGAAGTTGTGACTAACACAAAATAAAGTGGTCTTTGAGGGTCATCACACCCCTTAAATTGAGTTGAATAGGTGCTGTTTTGGAAATAAATTTTTATTTTCAAATCTCTTTACAAAAGCTCATAAATTTTAGGCACTGAATATGAGATCTATCCATTATTTAATTTGTATTTCAGTGTGACATAATTCAATGCACTCAACTGGGAATAATTCAGCTCCAATGAAAGGGCTATAACTTAAAGAATTCATTTGTGAAACCAGAAATAATCAACTGCAGAAGTCTTCCAGGTAATTATTTTGGTTTAAATTCAGTTCTTTTCAAAATAATCCTAATAAAAAAGAAAATTATGTGTGAATAAATGTGCTTATTCTGAGGTTATTTATAACCATGAAGACAATTAGAAATAATAGTTTTATATAGTAATAGAGTCTCATAAATTATGGACAAGCCACTTGATAAAATGCTATTCAACAATTCTAAAATACAGCTATGAAACCTACATAGCAATATAGAAATACTTATGATAAAATATTAATTGAATAAAGAAAAATGTAGAACTAAACTCATGCTGTGATTTCAACTTGTGTTCAAATCACGGTTTCCTGTGGACAGTGGTGGAAAGGAAACGACATTTTAAGTGCCAGCAGAGAGGGCAAGACAAGCACATAGGACCTTTTCTATTTTTTTTAATTGTTTTATTAGGGGCTCATACAACTCTTATTATAATCCATACATACATCAATTGTGTAAAGCACATTTATACATTCATTGCCTTCATCATTCTCAAAACATTTCCTCTCCACTTAAGCCCCCGGCATTAGGTCCTCATTTTTCCCCTCCCTCCCCGCTTCCCCCTCCCTCATGAGCCCTTGATAATTTATAAATTATTATTTTGTCATATCTTGCCCTGTCCGACGTCTCCCTTCATCCACTTTTCTGTTGTCCATCCCCCAAGAAGAAGGTCACACATAGTTCCTTGTAATCGGTTCCCCCTTTCCAACCCACTCTCCTTCTACCCTCCCAGTATCGCCACTCACACCACTGGTCCTGAAGGGATCATCTGCCCTGGATGCCCTGTGTTTCCAGTTCCTATCTGTACCAGTGTACATCCTCTGGTCTAGCCAGACTTGCAAGGTAGAATTCAGATCATGATACATAGGACCTTTTCTAAAATGAGGCTTTTGTTAATGTAAAAAAGTTACAGTAGCACACGTTTTCTCTCAAATCTGTAATGCTGATTTTTAATATTCTGGAGGGCGCTCGAAGCCACATTTCTGTTCTTGAGAGATGCAGAGAGAATGATTAAGAGCATGTGTCTACAGCTATCATTTCACATCTCTATACCTCAGTTTCCTCTTCTGGAAACTGGGGACAATAAGAGTTACATCAGGTTCTCATAGGGTCTTTCTGAGCATAAAGGAAAGTAAAACACGTGCGCTTTTAGAATTGTGTCTGGCATACAAAAAGAACAGCAAAAATGTTGTCTATGTAGACATTTCTTAGGTGACTTGGAAAAATTCCACAGGCAAAATATTGAACGATGCAGAAAGCGAGTTGAGGAAAGCAGAGATGAGGAAGGAACATGCGGTCACTGCACCAAAAAGACCTGCTGTTCAATGGTTTCAAGACGTGGTGGCTGGGAGGAGCAAGTCCAAGCTGAGGCACTGGAGAAAAACAAGGTTCTAAGAATGGACGGCATCTCAGCTGAAAGCTTTCAACAATCTGATGCAGCGTTGGAGGCGTTCGCTTAGCTCTGCCAAGACATTTGGAAGATAGCTACCTGGCCAATGGACTGAAAGAGATTCATAGTTGTGTCCATTCCAAAGAAAGACGGCTCAACAAGATGCAGACATGACTTCAACAACACATGGGGGGCTGCTAACGCAAGGTCAGCAGTTCTCCCACCAGCCACTCCAAGGGTAGAAAGATGAGGCTTTCTACTCCCGTAACGAGTTACCATCTTGGACAACCCACAAGGGCAGGTCTAGCCTCACCTAGATGGTCACCCTGAGTTGGAATGGACTCGGTGGTGAGCTGTTTGTTAACAGCCCTGACCCACCTCTTTTCTTCATAGTTTCTTTTGGATCTAAGAATTAGAATTGGCCCCTTTTTTTGCCAACGTGGGGCAACCAGGAACCTAGTGGAGTAGACAGCATTTCTTGGAAGAGGGTCAAGAGCCTTTGTCTGCTTTCTGCAAAGGGAATCTTCAGACCACACCACCAGTACTTACCCACTGCAAGTGCGCGGTGTTTTCCAAGGTTACTTGTTGGCTACTATCCCAACTCACCTCCCGTCGGTGCGGGGCCTGGTGGTTTGCCTTTCTTTGGCATTGTGGTTCTATTTCGACAAGAATGTGACAACAGATTAATGGGACCCATTTATTTTTCAAATGTTGGACTCTTGGGGAATTCACGAGTTCCACTTCTAATCAAGAGCTACACCGGCCAGTGGGTCGTTAGCAAAGTTGGCCGCACATCTGCGAATATCAAATGTCTGCGAACAAGAAGAAGGCCCTCTCTCCTTTCTGGTCAGATGGTTTCATTTAAGATGCAGGGGTCAAGGGTCACAGCATGACCTCATCAAATTAGGCCCAACTGAAAGAGGTGTTTAGCACAACAGAAAGGAAATAATCTGAAGGGCATTAAATGCAAATGAAATCGCCATCTGCAAACTTCAAAAACCACCTGACCTAAAAAAATAAATCTCCCACTTGAAGCTGAAACCTTGTCTCCTTCCCTCCTCCAGGAGCGTGGACACAGAAGTTCCTTCTTGAGAGCTGCCTGGCAGTCACTCGACCTGCCAACGCCCATTTGCATTTCATAGAACACCCGCCTTGCACTTTCTCTAACTGGAAAAGTGTAACAGTGATCTCGGAGGAACAAGAAGAGGGAAATTCAAACAGAAATGAACAGCTTTGCCTCTGGTACCTGCCAAATCGGCCACTGGTACCTTTGGTTGCCACCACTAGAAGCTGGTCACTTTGGGGCCAACCTTACATGATGCCCAACAGTGGTTATTAAGAGATGTGGACATGATGCCAACTCACAGAGACCGGAGGTACCACAGAGAAAAAACGTTGGCCCCTTCAAGGTCACTGCTATGTTTGAGCCTGTTGTGGTAGCTTGTGTGCCAGTTCTTCTCGTTGAGGGCTCCCCTCATTTTTGCTGACCCTCTAGGGATTGGTCTTCCGTTGTCAATGGTCAATGGAGCACATCCCATGGTGTGGGGCTCAGAGTCCCTTGAGATCTTGAGGGCGATGGGAATTGTGCTTGCTTTTTATTTCATCAGAGAAAGAGTCTTTACGTGCCTGGAGCTGTGGACGGTCCCTAAGAGCCACTGCTAAGTCAGACAGAGATGGTGCTCAGACAACGAAGCAAGCAATTGCTACAAAGCGTGGCCAGTGATGCAGAAGTGTGGATCACCACCAGGTCCTACGGAAGCAGTGAAGCACCACCCCAGGAGTCTTGGCCTGCCCAGACCCAGTTCAGACAGAATAAGAAGGCAGGTGGTGACAAGTCACGGTGTCTGAACCCTTGCTCTTCTCTAGGGAACCAGAGTTAGAATGTCCTTTGGGTGCTAACTGCTGCTGACTCTGTTACCCTAGTGACCAGGCACCACCTGTTGAGACATGTCACCTGTCTGGCCCTTATTTCCTCATCAAATTAAAAGGGAAGGCCATTGGGTAGAAGTGGAGATGTTCCATTGGTTTACGAACTTTTTTTTTCTTAATTATTTTATTGGGGGCTTGTACAATTCTCATCACAATCCATACATGCATCCATTGTGTCAAGCACATATGCACATTTGTTGCCCTCATCATTCTCAAAACATTTGCCTCCCACTCTAGCCCCTAATATCAGTTGCTCATTTTCCCCCCTCCCTTCCCCCTCCTCCCTCCCTCATGAACCCTTTATAGTTCACAAATTATTATAGTTTTGTCATAAGTTACCCTCTCTGATGTTTTTCTCCGCCCTCTTCTCTGCTGTCCATCCCCCAGGGAGGAGGCAATACTTAGATTCTTGTAATTGGTTCCCCCTTTCTACCCCACATTCCCTTCACCCTCTAGACATCGCCCCTCTCACCACTGGTCCTGAAGGAGTCATCTATACTGGATTTCCTGTGTTTCCAGTTGCTATCTGTACAATGTACATCCTCCAGTCCAGCCAGATTTTTAAGGTAGAATTGGGATCATGATAGTGGGGAGGGGGGGGGAGGAAGCATTTAAGAACTAGAGGAAAGTTACATGTTTCATCATTGCTACCCTGCACCCTGATTGGCACATCTCTTGCCCACAACCCCTCAGTAAGGGGGTGTTCAGTTGCCCATCGATGGGCTTTGAGTCTCCACTCTGCACTCACCCACCTTTACAATGATATGATTTTTTGTTCTTGGATGCTTGATACCTGATCCCTTCGACAGCTCGTGGTCACACATGCTGTTGTGCTTCTTCCATGTTTATGAACTTTTTAATGACATAGATTACTAGCAAAGTCCAATGAGCTGCTTCATGAGGAGGTAATCTTTGCCTTAATTGCCTCTGTTCTGAAAAAGGATGGAAAGACGTATGCTAAGGTGATTGGGGAGCAAAGAGGCGGAGCGGAGGTGATTGTAAAGCCACTGCCAGCTTCAGCATCACTGTGAATAGTTTAGCCATATGAAACTAGAGGAAAACTCTTCGGTCCAAAACTATCTAATAGACGGCACTTTCTAGAGTCTCTCCAGACTGAGTAACAGAAAGCCAACATCCCCTTTAATAAAATAAAAGTCACTGTGTCTAGTAACTTCAAATATCCTCCTGGGATTCTTACAGAACCTAGGTGATAGTTGACACTTGCGGTCTTGATCAAGGTTTCTCCTCATGGCCAGTAAGAGTTGATGTGTCCTAGGCAGGCATGGGAACTGCAAGACTTTGGGTTAAATTTCAGGTTCTGCCACTTACTACTAGCTGTTTGATCTGAAGCAAGTCCCTCAAGTGTTCTGAGACTCCCATTTAGTATGTATTGGATGAGGATAACAATTTTTTTAAAATGACAAAATGTATTTGCAAGAGTGGTATAAACTACAGGGAATTCTAGAACGTGGAAGTGCTACCATAGATCCTTATCAATGTTGTGCCTCATCTTTCCCATGGATTTTGACGAGGCAAGCTTAGAGACGGAGAAAGGAATCTTCTGGCCTGGGGACCCTTAGAGCAGTGGTTCTCAACCCTCCTAATGCTGCGACCCTTTAATACAGTGCCTCAGTGGTGGCAACCCCCAACCATAAAATTATTTTTGTTGCTACTTCATAACTGTCATTTTGCTACTGTTATGAATCAAGCGACTCCTGTGAAAGGGTCGTTCGACCCCCAAAGGGGTCACGACCCACAGGTTGAGAACCACTGCCTTCGCGGCCCTTTTTGGTATCAAAGCGGTGTGAAGGATGCATGGTTGACGAGAGATAGGAGGTTTAGTGTTCACAGCTCTTGACAATAGTGAAAGAAGAGGCGATTGCTGCTTTCTTAGTGGTGTTTTGCTGGTTCACTGACCAGGGCCCACACCCATAATATCCTAATAACTCAAGGGTGGGAGCTTGCTAAGTCATCCTACAGCAGCATTAGCATATTAGAAAGAGAAGTGCCTACAACCCAGGAGGAACTAAATAAGAGAAATAGAGAAGGGGCTTTTGATGATTGGGTACCCTGTGTTGGGAGGATATGGGAGACTGGGCTCAGCATAGCTGTTTTCGCTGAGATTTGTGAGGAACCACAGGCAGCGTGCCCAGTCATGGATGGGTAGAGAATTCATGGATGCATGAAGCAGTGGGAAGGGAGATAGAGGGGAGTAGCAGGTGGGGTGGAGCAGGATACACGAGAATCAGTTCACAGTGCTGCTCTCATCTGTTTGCACACAGATGCCAAGGACATTTGGGGTGGGCTCAGTCCACCCATCAAGTTAAGAGAAGGCCGGACCACAGTCAGTGTCTCGGTAATGATACAGTTGAGCTGACATAGGATTCGCCAGTGGAAGGTCTGGGTTTGGGGAAGCAGCCCTGTTCTTTATGGGCTCTGTGCTGCTATGCAAGTGCCTTCCCCCTCTGGCCCTGCCGTTGCCAGAAGTATGACTCGTGACATTTGACAGTGGTACTAACCTCACATTCTTACACCAGTTCCTAGTTGCGGTTGGGTTGGCTCTGACTCATGGCGACCCTATTCAGACCCTACTGGGAGCTGCGCTGCCAAGGGTCTTCGGCGGTTTAGTTCTTGAAAGCCAATAGCCAAACCTTTCTTCCTAAGGGCCACTGGGTGAACTTGAACATGGCAACCTTTCAGTCAGCAGCGGAGGGCGCTAGCTGTTTGCACCACACAGGGCCCGCAGGGGTGCTGAGAGGACTAACGGAGACAATGAGGATGGAAACCTTTAGTCAAGGGCTCTACAAATGTTGACTAGTTTATGGCCCCCCTGGTGAAGGGGAAACGACGAGGGAGCAGAAAATGTGGTAAAGCCTATAAATGCTTTCTCCCCCGAAAAGATGGATCTGAAACATAAGCTAACACTGGCTTCCCTGGGGTGAGCGTGCTACATTCCAAGATTTTTCATCACGAAGCACTTTTGAATACATCAGCAGATAAGAAAAGTCAGACAGAACAAAATAGATCCTGGTCACAATGGAAGGGGGCTGGACATCCATTATGGAGTTTTGGCCCGTGTGGACGGGAAATGAAAACACAGCCCCGTGTGTTTGGGATCAGGAAACTTCGCGGACCCAGTGGTGGTGTAGGATAACTTCATCAGCCGGGAGCGAGCCAGGGAAGGAGGAGGAGGATTTCGGCGTGAGGCCCAACTGTCATCTTCTTGGGTTTGAGGATGACGACACCTCATCGATCTTGGGTTGTTGCAGAAAATGGCCAATCACCTCCCTGCCTTGGGATTGGGTCAGGGAGCAGCAATGCAAAGAGGCATTTGTTAGAGAGAGGGAGAAGCCAGTGCAGGTAGCAGGGGATTTATGTATTTGCGTGTGGGGGCGCACATCTGGCCACAAGATGCTCTCGGGCTGCCTTTTGGATGAAGAGACTTGGTCAGACGAGGTCACGGCAGGTTCATTGGGATTGCCAAAGGAGGGGGCTGCAGTGAAAGTAAACAAGTCACCCTCCAGACTGCAGCTTCCCCAAAGGTAGAGGAGCAGAGGAATGCGCTTGGATTCCTTTTCAAGATCATGGAAACAGCATTAAATGCTTGGAAACACAAAGCTGCCAGCTCTCCCTTGCCCCTCCAGATGAAAGGTTTGGTGCGAGAAAGGTTACAATGAACAACAGCTACTTGGATCAGAAGAATACTGCCCTAAAATAAGAAGTCAAAGAGTTAAAGAAGAAAATTATATATATGCATATGTCAATGAGATGGGGTGACACGGTGGCTGCAACAATGGCTCAAACACAGCGCAAGGAAAGGTGAGGAGATGCAGAAATCGGGCAGAGCTGCAGTCTGCTGTACACGGGTCAGTCTGAGCAGCAGCCCCCTTACAGCACCTGACAGCAGCAACCCAAGGGCCAGCGGCGCCATGATGGAAGTCACCGATCCTTCCACACCATGTCTACCTCATCAAGAGTGCGTGAATGACTTAAGTAAGATTTCTTTCTATTTCGATGATTTGCTTCCTAGATTTTAGAAATAGACACTCAGAACACAGAAGGTGAATCCCAACGGCTGGCTGAAAGGGGTCCCCTTTGCTGGGCTTTCCATAGGAGGAGGGATCCAAAGACCAGGGTCTGCGATTTGGTTTGGGGTTAAGCTCCCAACAAAAGTGACCATGAGACTGTTTTTCTATGGGGTTTAGGTTTCAAAACAATATCTTCAGAACCAACTTGGTTTTATGTTTGCTGGGCTTTGCGTGTTAGCAACTGGCTTTGTGTGTGTGTGTGAGAGAGTCCACACCAGGTGGGAAGTTTACATTAAGCGTGAATGTTTGCGATGGCCATTGGACTTCGCCTGTGGAGCTCTTTCCATCCTTATCTGGAGTCCAAGATAGATGGAGGTGAGTCTCCATTGCTTCCCTTCAAAGGCCATACTTCACTTGAGGGTCAGAGTTTAGTACCCAGCCCTGCCTGCGTCTTGACACCCAAGCCCCCAGGCATCCAGGCCACTGACCATGCCCCACGCACCTTAAGCAGTCCTTGCACAGCTTCTCGCCCTGGCCTTCCCATCTGTCCTGCTTTCTGGCACCCAGGGACATCAGTCTGCTGGATGTTGCTACTTTGCTTTTGTTTTCTTGCCTTTCATCCTGGATTCCTAAGCAATCGTCACAGCCGGGGAGTGCCACATTGCTTCGGTTGGGCACATTGTCAGACACGGAACCTGATAAAGAGCTTAGTAACCAAATGAATTCTCTCAGAAGGTCCTCGGGCACGCTTCTCCCGGAGCTTGGCTTCCAGATCAGAGCCACAATGCTAGGTCTTTCTCTGTCTTCCGACGAACGCTGAGTTCTTGAAACGGGCCAGCCCTGGGGGCGGAGGAGGAAGACAGTTGAAGAGGAGAATGGGTTCACTTCCTTGCCAGGCCACCTGGGGAACATCATTGGACTCACCATACAAGCGCTAAGAAATGAAACCAACCAGGGCAGCCTCTCACAGTTGAGTTGGGGGTATTATAAACTGCGAGACGTCGTGGCGGCTGCTCAGGTTCTCAACAGTGGCAGCCACGAGGTGCCGAGTGAGGAGGGTAGGCAGCTCTGGGGTTTGAGAACTGCAGAGACAGGCGTCTTCCGGGAGGTGGGAGGTGCCTTTGAGATGGTTCTGACGCAGAGAGACCTTTCGTAAGGCAGCAGAAGAAACAACTGTCCGGTTCTGCTCCATCCTCATGAGTGTTTTGCTTGAGCTGATGGTGGCGGCCACTGTGTCAATCCATCTCGCAGAGGGTCCTAGGGATGAACATCTTGATTCCGGGGGAAAACACTGCATTTCCTTTGTAGGAGTATTGAGCATGGTTTTCTAGGGTTGCCGCTGGCTTGCTTAGTACTTGCCTGTCTCCTGTGGCGGACACCGTTAAGTGGAGCCCTCAACAAGTTTGGAAATGCATCTCTACAGTTGCCAAGGTACTAAATGAACTCTCCTTAGGCATCAACCTTCATCCAGTTGGTTAAAGGGTCAGAACGTGAAGTGCATGGTGAACGTACAAGTGTAAGTCATCAAAAGTCAGGCACGGAGACAGGGCTTGGGACGCCAGAGAGCTGCTCCTCCTCCCTTCCCCTGCACCCTCACGCGGGAATGAGAGCTGTGTTCATGCCATCATTGTGCTCTTTCTGAGATGGCGCCTACAAGAAAATTCCATGATTCTCGAAGACTTCGGTCCAGGCATAGGAAGTACAAAGAAGCCTTCTCGGGAATCTCAGCACTTGGAAGAGATGAGCTGGAGACGGAACCTCTTTCTAGAAATAGACCGGCTGGCTGGGCATTCCAGGTAGAGTAGTCAACATTAAGAGTCCAGATTGCTGTAAATGTCTCATATACAATCCCTGCTTTTACAAAAATATGCTTAGGAGCAGCAAATAAATAGATAAAAGATGTCAGCGCTCTCCAGAATTTCCGAATCACATATGATTACCGCAATACTGATCTCCCTAAATTAGAATAGTCACTACTGAGCTTTCCAGTTGGTAACATTCTTCAAGATACCGCTTCACATTTCTCCATTCACATCACACAAGTTGTTCGTTTGTGTTCTAGCCATGAGAAAAGACTTTGCTTTTTAAAGGCGAAACCAGTTGAACAACATTTTGAAAATTTACTTCACCCGAACTCTGAAGTTTAAAACAGAAATAGAAATTTCTTATAAAGGTAGGACTGGCATGCTATTGGTCAAGATAGACACTTATTTGGAACATTACCCAGAAGATTCAGTTTGCCCTTGTGAAGGATAACATGCAAATTTGAAGTTAGTTTTGTACTCATTTAAACAGAATTCTTTATGATGGATGTGTATTACTTTTATAGAAACTAGTCAGTTGTAATCAGTAGCAATATACCCAAGTATCAATAATGATTATTTCTAGGGTTTGGAAATATAAATCATTGTTATTTTCTTGTCTGTGGTTGTTCCTGGCTGCTATCGAGTTGGTTCCGTTTCACAGTGGCTGTGTGCACAACAAAACCAAGCCGTGCTGGGTTCTGCTCCAGCCTCACAAGTGTTGCTATGTTTAGCGCTTCACTGCAGCCTCGGTGCCAATTCATCTTGCTGAGAGCCTTCTTGTGTTACTACTGACCGTCTACTTTACCAAGCACGATCTCTTTCCCTAGGGACTGGGACTTCCTGATAACACGTCTCTTGCCTAGAGAGCTCTCTGGCTGTACTTCTTCCAAAAAAGATTTCTTTGTTCTCTGGGGAGTCTGTGGTATAGATGATGTTCTTCCCCGATCCTATAATCCAAAGGTGCCGGTTCTCCTTGGATCTTCCCTATTCATTGCCCGGCTCTCACATGCAGTGGAAAATACCACCTCTTGGGTCAGGCACCCCTGAGTCCTCAAAGCGACATCGCTTATTTTTAATACTTTCAAGTGGTCTTTGGCAGTGTATTTGCCCAATGCAACGCGTCATTTGATTTCCTGACCGCTGAGTCAATGAGCGTTAATTGTGGATTCAAGTGCAGCGAAATCCCGGGCACCTTCAACCTTGTCTCTGTTTGTCATGATGTTGCTTACGAGCCCAGTTATGAGGGGTTTTGTTTGCCTTCTTCTCCCCCCACCCCATTTCACTGGGGGGTCTTATAGCTCTTATAACAATCCATCCATCAATTGTATCAAGCACATTTGTACATAAGTTGCCATCATCATTTTCAAAACCTTTTATTTCTACCTGAGCCTTTGGTATCAGCTCCTTCCCCCCACCTCCCTCTCCCACCCTTACACCCTCGTGGATCCTTGATAAATTATTAAGTATTTTTATTTTCATATCTTATACCGTCTGCTGTCTTGTTTTCCTTATGTTAAGGTGTCATTCATCCCGAAGGCCATTACTCTTCATCTGTGAATGGTTCCGTCTTCTTCACTCAGCAAGCAAGGCTGTGTGATCTGTGTTGCGTAGATTGTGAATGAATCTCCCTCTAATCCCCATGCTCTGTTGTTCTTCATAGAGTGCAGCTTCTTCAGTGATTTGTTCAGCATACAGGTTGAATAAGTATGGTGAGAGGATGTGGCCCTGATACACATCTTTCCAGATTTTAAAGTGTGCTGTACCCCCTTGTTCTATTGGGATGACTGCCTCTTGGTTTCTGTACAGGTTCTGTGTAAGCATAATGAAGTGTTTGAAATTCCCATTTCTGATGATATTGTTTGTCATTTGTTATGATCCACACAGTCAATGCCTAGTCATATTTGATGTGTTAGTCTAGGAGGACTAGAGAAACAAAATCATGGAAACTCATGTGTGTATAAGAGAGAGTTTTATATAAAGGTAATTGTACATTAAGAAAGCATCTCAACCTAGTCCAGTCCAAGTGCATAAATCCGATATTAGCCCATATGTCTGATACCAATCTATAAAGTCCTCTTCACACTCATGAAACACATGCAATG
>NW_022103968.1:11599723-11607590 GCF_000313985.2 Echinops telfairi
AGCAGCCATGTGGAGACCCCTGCCAGTGCTGAGATGCTTACACATTCACTGACTTAGCTTTCCTCCTGCAGTCGGCGTCATAGTGTGTGTTTTGTGAGATGGAGGAGGACTTTGCGGATTGGTGTAGGACATATGGGTTAATGTTGGACTTGGGGACTTGGGCAACACTGGGTTGGGGTGTTTTCTTGATGTGCACTTAACCTTTATATAAAACGCTCCCTTACACATGAGTTTCTGTGGATTTGTTTCTCTAAAGTACCCAGACTAACACCCCATATTTCCCAGAATTCTCAGGACAAGGTCATGCCCACACAGAGGCCTCATTGGCTATGACCTGATTGATAGACTAGACTCCACCCCTTCGCTCTTAATCCTCTCAAGTCCCAAATTGACACCAGATTATGTAACTACCACATGTGACAAAGTACAGGTGAACATCACTGGTGTGCTCTACTTTCAGCCAACATCCACCTGACATTAGCAACAATGTCCCTTATTTCATATCCTTTTCTGAATCTGGCTTGAATTTATGGCAGTTCTCAATCAATGGATTGCTGAAACCATTTTTTAAATCTAGAGACAAAATGTACTTGTGTGTAATATTGGTGATATTGTTCAATAACCCCCAAAGTCCACTGGATAACATTTTTCTTTTTAGCGAGTGGGCATGAATCTAGATCTCTTTCATCCAGGTTATTTTTTTGGTAGTTGTCTCCCAAGTTTCTTGGCATAGAGGAGTGAATGCTACCAGCATTGTATATATTAGTGGAAAAAGTAACAAATTCTATGGTCTGAAATTATGCAACCGTCAATCAAGACTCATTGATCATCACGGGTGATGGGACAGTGAACGCTGGAAATGAAGAAAGATCAGTAGTTGGAAACCATGGCCTCAGTGACAGACACAGTGCTGAAGATTCATTTGGCAGATTTTTGCAAGACCAACAATTTATTATTTGGAAAAACATTTTTTTCAACATTATTGACAATTGTACACTTGGAACATTCTGGATGAAATATGCAGAAATGATATTGATTCTATCCATGCAAGGAGACATTGAACAAGATCAATACCATCAGCCAAAACAAGGGCAAGGGCCAAGTGTGACGCAAACCATCAATTGCTCACATGCAAGTTCAAGTTGAAGCTGAAGAAAATTAAAACAGGTCCATGAGAACTGAAGTACAATGATGATCATATGCTCCTGAATTTAGAGATGACCTCAAGAATCTATTTGACATATTGAATACTATCCAAGAAGACCAGGTAAACTGTGAGATCACATCAAAGGCATTATACATAAAGAAAGCAAACGGCCATTGAAAGATAATGAAAGGGCTGGGGGTACCAAAAATGGATGCTAGAAGATCTCTTAAACTTCTTCTCGAACTTAAAAGTGTTAAAGCGAAAGGAAGAAATGATGAAGCAAACAAGCCGAACAGACGATTTCAAAGGGCGGGTCAAGAAGACAAAGAAAAATATGATAACAGAAAGTGACCTGGAGTTTGGAAACCAAAGGGGAGAACGCAGCCGGCATTTCCCCAGCTGATTGCCATGGAAGAAATCGTCCGAGCCTCAGGTTGAAGCAGTGAAGGGTTCCATGGGCAACAAAAGTAAACTGATGAGGGAAGCATCAAAGAAGATGAAAGGATGGCACAGAGTCGTTGTAACAAAAGAATTGTTCTCGCTCAACCATTTCAGGAGGTAGCATATGATCGAGAACCAATGATATTCAAGGAGAAGCCCAAGCTGCATCGATTGCTCAGATCCGTCTTCTAAGATCATAACCATGGGGGCCCAAAAGGCCCCAGAATTGACGGGATACCAACCGAGATGCTTGTACTCGTCCATATCTTCCAAACTTCCCATAGCCAGAGAAGTGAAAGAATAAAACCAAACCGGACATAATGTGATAACATGATAATATAGACAAAAACATAATCATTGTTGTCTACAATTTTAAGCAGCTCTTAAAAGGGGCATTTTATTGAATGTAACTAAACCTACAAATACGTAAGCTTTAAAAACCTATCTTACTAATTCCTGAGTGATAGATTTTCATCACAAAGATTTATGAAATTTTTTAGCTCAAATAATTTATGTCTTTTAATTTAAGACATCTGTTTTTCATTTGACTAGTTAAAATACCTTCTGTACAATGTTTAATGTTTTTTTTTACTCAGCACCATTTTAGTTGGGCCATCTTCTGAGTTTGGAAAAATCTGAAAAATCCCAATACATTGAAAGTATAAATCATTAAAAAAAAAAACACACACAAATTGACAACTCTGTCCTATCACACCACATCATTCCCGATCTGCAGGGCCAAGTTCTCAGGAGGGGTCATTCTTCATGCCCATAAACCTGTTCTCTTCCTGGACAACAGAGGAATAAAAGAGACCAGTTCAGATTTTCACAAGTTACGGGCCCTCCCTCTGTGCCGCGTGGCTGGCTTTAACTCTATAGACTGAGCCCAACACTTAACTGAGTTGCACAAGCAAAAGCACCCATTGGAGATGAGGCACCATTCTAGGTACTGTGGCAGAGTTGAGTCTGGCACAATGAAGTCATCAAGGAGCCAGAGGTGTAAACAATCCATCTCCCAAGGCAATCTATCCAGCGTGCCCTGACAGAGGCACAAAGGAAAATGGGAGTGTGTCTCATGCAGAGATTAATTCTGAGTGTGCAAGGGGGAGTTGAGGACAAGAAGTCATGTGAGCCAGCGCTTGAAGGATGACTCGTAGGAAATGTGCATTCCAAAATGAAGGGCGGCGATTAGCAACAGGACGACACTAAGGAAGACAAGAGCGGGCCCGGCGTGTGCAAAGAAGGAGAAGACGATTGTGGTGCTTGGTGTGCGGGGTGGCTTGGAGAGTCACAGGGATAGACGGGCCTGGAAGAAACATTGAGTCCAGTTTTGAACAGGCATAAATTGCATATTAAGGAGTTTGAAGGTTTTTGTTGCTGGCGTTTTAGATAATGGAGAAAGATTGGTATTTAAGCAGAAAAATTGCATGCTCAGATCTGCATGCGAAGATAATAACTATGGTTGATGGATTAGAATATAAGCACCTTGGAGACGTAGACCAGGTAGGAGGATATTGCAGTGGTCCAGGTAAAACTTAACATGGGCTGAATTAAGACAGTAGTAGTGGAGGACATGGGAGGAGAGGGAGAGACGTCTCAGACTTACAAGAAGAGGCGTGGATAACTTAGAGAACTATGTGATGCTAGAGAGGAGATGTACAAGGAAGACTCCCAGATTCCATGCCGAAGGGCCCAGAAGATTGGTTGCATCATAGAGGAAAATGACTGTTCTGATTGAGACCAGTAAGGAAAAACTCCTGAATTTCAGATATTAATTTTTAACCCTTTCATGCCTTTGTAATGACATGGAATGGACCCAATGGCAGTGGATTCGGATGATTTTGGATTCTAATTTGGAGGCTTGTCTGACAATATCTGATTCTGCAGAGAAACATGACTCTCCTGACTGACTAGGCATTATTGATTAGGGCCCAGGGCAATAAAGTGAGGTTCACTTTTAGGCTTGCATCTGGAGCGAATGATTTGTGGATGAGAGTGACCGAGCTGCTGTCTGTCCAGGAGAAAGGACAAGCTAACGGTCTTGGTGGCATCAGCTTGTAGAACACTGACTGCTCTTGCATCTAGCTGAGTGATCTCGGTTCAGCCTTTTTTCTCTCGTATCCGCTGGGAACCAGCTCTGTCTGTCTGTGGAGCCCTTCACTAAGGATTAAAGTAAATACTTGACACATGTTCATGATACACTCTAGATTTTTTATGAGAAACATACCTTTAACATCTATGTGATTACATGTTGACAGGGTCTAAAATACAAATGAAAACGCCAATACTTCTCTTGCATTCATAGGCCAAACAATATGTGAAAAATTATCACAAATGAGGATTTCAACAACCAGGAGGCAGAAAAATGTGTTTGGGTTGGGAAAGCAGCATATCCGAAATGCATTCAGAGGCCCAAACCCCTTCCCGTGGCTCGTTTAAAAATATTTCCAGGAGTGCCATTTACCACCCTCCGATAATATTACAACGATGGGCGCGCAATCGTGACCCACCTCCTTAATTATTGATTTAGGATACATTACCAGCATAGAATGGCCGGTTTAAAGGCATTTGATATGAATTGTCAAATTGGGCTGCAATTTACATTCCTACCAAATGGTATATGTGAATACTCATATCCCTGAACAATTGGCAACGGTGGGAATTGCCTTTTTTGTTCTTTAAGCTATACTAATGCCATAATAATCGACACTAATTCCATAATCAGAAAATGGTTTCAAGGTATCTCTAGGAATGTAGAGAAACCCTCACCTCCTCTGATCACGTTGTTAGAAAGTGGATCAAATGGAAACCAAACAAAACCAAATAGATGCAGACATGAAACAAAACGTTCTGGAATGAGAGAAAGAAAGCAGCTTGATGCCGACGCTCTCAAAACTGCAGCAGTGAGTGACAGCGCTGAGGAGCTAGGAAGGAATGGGGAAGGGCCATGGTTCCGGATGGGACTTCCATGTTGGCATAGGAATGCCAGGGCAGCGCAGGCCCGCAGCACATCCAGGTCTTGAGCGATGCTGTGGGCATAAATGCCAGAGAAAGAGATGCACAGAGATAAAAGAAAAATCCCCAACCCATGAACACCTGGCAACTCTATGGGCCCACGAGTGGAAAAACAAAATCAAGACTGACCCTCACACCCATGGTGTTTCGAAATCCACAACACCTGTGTGGTCCACGGCTTCAAAGCTGACCAAATAATTTACAAACTTACCCTGGACCAGCAAAACCTTCGGAGCCTTCAGAACTGGACCTTAAACGACCACCTGTAGAAGTGCTTCCCTGTTAGCTCATGAGGACCCCAAACCAGCCCCAGTGCTGTCAAGTCCACTCCAGCTCATAGCAACCTTATGTAGGGTTTCTAAGACTATCCATCTTTATGGGAGCGGACAACCATATCTTTCTCCCTTGGAGTATTTTGTACCACTGTGTTAGTCTGGGTACATTAGAGAAACAAATCCACAGAAACTCATATATAAGAGAGACTTTTATATAAAGGTTAAGTGGGCATCAAGAAAACATTCCAACCCAGTGCTACCCAAACCCACAAGTCCAACATTAACCCATATGTCCGACACCAATCCACAAAGTCCTCCTCCATCTCACAAAACACACACTATGACACCGACTGCAGGAGGAAAGCCGAATCCGTGAGTGTAAGCATTTCAGCGCTGGCAGGGGTCTCCACACGGCTGCTCCAGCACCCAGGGCTGCATCGAGGTAGTTCCATGTGGCTTCTCCTTGGGGATGTCTTGCAGGAAGTGAACCTTGCCAGCTGAAGCAGGGAACTGGCTAAGGTAGCTGCACCCTGGTCAGAACATCACAAAGCAAGAGACCCAAGAACTAGAAAGGGGAGGGTCACCAAGCCATTTATCCCTCCACCCTTCAACTAACCCCACGTGTGTTTATCGGTCAGGTTGGCAAAATAAACTAACTACCTCCACCACCAATCTTATAGCTAGTAGACCCAACCCACAGTGGCACCAGGGCTCTGTGAAAACAACCACTGCTAAAGATGAGCTCACATGGAAAATTACCAACCACGTGGCCATGCCATCCTCCACAGAGGCAGGGCACAGAAGACTGGATGATGTGTATCCCCAACGCTGATGTTGATGGGATAATGTGAAATAATTTTGAGAAGATTCCCAGGGTTAAAGAAACCCAAAAGGCAAATAATAATCATTTATAAATTATCCACAGGGAGGGAGGGGAAAAATGAGGAGCTGGTGCCAGGGGCTTAAGTGGAGAGCAAATGTTTTGAGAATGATGAGGGTAACGAATATACAAATGTGCTTTATACAACTGATGTATGTATGGATTGTGGTAAGAGTTGTATGAGCCCCCAATAAAATGATTATATAAAAAAAAGAAACCCAGAAGCCAGAAGCCAAAAGCAGATTATGATTTTTTTAAAATAAATAAATAAATTACAGGTTGACTTGAATACCAAACAAATAGAAAATTTCAAAAATGAAAACACTCAATTCATTGAATAACGATGAGATGCAGCTCTCCCCAAACTCAAACTTCCAGAAAATTGATGGCAGAAAAGCCCACCTGTTTGACTACAAAGCCATGAAGGTATAAATCAGCTGTTAAAAAGCGGGGGGTTTTAAAAACTGAAAATGAAGAAGAAATCCCCATCTTAAATTATTCAAATGTAAAAAGATAACTTACCAGAGGAACCATGAAGTATTTAGATGTAAATAATAGCAGCATTTTCCATATTAAAACCAAAGGGGTACAGCCTAAAGAAATGCTTAGAATGGAATGTGTGATGATAAACCTATTTCAGGAAAACCAAGCAAAGGTAGGGAAGGGAAAAGGATTTTAAGTAAATGGTTAAAAACAAATGTAACGAAGTAGGGTAGGCTTATTCCGAAAATGAGAAGTAGTCTAAGAAACACAGGAACAGCTGGGCGATCAAACAGCGTGCACGCTGAGGGCGTTCGTAGACTCAATAGCACAAACACTTCCGTTCTCCCAACTGAAATGATAAATTTGAGGCAATTGGGATCCAAATTCCAATAGGATCGCTCTAGCCACTTGGGAAAACCACTCTAAATTCCTATGAAAAGGGAAAGATCTATGAATAGCCTATACGCTTCTGGAGGTTAGAAGGAGAGTGGATTTGCTCTACTGGATCTTCATGTGGCTAAAAACTGTGTGTTCATTGCCTGTGGCTGCTGGGATGAGTTAAAAACACAGTGACTTGTAAAGACAGGCAATTATTCTCTTACCATTCTGGGAGCTGTGGTGGTTGTTAAGAAGCCATCGAGTCAGCTCCAGCCCCCAGCGACACAAGATGCCATACGACCTGGTCCGGAGCTGTCCTCAGACGTTCCTATGCCTGAGTTCCCGGTTGCAGCCACTCAGTCCATCCATCTCCTTGAGGGTCTTCCCCTTTTTCGCTGCCCCCTCAATTTACCAAGCAAGATAGCCTTAAAGTCTACTATCTAATAGGTGTCAGCCGGGCTGCTCTCCCTCCAAAGACTTGCGGGGAGAGGTCTTTGGGGCCGCCAGGGCTGCCTGGGCTCATGGCAGCGTCCCTCCGTGGTCTCTGCAGGAAGACCATCTCTGCTCTACGCGTCTCTCCTCTGTGCCTCTGGCACACACATTTCTCATGGGTTTAGAGCCCACCCAGATAGATGATCCAAGAGGATCACATTGTGGGACCATTCACTGAATGACCATTCACTGAAGTCAGGAACAGAAAAGAAGCCAAACAAGCCAAGAAATCCAATGATGTCGTATTGCACTGGGCAAATCTACTACAAAAAGCTCTCTTCTAAATGTCTGTTATTTTGACGACTGAGGCGCTCTTGATCCAAGCCACGATATTTTCCATCGCCGTATATGCATGTGAAAGTTAGACAACAAATAAGGCGGAGCAGAGAAGCATCGATAATATTTGAATGGGGTGGAGGGGTGGGTGAAGACTCTCAAATACACCCATGGACTGCCAAGAGAACACATCGGTCTTAGAGCAAGTACCTGCAGAGTGCTCTCAGGAGAGACCAGTACCTGAGAAGACCATCATTCTTGGTGGAGGGTCAGGGAAAAGAGGAAGGCCTTCACGAGACGGCTCACACCATGGCTGTCACAATAGGCGCGGACTTACCTACTATTGTGGGGACCATGTAGGATGAGGCAAGTAGTCATTCTGCTAGACCTGGAGTCCCTGAGTCTAAGGTGAAACCACGGTATCTAACAACAAACAGTGTAAAGGTATATATCGTATTTGTTTTGCAACCAGATCTTGCT
>NW_022103968.1:11609046-11609929 GCF_000313985.2 Echinops telfairi
GTTTTGTTTGGGGTGACATCTGGCACACTAGACATAACTTGACGTGACCCCTCTTGCTGCAGAATGCTGGCGCCTTCACATTCTCAGAGCAGCTGCCAAACCACCGGTGACGGCTCAAGCTGTGGCCCCCGCCGTCCTCCCTGCCCTTGCTTCTCTCCAACTCCCAGGCTTGTGGTTCGTGGTGGGTCCCACACTCTAGCACACCCTGGGCGACTTGTTACCTGACAGATTGCTAGACATCACCCAGAAAGTTTCTATTCAGTGGGTCTAGATAGCGTCATGGTATTTTCTTTCTTTGTTTTCTTTAATCATTTTCTTGGGGGCTCTTACAGCTCTTATAATAATCCACACATCCATTGTGGCAAGGACATTTGTGCATATGTTGCCATCATCATTTTCAAAACATTTTCTTTCACCTTGAGCCCTTGGTATCAGCTCTTCTTGTTGCCATCCCTACCCCACCCTTCCACACTCGTGAACCCTTGATAAATTATAAATTATCATTATTTTCATATCTTCCACCATCTGCTGTCTCCCTTCACCCACATTTCTGTTGTTCATCCCCCTCACGGAGGCGGGGAAGGATGTGTGTATTATGCATCGATCATTGCAATTGGTTCCCCCTTTCTCCCCCTTCTTCTCCCACCTACCCCCTACCCTCATGGTATCATTACTTTTATTACTGTTCCGAAGGGGTTTATCTGTCCTGGATTCTGTGTGTTGAGAGCTCTTTTTAAAAATCATTTTATTGGGCACTCGTACAACTCTCATCACAATCCATACATCCATCCATTGTGTCAAGCACAATTTGTACATTTGTTGCCATCATCATTCTCAAAACATTTACTTTCTACTTGAGCCCTTGGTATCAGCTCCTCATTTT
>NW_022103968.1:11610516-11621968 GCF_000313985.2 Echinops telfairi
ACAGGCTGGTGTGCTTCTTCCATGTGGGCTTTGTTGCTCCTCAGCTAGATGGCCACTTGTTTATCTTCAAGCCCGTAAGACCCCAGATGCTATTTCTTTTGATATCTGGGCACCATCAGCTTTCTTTACCACATTTGCTTATGCACCTGCTTTGTCTTCAGTGATTGTGTTGGGAAGGTGAACATCATGGAATGCCAGTTCAATAGAACAAAGTGTTCTTGTATTGAGGGAGTACTTGAGTGGAGGCCCAATGTCCATCTGCTACCTTAATACTAAACTTATAAATATATGCATATAGATCTATTGCCCCATTGTCATATATAAATATGTTTACATGTGTACATGCCTGTATTTAGACCTCTATAAATTCCCCTTACCTTCTAGTTCTTTCCTCTATTTCCTTTTACTTTCCTCTTGCCCTCATGCTCAGCCTTCACTTGGGTTTCAGTAATTCCTCTCGATTCCATTGCCCTTGATCAAGCCCTACCAGGCCTCCTACACTCTCCTCGCCATCAACTTTGGATCACTTGTTGTTCCCTTGTCCCCGATTTTGTTAACACCACTTCCTTTCCCCTATCTCCCCCTCTCCCATGTCCCCCTGGAACCATCGTCCCTTTGTTTTCTCCTCCAAGATTGTTTATCCTGCCTATCTTATCTAGATAGACCTTCAGAGATAATAATATGCACAAAAAACAAGACAGAGCAAAACAAAGCAACAAAAGAAAACAAAACAACAACAAAAAAACCAATGACAAAAAAAAGGAAAAGAAAAGCCTGTAAATAGTTCATCTGTTTGTTGATCTTTAGGTGTGTTTTCTAGTCAATCTGATGGGGTGCCGTACCTTGGCCCCAAAATCCATTTTTGGTATTCCCTCAGGACTTCCTTGCTCTGTTCCCCTTGCTGTTCTGTTGCACGCCCTTGGTGTTTTACCTTAGTGTGGTGGGATCAGATTGGGCACAATTCCTGCACTGTGTCTCCAGTGTTGTCCCCTGTAGGGCTATGAGTCAGTGAGAGATGTCATGTCTCATAGTGAGGTTGGCCCTATGGTCCTCTCTGTGCATTGGCTGCTCTGAGTGGTGATATCATCCTCAAGGCTTGGTGGGCCAGTATGTGCTCCACTCTCTCTTCCTCTCCCTTCATTTGCTCCTGTGTGCTCTGATCAGATATGTCCCCCTCCATGTAGTTGGGATTGGGGCCGGCCCCTCAGACCTCGTGTCGAAAGTTCTTATCTATACCAATGTACCTGGTCCGGTCTAGCAGGATTTGTAAGGTAGAAGTGGTGTCATCATAGTGTGTGGTGGAGGTGGGGAGCATCCAAGAACTAGAGGAATGCTGTGTGTTTCATCAGTGCTATACTGCACCTTGGCTGACTGGTTCCTTCCTTGTGACCTTTCTGTGAGGGGCTGTCCAATAGTCTACAGAGGGCTTTGGGTCTCCACTCTGACCCTCCTCATTCGTATTGATATGATTGTTTGTTTTGATCTTCTAATGACTGAAGGGCCATGGTACTTTCAATCGTCTCATCTGCATGTGAAAGTTGGACATCGAATAATAAGGAAGACGGAAGAAAAATGGATGCATTTGAATTGTACAAGTACCAAGGACTGTTAAAACTACAAACCAATCTGTCTTGGAAGAAGTAGGACAGAGTACTCCTTAGAGGCAAGAATGGCAAGACTTCATCTTACGTACTTTGGACATGTTGTCAGGAGCAATCAGCCCCCGGAGAACATCCTGCTTGGTCAAGTAGATGGACAGTGAACCAGAGGAAGACCCTCAACCAGATGGATGGACACAGTGGCTGCCACAAGGTCTCCAGCACAGGAACCATTGTGAGGATGACGCAGGACCAGGCAGGGGTTCATTCTGTTGTGTATTGAGTTCCCGTCAATCAAAGCTAACCTGATGGTACCTAACAACAACAACAACAACAACAACAACAACAACAACAGTTAAGGCCTGACAATGTGCAATTAGAATAAGTCCCCAGGTGATGCTGATGTCGCTGTTGGTCCAGGAACCAAACCTGGTGGACCACTGGTATATAAGAAAGACCTAAGGATTTCTTAAGGAACACTGGTAGCTCAGCGACTAAGTGCTCACCTGCTAACTGAAAGGGAGGCCGTTCACACCCATTAATTGCTCTGTGGGAGAAATCTGTGGCAGTTGATTTCCATAAAGATACTGCCTTGGAAACCCTGCAGGGCACATCTACTCCATCGTTTAGGGGTGCCATGAGTAGGAACCCACTTGACAGCAATGAGTGTTGGGTAGGGACTGCCGGAGGCAGAAAGTCAGGCGTTAGGGCTGCTTTGGGGAGAGCAATCGGGATGCAGTTGACTCTCCATCTTCACCCCCCTGGGGAGGTGCTATCTAATCATGCTGGGGGTCTGACCTGGGCCCCTAAAGTACCTACTGCTCAGGGAAGTCTGGAGTAGAGAAGCCTCCCTGGAGACAGAGCCAACAGTCAGGACTGGAGAGGCCATACTTCCAGACCAGGGCAGGGAGTAGATGTCCCAGAATTCCCAGGGACCAGATGTTGACCTGCCAAGAGTCAGGCACTGGAGGGCAGCCAGCTGTCAGAGCAAAATGACCCAGCAGAGGGGACAACACCAAACACCACGGGAGCTTCATTTGTGCTCTTTGTCGACATGAACCTTTTCCTTGTTCTTTTGTCATTTGGAAGGAGTGTGTGTGTGTGTGTGTGTGTGTGTGTGAGAGAGAGAGAGAGAGAGAGAGAGAGAGAGAGAGAGAGAAAAAAAACACCCAAATCTGTACTTTTATTCGCTTGATTATATTTGGCCTCTATATTCATGAACAATTCAAAATGATGAATCTCATATTATCTTGGAGATAAACAATTGTGTCAACATTATTCCTTCAAAACCCTTCCCATTTGCCTATTTTAGATTCATTTAGCATCCCTGGGAAAGAGGGGATAGAGTTTGTATATTTATGAAAAGGTCTAATCTCTGAAAATTCAGAGTGACAAAGTTAGAGGACTGCGTCACACATATTCTCATTTAGTGGGACCTGGTGACCCTCTCTCCTCCAGCCCCAGGGTCCCCAAGTATTGGTGACCCAGGAGCTAGTGCTAAGTCATAGTAGTCATATATCTGAGGGATCCATGGCCCGCGCTTTCAGAATGGGCTGGATTTCGATTTCCATAAAAAGATTAGCCTCCTAAATGTATTAAATCCTGCATTTCAAGCCTGTGAACAGTATTGTTGTTTTGGATTAGCTGTTTAAGATAAAAGACTTGAGACTCCAATTAGCACTGCCAAAAATTAATTTAAGTAACTTAATCAACAACTTGCTGTAAGCTACCTACAGTCTTGGTGCAGTGAAATGATTTCTTTTTCTTTAATTATTAATAACTCATTTTATTAGGGGCTCTTACAGCTCTTATAACAATCCATACACAGTGAAATAATTTCCTTCATGACAAATGGAGGTATGAGTTCTATACTCCCTTATAAACAATACAAGACCGATCTATTGCCAGATATTTAGCAACTATCCACGTGTCTCTGCCCTGGCCTGTGGTGTGCTATTTGTGAGGGACTGAAGAAGTATTTGCTTTGGTGGGTGGAGGGTAGGGATAAAACCAAGACCTAATCTTGCCCTCAGGGAGGCCAAACTCATGGGAGAGAGGCAAATAGGTAAGTAGATAGACCTTTTTCTCTGTAGTTGCTCCTAGCTCCTAGTCACCACGCAGGCCACAGAAGAACTGCTCTCATCGGGTTTCCAAGACCCTAATCTTCCCAGGAGCCTCATGTTTCTCCCCCACAGCAGCTGGTGGGTTCAAACCAACAACTTTTCAGTGAGCAGCTCGGTGCTTACACACTGTACCACAGAGCTCCAAAGATAGACGATGGATAATAGATAGATGACAGGTCAAGAGATTGAGAGAGAGAGAGAGGTAAAAGAGAGAGAGATAGCTGGAATCCGACATGTGGCAACTTTACACACAACAGAATGAAATGTTGCCTGGTCCTCTCGCGTCCCACCCATGGAGATCAAAGTTCTCAAGAGTCATTGACCTGGGTTCCAGTAACTGCTCAGAGTTTAGGTAACAATGAATGAAGCACGCATTTTTGTTTATGAAGGAAGAACTTCTCAAAGAGGAAATGAGCTGCCTTGGGGGCAAGAACCCTATATGTCTAATGACTCAATTCAAATGGTTCTGGGAGGGTTTCCCTCCATCTGTACTGTCCCCAGCACACTGGTTGCTCCTCGTCTATAATTTTTCCCTCCTCTTATGGTGTCTTAGGACCAAAGACTGTGAACTTCTAGTCTTGCCCATTACTATGGCCTGGCACTCAAATACTGAATGTGTGAGCGAATGGATGAAGAATGAGGGATGCTAGGTTCGAAAATATGTGGTAGCATGGCTAAAAGGTGAAGACATTCAAGGAACGCTCAAAGGGCCAAACTGTAAAGCTTCTGAGAGCCCATCTACACAAATGGGCACCCTTAGCCTGAGCATCCTCTACTCCTTCCCTCCTGAAGTCCTCAGGCCTCACCAAGAAGGACCACTGCCCAGTAATTTGAGCCCACCCAGAGGTACCTAGTAAGAGAAGCCAGGTGACCTGCTTCCAAAAAAGTTACAGCCATGAAAGCCCTCGAGTGCACTCTGACATGTGGCAAACATCATGCACAACAGAACAAAATGGTGCCTGGTCCTACTGCATTCACCCTTTGATATCAGCGTTCTCAAGAGACATCGGCTTGGGTGGTGGTAACCGCTCAGGGTTCAGGGAACAAGGAATGAAGCACATGTTTCTACTCGGCACCACGATGGCCACTGAGGCCATCGTTTGACTTTTGTATCCATCGGTAAAGTCAGCAGAAGGGACATTTTGAGAATGAACAGGAACATTGGTCTCCTGTGGCTGTCAACACAGATGACCACAAACCCACTGGCTTCAAACAACAGACACTGGTTGGCAGAGTTCTGGAGGCCAGAGTCTAAAATGAAGGTGCCAGGCTTCGTCTAGAGGAGACTTCCTGCTTCCCCATCCCTGCTCATGACCCCTTACTGCAGTCACTCCAGGGGAGAAGCTACCTGAGCTGAAGCACAGGTGCGTCAATGCTTTCTCGTAATGGGTGCACATGTGTATCTTTGGGGACAGAGAAAAGGGAGAGATGAATGAACTATGCTAACAACATAGTGGGGATGTTTTTACAAGCTATCCCAGGGCCTTTGCTTGGGATAAAGGAAGAAAAAAGGTGTCTGCTTTCCTTCTATCTACAGTCTAATGACCTATCTGAGACTCTGCCTAGCAACACAAACTGGGGAAAACGAAAGGACAGACAGATTCCTTACTTAGAGCTGCAGTGACAGAAATACCTGCTGTGAGGGGCCTTCAAGAAGAGGGATTGGTTTTCTCGCCCTTCAGGAGGCTAAAAGTCTGAATTCAGGGGAAGGGTGGGCCCTCTCTGTGGACCCAGGGGAAGGCCCTGGTCTCCACTTCCGACGCCCAGGCCAGCATCCTGCAGTCCTCCCTGATCTGCACGGGGTGCCCATCTTCCCCTGTTTGTGTTTGCTTCTGTGTCTAATCTACTCATTCGATAACTCAGAAGTGATTAGCTTAAGACATACTCTACCCTGCTCTCTCCTAATGTAGCATACCACGCACAACACCATCCCCAACTGGGATTATTTCCACACGGATAGAGGTTAGAATTCCAGCATGTCCAGAATGCTTGCCAAAGCCAGAACCTGTGTAAGGTGGGAACCTTTCAGAGAACAGAAATTCAAATATCTCCCACTATTAGAGAGTCATAGGAAAAGGGTCAGATTTTTGTCAAAAGCGGACAACGGTGTGACCTGGTAAATGAGGCAGTCCCGTGGAGTCCTGACATTTGTTGAGCTGTCACAAAATTCACTATCCTTGGAAGGAGCACACTGCATGCACAGCAAAGGGGGAACGCGTCTGTGACTGTCTTGCCTTTGGCTCAGCGTGCAGGCGTTCTTGTGCTGGAAAATACCTTCACAGACTCTCTTGGGTGGTTACAAGCGTTGGAAGGAGATGACTGGTACCAAAGGTCTAATCTCTATTCCATAATAAAGGTTAAAACAAACAAAAACCAACAAGAGCTGTTCCTCAGTAGCTGGGGGAGAAGAAAGCTTTGGAGAAGGGTTTTCTCTGATTCAGGAAGAGGGGAAATGGAACAACATCTGGTCAGACAGACAGAGCAGGTCTTGGGACCTTGGTAACACACCGAGGAGGTCCTGGAGAAAAAGATGGGCGTGGGACATTCTGAGTGACAGGGCTGGAGGTCGTGTCTACTACTTAATTGGAAATGGTTTCTTGTCATCTATGGGAATTACTATCCCATTACTATCGCCCATCTCTGTAAGCCACGTCTTGTACTGTTTTGAAGAAGGAAAGAGAGGAGAACCAGTCCCCGCTACATGGAATTGATTCTGACTCATAGGGACCTTGTACAGGTTTCTAAGAGGGCGAGTCTTCTTGGAAAGAGAGCGCTTCGTCTTTCTCCTGCAGAGTGGATGGTGGCTTTGAATCATCAGCTTTGCTGTTAGTAAACTATGCTTAACCCACAGGGCCCAGGGCTCCTTACAGAGGAGAAGGAGGAAGAGGAGGAGGAGGAGGAGGAGGAGGAGGAGGAGGGATGATTATATTGGAGGTAAAACAGATGGACAGTGGACAGCAACTGATGTTCCAGAAGCAGCTCACCAGGCCCTTTCTCCAAGGTGCCTCTGGATGAACTTCGCCCCTTTGGTTCGTAGCTGAGGACGCTCATTGTTTACACTCCACTCTCTGCCGCCAGGATTCCCTTCTCCACTAAAATCCCAGCCAAACAGACTACATGGAGGGTGAAATGAATTAATGCCGGATGGCACTCCTTCTGAAATCCCTAGAGTTGAGCAACCCAATCACACTACAGGCTCGCATTTTAGAATAACCCTATTTCTGAGTGAGTCCACCTGGGGCAAGACTTTGCACAAAACAAGCCTTGCTCAGCCCAGTGGCTCTTAGCTAGGAGTGCGTTTGGTCCCTGGGGAACATTTGATGCTGTCTGGAGACATTTTTGGTTGTTACAATGGGGGTGGGGGGCGGTGGCTGATAAGTCGAGGCCAAGGATATTTCTAACCATTCTATAATGTTCAGGCAAGCCCTCGTGACAAAGAATGATCTGAGCCACATTTTAGATGTGCCAGAGCAGAAACCCTCCCAAGGGTGGAAGACTTCCACTAGCACCCACAGACGCTCGCTGTGGGCTGGGTGTGAGCTGAGCACCGTGACTGCAGCAACCTGCTGCCAAGCACCTCCCCACGCAGAAGGGGAAATGGGTAAAACTGGATCCAACTACAAGGGAGCGTGAGGGTGTCAATAAACAGTATGGGTGACACACCTCAGCAGGAGAAAGCAGTTGTCCATAGGAAGTAGTTGCGTGTTTCTGGGGCTGGCATTGCCACCGTGCACCCGGTGATTTCAAAATGGTACGTTTTTGTCCTTCCCAGAGATCCCGGTGTTCTCTGCATCCTTCCTCTAAGGTGTTAAAGATGAACGAAGGCAAGGCTTCTGCACCCGCTTTAGGAGAAACTCCCTCCACGCAGTTGTTCCTTGGCTTTCCTAATGCTTGGTGCAAAGCAGTCCTTTTGGACAGATTTTCCTGAACTCTGCGATGAACCTGAGGGACCGCATGGGGTAGGGCAGAAAGGGGGGTGACAGAGCAGGCTTTACGTCTCCCATCTCCACCTGATCCTTCCTTCCACAAAGCGGTCTGTTTCTTCTCAGTGTCATATCATGAAATACATCATCCGATTTTCTTCAGGAATCCCTTTTATACCAGCGAACAATTCATCAGTTTAAGGAATTCACGTTTCCACAGTGGAAGCCAAGGAACCACACGGATGTGAGTTTTTAAAGGCAGCACTGTATCGAAGGCGAAACATCGCACAGTCAGGACACCTGGGTTCTTGTTCAACTATGCCCTTCACAAGCTGAATGGCCAATGAGCAAGGAGCGTCACCTCTCCAGGTCTCAGATTCCTTATCTGCAAGGGACAACAATTCTTCTTGATTATCTCAGAGGGAGCTCTTTGCTGCAAATTGCTATCATGTATAGCTTAAGGCTGATGAACCAGACAGAGAAGCCGTCTGCACAGATGGCCAAGGTAAATGAACCCTTGACCTGAGGGTGAGTTGAATTGCCAAGGGAGTCCAGTTCTAAAAGATTGGAAGCCTCCCTTGTGAATTCAGAGAGGAAATGGGCATACAAAGAGTTAACATTTCCTAAGGTCCCAAGGTCAAAGTCTGAGATCCACTCTTGGATCCCAAAGGTTTCACTGAAGGTGCAGATAAGCACCCTGGGCTGGGTGGTTTCATGTCTACAGCCAGCAAAACACCAGATGCCCAACCCAACCAACCCAAACGCTGCACCAGGGGTGGCCCTCCCTTTGGCCGGGGTCTGCCTAGAAATAGCTGATGAAGCATAATATTAATTGTTCAGCACGGAAGTTCCCAAACAAACAAACAAACAAACAAACCCATTTGCTGTGGAATGGGCTCTGGCACACAGGGACCCCATGCATGTCAAGCAGAATAGAATTGTACTCCAGAGGTTTGTCAACAGGTGAATTTTCAGTCACATATCACCAGGTCTCTCTTCCATGGTGTTTTTGGGGGGACTCTAACCTCCAGGTGTCTAGTTAGCATCTGAGCACATCCAGAGACTGAGCAGCAGGGAAGGGGAGCCTTGTTCCCTTCTCCCTTCACCCTGCAGACCGCCTGGCCACCACGAGCAGCACACCTTTGCCCTGCTTGCAGTAGGTCGGGCAAGCAGATTCCACCCAGATACTGGGAAAGGCCCCTCTTTTCAGTCTTCATGTCACACCGGTGTACTGACCACGCACTACGTGCCTTGTAAGTTAGGAGCCACTTTTTTTCCTGCTGCCACCCCTACAGTCAAAGCTGACTTTACGGCAGGGGTAGGAAACCTTTTTTTTTTTTTCTGTCCAGGACCATTTGGAGATTGATAGCATCATTCGAGGGTCATACTGGCCAGTCATGTCATTAACTCACCCCGAAAGTGATGGCTGCAATGGTCTCTCTTTGGTGAGGTGTGTGATGCCCGTGGGTACAGATGGTTTCGCCCTGTTTTGCAGGGGTGACTACTGGTCTTCTTGCTATCTGCATCCTCTAGCCCAGCGGTTCTCAACCTTCCTCATGCCGTGACCCTTTCATACAGTGCCTCATGTGGTGGTGACCCCCAACCATACAATTATTTTCATTGCTACTTCATCACTGTTAATTTTGCTGTTGTGATGAATCGTCATGTAAATATCTGATATGCAGGAAGTATTTTCATTGTTGCAAATTGAACATAAAGCATAGTGATTCATCACAAAGCAACATGTAATTCTATATTGTGAAATATCTATTTCTAATGACAAATAAATGAAATTTTTTCTTGAAGCATGGTGTAGCATGGGCAACAGTCTTCATGCTGGGGACTCGTCTGTCGGCATATCTGCATGTGGGTGGATCTGCCTGGAGACAGAGGAGTGGTGTCTCGGTTCCTAAGACCATCAGAAATGTGTGTTTTCTGATGGTCTTACGTGACCCCTGTGAAAGGGTCGTTTGACCCCCAAAGGGGTCACGACCCACAGGTTGAGAACCTCTGCTCTAGAAGCAGTTTGTCCTCCGAAGTCACAAGTCACTGAACCTTCCACTACATTCTTCCCTCTTTGCGATTGTGACCTCCACGCGGTCACATCTCCCCCGTGGGGCGCTAAGTCAGAAGCCCACGGAGCAGGAAGAAATGAGGGAAGCAGGGGAGAACACCTCTGTTGCAGGCGAGGATTTCACCCGCCACCACCCCTGAGGGCCCAGCAGGTCCTGGGCTTCCCTTAGAAACCCGGTAAGTGCGCCGGGCCTCCCCAGGGAGGTGCGACGACATCCAGTCACTGCGTAGGACCCTCCAAGGTAACCTTCGGGGTGGGGGGGGCGAAAGGGGGGAGGAGAAAAGAAAAAAGCCCGCTCTCCATAAAACACATCTTGAGTACCACCAAAGTGCACGGTGACCCTTCACTTTCTTCTTCTGAACAAATGGTTTAAAGACCACGATGTGTTGGGGAGATAGGAGCGCTGGAGACTTCGCAGCAGGTGCTATTTATAGTCACCCAGCATGGCCGCTACCTCTGCCCAGGCCAAGTCATTAATCTGCTGCAGGCACCGAAAACAAGAAGTAATAAACGCAATGATGATTTAGAGCAAGAAGGAGAGGACGCACGGAGGCTAAAGCTAAGGTGGATCGAAGCCAAGAGATTAGCTTCTCCCCATGGAAAACAACACACACGCACACACGTGCGCACCCACATGCACTCTCACACTAAAAAATGCCGGTCCCGCGCTCTCAACCTCCTCCCCTCAAAAAAAGCATTGAAGTGGCGTTTTCTTTTTCTGCGGCTGACAGACATCGGTCCCTAAATAGTGCCTGGCGACAAGCGGCCTTGGCCACCCTCGGCGCAGAAAAGCGAACTCATTGGAGGCTGATTAAAGTTGCATGACACTCCAGCTAGCGGCTGCCATTCCCCAGAAGAAAGAGCAGGGAAGTCCGTCCTAGCTGGTTTCCTTTATCTGCCAAAAAAAAAAAAATCAAGCAGGGCGAATTTGTAAGTAGTTCTGTTTTACTGGCGTGTATAGTTTAATGCAAATTCCAGGAGGAGGCCCTAATAAGGTGCGGAGGATTCTGAGAAACGGATCGTTTCCCTTCCAGAAAGCCGAGACTGCAGGTGTGGCAGCATCCCCTCGCCCTGGTGCCAAAGGGTTTCTTGACATTAAGGAGGTCTCGCTTTCGTAACGTTCTGTGGACAGCCAGCATCCCTTACGAAGAGCAATGTCCACGGTGCGCTGAAAACAAAAGCTATCGCTCCGAAAAGCCGCATGAAGACCAACCATACTTCCCAAGGAAGTGGTGGCCCTCATCGGAGTCTCGAAAATTCTCCGAGAGGGCCAGTTAGCCGGGGAAGTATTTTCACTGCAAACAATTCTGCCTTTTTAAATGTTAAGTATCCTTGATTTCTGGACACTCACCAGAGGCAATGGAAAGAAAGAGAGACCCGGGCATCCAGGCAGCCAACGGGCCTTGTACGGCAGCCAACCTGAATTTAGAATTCTTGCGCAATGCCATGTTACCCGCAGGAGTCTGGGGTAGAACTGTGTAATGAAGGCCAAGTGGCTGCCTTTCGGATCTCAAGAGCCGAACCTGACCGGACGCCTCTGAGCCCGCTGCTTCCCAGCTCACGCATTCAAGTGACTCGGGCACCCGGGAGGACAATGAGAGAGGCACAAAGACCAGCACTTCAGGCCGAGGTGGTGTGGCGTTCGCACAGGGAGGCAGGCCAAGTGTGCAGGGGCCAGAAGCACAGTGTACGGAGCAATTTAGAACATTTCATAAAGCCTAGATATAAAAAAAA
>NW_022103968.1:11622647-11639683 GCF_000313985.2 Echinops telfairi
CCCACTCTGCAGATAGGGAGGCTGTGGTGC
Organism: Echinops telfairi; assembly: GCF_000313985.2. Lineage (NCBI taxonomy): Eukaryota > Metazoa > Chordata > Mammalia > Afrosoricida > Tenrecidae > Echinops > Echinops telfairi. Next base: position 11,622,678 of record NW_022103968.1, read on the forward strand.
AGGACCCAGTGGCTCTCTGTGAATAAGGTCATGACAGAACCTGCACTAGAACTCAGGTCCTATTTGGCTGACCGTGGGTGCTGTCGGCTGCCAGTTGGCTTCTTATTCATGGTGACCCAGTGTATCATGGAGCACAGTGGCCTCTGGCCCAGTGCCATCTCAAGGTAGATCCACTGTGACCATGAGGTTTTCCATTGTCTGCTTTTCAGAAGGAGATCGGTGGGCCCGGCTTCCTAGCCCACCTTCGTTGTCCGAAAGTTCTGCTGAAACCTGTTCAGGATCACAGCAACATGCAAGCCTCCACCGACAGATGAGTGGTTCACAGGATCGTGGCAAATTCTGTATGGAACGCCAACCTCTTGTTTCTGAAGGTAGTTCTGGGTCCTTGGGGGGGCCATTGACTGGAACATGGTGCTAAGAGACAAAGAGGGTAATGATAGCTGAACGGCCACAGACCACATCCCTCACTTCATTTGGCTATTTTGTAAATATATAGTCAGGATCAAAGGGATTTAAAATCAGGCAAGATGCTAGATAGACCAATGAGGACTCCTTATCACCATTCGAGGAAAGGAGGAAAACATGCTGAGGAAGTTTGGAATTACTTGGAGGCCAATGATTGATTTTCATAACAAAAGATATCACATTATGCCAAGGTGGCAACAGTATGACTTTTCTTTGCCAGTGGTCAGTGCCTGGCTTTCTACTCTTAACATGATCCCAGCATACAACTATCGTCAGAACTCTGCACCCTCACAGCCTGTGATGGGGAGCTCAGATCAGGTAAAATGGCCTTCACTTTTAGTTATGTTCATTTTGAGTGTTCTCCTTACACATTTCAATCATGACAAAGGCCCACAATCTAGCCTCACTGATGGCATGATAGGCCCATCTATGCCTAGTCCGAAGTGCCCCTGGCATTCTACCTGACTTTTATGAGCCAGAATCGACTGGATGGCAGTGGGTTTGACTTAGGGGGTTAATTTTTTGGATAATGCCTCTAATATGTATTTCCCTTTTAAGCAAATACCCTTAACACCTTTTCCAATGAATTAGAAACATTTCAGAAACTACTTGAAGATGGGTGGGATGCATTCCCATTTTTACTCCCTCTCAAACCAAATGATCTATTTCTGATCATACTTTTTACAAACCATTAAAGAGCCATGCCAGCCTTCCAGCATGGGGGGTTCTGTTGGGTTTTGTTAGGCTGGCTCCTTCACCATGAACCTGATTGAAAAGAAGCTGCATTCTCGCCTACTCTGCCCTGTATGATGCAGCACTGTAGCCAAAGGAATGAGCTGAGTCAATGTAGATCCTAATATGAAAGCATCTATTGCATTTCACAATATCCCTGCTAGGGAAAAAACCCCAAGGGTGGGTCAGGATAGCAGGATATGAAAGGGCTTCATTATGTTTGTGGGAAATGGAATAGAAAAGTATTGATTTTTCCCCCCCACGAACTTGTGGAAGTCCCTCTCATATTCGCATGAAATCCTGAACAGCCAGTTTTCCAACTTGCTCACTCTTTTGGAGCTAGTTCCAGACAGTGAGCAGTTAGACCCTGTCGTCATTTGTTCTACATTCAGCACTCGGCTACTACTTGTAATTACATCAACAAGGCTTGGCGATACTATCAAATGATGTTTTACATCACAGTTTTCACACTTATTTTTCAGAGGACCCATTCAGTGGTTACTGATGGGGGAGAGGGGAGAGTTCTGCAGATTGGAAAATTGTGATCCATAGCCATGTATCTGACAGATATTGGGGGAGCTGCTAGCCTGAAAATGAGTTTATTACTATTAAAAACACAGTGAGGGCTGCACTCTGGGGAATTCCACCTCAAGGAAAGAAGGCAAGCTAAGAAGCTGGTTCTAGACACTAAGAATAGTTGAAATCACAGACCTGCAACTCTCTCTCTCTGCTTAATCTCACAGATTTTGCTATTGCTACAAATACACATCAACACCCATTCTAGGCGAATGAGATGAAACACCAAAACGGCACACAGCTAGTCAACATTTTTAGGAGCCCTGGTGGCATCGTGGGCTATGAGTTGGGCTGCTAACCCCAAGGTCAGCTCTTTGAAACCACCCATCAACCCTCAAGAGAAAGATGAGGCTTTCTACTCCCGTAAGGATTTACAGTCTCAGAAATCCACAGGAGCTTTTCTCAAAGTCATGTTCATATCCCTAAGGGTAAGATGTTAATTGCTCCCCTTAGCTTTTCTGTGATCATTTTAAAACTTCCAGAGAATGTTGAAACCACCAAAGACATCCTAATAAACGTTAGCAGTGTTTTCCGAGGAGGAACCTGTAAGTAAAGGCAGGACGAGCCAGCAGCAGTCAAGCTGCAGGGAAGTGTCATGACAAGCCAGCCCCATGAAGGAAGTCCTCCTTCTACCGCAGTGCCCTAGAGCCCAGCATCCCAACAACCTGGCCCAAGAGGGAGGATTGCATGGCTCAGTCAGCCATGTAATGCAACTTCTTCCACCTCCTCTTGTCCTGGGTGTTCCCGTCGCAGGCTTGTCACCTTAACCACTTCTCTACCTCAACTGTGGTCAGTGCCTCTTGGAGTGGATTACTTTTGGAGTTAGACAACAGGAAGTGGTAAGAAAGTCAGAAATGAACTGAAATCCAAGTCCACTGCCATCTAGCAAATTCCAATTCCTAGTGAACAAACCCACCCGCAGAGGCCCTCTCCAGAGTTTCCAAGACTGTGAATCTTGATGGGAGCGGTCAGCCTCATTTTTCTCCCTTGGAGTGGCTAGTGGGCTTGAACTGCCAACTTGAAAGTTAAAAGCTCAATACTTAGCCCATATAGTGCTACTACGGCTCCTTGGAATCAATTAAAGAAATCCAAGTAGTGTGATCCGAAACTCCACCCAAGGAGCCCTGGTGGCATTGTGGTTGTGCATTGGGCTGCTAGCCAGAGGTTACCAGCTCAAAACCACCAGCAGCTCCAAGGAAGAAAGACGGGCTTTCTGCTCTCGTCCAGAGTTCCAGTCTCGGAAACTCACAGGGGCAGTTCTACCCCGTCTTGTAAGGTCACTGCGAGTCAACCTTGACTCAATGGCAGTGCGTTTGCTTTGAAAGGTCGCAACCACCTTGCCGTGAACCACAGCTTCTGCGCCTCACGCACCTTCAACTACTGAATGGTTTCACACGGCAGCACGAAGTGGTGTTTGAAGCGTTCACTTAGGATTCATCATGGGCCTCTGTTGAGTAGAAATCTCTGCTGTGGGTGTGGATTTCACCTCCGGGCTCCAGAATAGTAGCATATTTTTTGAAAAATGAACTTAGGGGTCAGGGGAAAAGTTTCCCTACTTTACAGCATGGGGTACCCTCTTCATGTTGAAAAACATGAAGTTTTCCTCTTTCTACTCCAGTTGCCCCGTGGGAAGAACACACCCAGGGACCTAACTTCTGCATTTAGTTTCTGTTTTGTTTTGATTTTTAATTGCAATTCAGAGAAATGATTATGCTTTGACTTGAAGTCACCCTGGGGGATCAGACAGCTATTCCACACGATGCCTTGGGCTAGGTAGCATGGACAGTGTTTGAGGTAGGAAGAGGCAGCCCAGTGGGCTTATTAAAGACGAATGGGGTGGATGGAAGAATATCATAAAGTGTGGCTCATCACACCTGGATCAAGTTCTGAAAGCAGTAAGGCTTGTTACCCTGCTGTTCGGAAGCCAGTACACTTTTATCAGTTCCTGTAATTGCTAACCCCTTATTCACTGCTCAACACTGGAGCCTTCTTTACCTCCTAAGATCCTACTAATGGCTGACAGATTTGATTTCTCCCTGACAGCAGGCGTCCTGTTTCTGGCCTTTACATCAAGTAATTGCTTTATTTTTCTTCCTCTGCTCGAAAAAACGGAATTCCCTTCTCCCCTGCTTGAACCTCTTTAATGGCTCCTTTCTCTGTTATTAAGTCCTTGCCATTTAAATCACATTTAGCGATGTTTTGAATAACTGATTCCAATTACTCAGGCTCTTACCAAGAAGCAGCTGAAACGCAAGTCTTTACTTGCCCACAGACAAGCGGCTGCACCTTGCAGCCAAGTCTCTGGTGAAGTGTATTGTATTTCTGCTCAGTATGGGGCAATTTATACTCACAGGAGGCTGATGTTCCACAAATATAGAGTTGCGGGAACTCTCCCACCCTATCATTTGCACATAATGGATATCAGATTTTATATTTATTTTATAAATAGCCCCAATTCCTTCAAGAAATCATTCTCTTCTCCCCATCGGGGCCAGGGTAAGCCTTTGGAACAACAGGAGAGCCGAGCAGCTGGCCGGTCCATGACCCACCACGAGCTTGCTCTTCAAAGATCTAATCAGAAGCCGTGACGGGGCCAAAACAGCACGGCACAACCCAGCGGCCTCGTCGGCCAAGGACGGCATCCGGACCCATTGGGTTTTGCTTTGACAAATCCATCGTGTCTCTTTCGGTGGCATGGTGCCATGGACAAAGCGACAGAAACAGAACTCTGCCATCTTGTCTTTCCCGTCCTCCCAGCTGGCTGGGTGTTCCTGTCTTTTTAAGAGTTTTTTGTTTGTCTGTCTGTTTTGACTTGGCACAGAGATGCATCAGCTCGATCTCATCACATGACCACCTTTCTACTATTATCTTATAATTTGATAAGTGACAATGATTAAAAAAAATTTTTTTTCACTACCATTGAGTCCATGCTGACTCATAGTGACCCTACAGGACATGGGACCACTGCCCCTATGGGTTTTCAAGATGGAAACTCTTTACAGGAGTAGAAAGCTCCACCTTACTCCTGCAGTGCAGCTGGAGGTTTTGAACTGCTGACCTTGTAGATTGCAACCCATCTCTTAACCACTATGCCATCAGGGCTCCCTCCCTCTGTGATACGGTAAGAAAAACATGTCCACTGACTAACTCTGGCAGCATAGTGAGCTACACACTGAACTGCTGACCCCTCAGTCTGGGTGTGAACCCACCACTTGCTCCTGTAAAGAGTTCAAGTCTCAGAAACCTGAAGGGGCAGCGCCGCCTGGTCTGATAGTCGCGCTGGAATTGGAATTGACCGGATGGCAGTGGGCTTGGTTTTTTGGGTTAACCTACCCAAATGATTTGATGGCATAGTGCAACAGTTCTCAACCTGAGTCGTGACCCCATTTGGGGGTCAAACCACCCTTTCACTGGGATCACCTGATTCATAACAGTAGCAAAATGACAGTGATGAGGTAGCAACAAAAATAATGTTACGGTTGGGGGGTCACCACAACATGAGGAACTGTAGGAAAGGGTTGCAGCATTTGGCAGGTTGAGAACCGTGGTGGGTTGCTAACTGGGAGGTCAGCAATTCGAACCCACCAGAGACTCCACAGGGGAAAGCTGAGGCTGTGTGTTCCTGTACAAATGTACGGTCTCCGAAACCCACAGGAACAAGTCTCCTCTGTCCTGGCGGCGGGCTGGATTGGCTTAGATAAGCTGTGTGTTTTCTTGCTACATTTTTACTAAGGAGACATGATTTGCTTGAATATAATATTTCATGCAGGAAAACTTCTGTGACAAAAGGTATTTTAAAAGGCACGGCATCACCGATACACCTTCAGCTTTCTTATGTTAAATAGTGAATGGCAATTAATTGGATAAAGGCATGTTTAATGGGTTGGGCTGAAATGGTTCGCCACATAAGATCGCCATGGCTTGGCCATCACACCTATAAAACATATCTAACTTAATGAGCTGACCAACGAGGAGGTAGTACCCGTGCTTCTAATTTTAAAACAAATTACTGTAAGTCTCAACTAGGAATGAGGCTAGGGAGGTTAACACTAATTTCAAACTTGTTCGATTGTTAGAGAAGTAGAATACGCAAATCAAACCCACTGCCTCTGAGTCGATTCCAATTCATAGCAACCCTGTGGGACAGGGCAGCTTTCCAGGGCTGTAAATCTTCATGGAAGCAGACTGCCACACCTTTCTTCTTTGGAGTGGCTAGTGGGTCAGTATCGCTGACCTGACAATTAGCAGCTGAGCTGCACAACCTTAGAGAAATTGGAAGGACTCTCGGTTTTGAAATCACTTCACATCTACGTGTGGGGCACCAGATGCTCAAGAACCAATGGGATTTAAGGAAGGAGTCCACACTGCAATAAAAGACATTCGTGAAAAACAATGTCCCAGGAATTGATCAATTACCAATTGAAATGTTTTTTAAAACCTGGGGTTTTCTAGCCCTGGGAGCACTCACTAGTCGATGCCAAGACATTTGGAAGACAACTATCTGGCCCATTGATTGGAAGACACCCATATTGGTGCCCATTTGAAAGCAAGGTCCTCGGCCCAATACAATATGGAAAGTATTCAACAATATCATTAATATTACATGGAAGTAAGATTTTGCTGAAGATAATTCAAAGATGGTTGCTGCAGTACATCGACAGGATTCAGACGAGAAAGCGCAACCAAGGATATTGTTGCTCATGACAAATGGGTCTTGACTGAGAACGAACCAAAGATGGGAGAGATGTTTGCTTGTATTTTCTTGACTGTGCAAAGACTTTACCTTCTGTGGATCATAATAAACTATGCATCATATTGAGAAAAATAGGAAATCCAAAAGAGTTCATCATGCTCATGTGGAATCTGAGCATGGACCAAGAGGCAGTTGTTTGAACAGAATAGTAAGCCAAATAACCAAATATACGGCTGTCAAGTCGATTACAACTCATAGCAACCTCATAAGACAGGGAAGAACTGTCACTTTGGCTTTCTAAAGCTGGGAATCTTTCCAGGAGTAGAAAGCCTCATCTGTCTCTCATGGAGCAAGTAGTGGGTTCGAACTTCTGATCTTGCAATTAGCAGTCCAATGCACAACACATTATGCTAGGAGAGCTCCTGGCTTAAAATCAAGAGCAGTGTGTGTGTCAGGGTTGTCTCTTTTCATCATGCTTACTCAATCTTATGTTGAGCAAATGAGCAAAGAAGATGAAATATCTGAAAGAGAATGCAGCATCAGAGTTGAAGGAAGGCTTATTAACAACCTGAAATATGCAGATGATACAACCTTGCTTGTTGAAAACGAAGCATACTTGAAGCATGTAGAGATGAAGATCAACAACTACAATTTTCAATGCGGATTAAAATTGAATAGAAAGCAAACCATAATCCTGACAGCTAGAACAATAGACGACGTCTTGATAAACAGAGAAAAGACCAAAGCCACGGTGTTCATTCCACTTGGAGCTACAATCGATGCTCCTGGAAGAAACAGTCAGGAAATCCAACGATATGGTGCACTGAGTAAATCGCGAAAGGGCAATGATGTCACTTTGAGGACCACAAGGTGCACCTGACCCCACCATCTTATTTCCGATGGCCTCATTTGCATGGGAATGTTAAGCAGCCAAGACATAACTGATGTCTTTGAGTGACGATGCTGGTAAAGAGTAGTGAAAGTACCATGGACTGTCAGAAGAACAAACATCTAGATTGGAAGAAATCCAGACAGAATGCTCCTTCAATGTGAGGGTGGCGAGCCTTCGTCCCACACACTTTGGACCTGTTATCCGGGAGACTGCTCCTTGGGAAAGGACATTGTGCTTGGTAGAGGGTCCTTGAAAAAGAGGAAGACCCTCGAGGTGGTGAATTGACCAGTGTCTGTAGCAATGGGTTCAAACAGAACAGATACCGTGAGGTACCACAGGACCAGCCAATGTTTCTTTCTGTTGCGTATCGGGTCACTATGAGTTAGAGGTACGTGGAAGGGACCCCATGATCACAAAAGCAATGCCATCTAAATGTGGAGCGTTCTGTGTGTGAGGCTGGAGGACAGAGGTTTAGTGAACGTGCCCTCTATACAAAATGAGTGGTTTGTTTGCCTATCCTTTTGGCAATCTACGGCCTGCCCTCTACTTTGGTGCCATTTCCTGCTTACCTGTTGCCATCGAGTCAATGCCGACTCCTGGCGAGCCAACTGCAAAGAACAGAACAGCCCCAGAGTATCCCTAAGACTGGCATCTTGGCAGAAAGAAACCTGCCACGTCTTTCTCCTGTGAGTGGCTTGTGGGTTCAGACCACTAATCCTTCAGTTAGCAGCCTAGCACTTAAAGACCAGGGCACCAGCAGGGCTCCTTGTGGGGGTTCCAACAGGGCTCTAAGTAAGTGCAGTATTCAGGTGAGCGAGAAGGTTCCTTCCACATTTCTGGACTCTTGGTTTCCATATTTTTTTAAAGTATGCATTCTGAGAAACTTTCAGGATCTGTTTTTCTATGATTCCACCCTCTTCCAAACGGCAGCAAAGAACGCAAGTATCCAAGTGAGTGTAAATGAGGCCTCAGAATGACGGAGCAGACCCGGGAGGGGCAGAGGCAAAGGGCAGAGTCACCTGGGACTGCGCATTTCTCGTTCTTAAACATTGCCTCTTCAATTATTGACGTTTGGCATTTGTGAAAAGTAGTCTGCTGGATGACCCAGAAATCCCAGTGTTCTCCGTCTGAGGAGCGGGACACCTGCGTGGTGCCATTGCCCATCCTGGCATCTGTATTATTAATGCGTTTCGAACCCAAAGGCCATTACCTCATTCCCCTCATCCAGTCTCAGGACCAGAGAGACAAATCCCTTATTATGATGCTGGAGCTGAGTCTACATCAGCAGAAACCGCTCGGCCTTTGCAGAATCTCATAAACAGACAGCCCTCCATTTCCACCCTGCCTCTCTTTCACTCTCTTGTCAGTCCTTGGTTGAGAAATCCGTTTGTGAAAGGGACCGCAAAGACGTCAGTGCTTCTCTTAGAAAGGTCGCCAAAGAAGTCCTGGGGGTGGGGGTGGCAAAAGGGGCACCGTAGGGGTTGTCAAGAGTGCCGCTTTGGGGCTTTAAATGTCAAATCTCAAAGAACCATCAGATCATCCAGGTGAGAGGCAAGGAAGATGCTTCAGAGCGACATTCAATCAGGCGGTTGTTCATGAGCGCCAAGTCGTTTGGTCAGTCTAGGGCACAGGTTCCTAAACGAATTTGGCCTCCCACTTCCTTTTCAAAAAAAATTACTCGGCACTCTCTGGCAATGAAAAGCTCAGACTCCAGGGAAAAGTGTGGGTGTCGGCTTTTGTAGCCCTCCCCTCCCTACCACCGGGATCGTGTTCTGGGTGTGGTATTGCTTCCTTTGGGACATTCTGATTCAGAACTCAAAACTCTGGAGCCACACTGCCTAGATCTGAAACATACCTGGTGGCACAGTCAGGTAACAATTCTCCTGCTAGCCCCGAGGTCAACAGTTCAATCCCAACAGCTGCTCCATGAGAGAGAGATGAGGCTGTCTGCCCTGGAAAGATTTATAGCCTTCGAAACTCGGTGCAGGATTGCTATTAATCCGAAGGGACTTGATGGCACTGGGCTAGGTTTGGGTTCATTCGTCAGCTAAGGAGCCCAGGTGGCACAGGGTCACCTTGGCTTATCTGATTTATGGCTAGCTAGTCATGTAAAGAGAAAGAGATGCACATATAGCTGTACTGAAGAGTATGTAAAAAACTTCAAAGAACTGTGCTAGACTGTGTGTGTGTGTGCGTGCGCGCGCACACGTTCTGTTATTCACTTCTAAACTAGCTTTACCAAGGCCATATTTATTTATCTAGACCTAGCCTGAATAGGAAAAGCTAAACACGTGTACAAGAGGGACCCGCTGTTGCTCTCTGCGGAGGTAACCATCACCTTTCCTACCAGTCTTAGAACCTTTCAGGAAGATACTTTTTGTTCCCCCCCTTTCAACAGTAAATATTTTTGGACTTGAAATTTCAAGAGGAATTCGTACAATAAATTAACACAGCCACTGTGTCAGTCCACATCTGTGATGGTGGCAAGTATGTATTAAATATATATTATATTATTAGCTATCATACATATTAAATAATACGTCATACTAAATAATAATAATAGTACATCACAAGCATTTACCAAAAGACGTGGGCCCTCAGCAGACTGTCAGTTGTCTGGAAAGTCATTTAGAGCACTTCATTTAACAGCCCATACCTGGCCCTTAATGAAGAGTAATCAAAATGCACAGTGGCATCCCCACTAGGTGACAGAGGGCTATTATGCACGCTGTCTATCAGAGGTAGACCACAGATCATGTGTGTAGTCTCCCCTTCCAGGTAGGTGTCAGCCCCAAGGAAGAAATTGAGACTTAATTCAAATTTTCCCATTTCTAAAGGACTAAATCTAGAAATAGAGAAAGAGAAGAACCACTGCCATGGCATCAATTCCAACTCACAGTGGCCCGACTGCACTGCCACGCTTCGCGGGCGACGCTCCCCCAGCACCAGCTGCAGCGCTCCTGGGAGAGCTAAGTATTCTGTTCAAAATAACTGTTAGTTCCAAGGATGGAAATTCCGACTTGATCCTTGTCCAGTATAGCATGGAATAGTTGAAGAGTACTGGTGACAAAGTCTAGCCCTGGTTTTTCCAATCCATGGTTTTGGGATTGACCTAGGGGAAGATCACCATTGTACGGTACATCAAGTAGCACTAAAGACCTAGCTGTGATGTTCATTCTTCAAGAGATAGGAAATCCATGATAGTCACCCATTTGAGATCTCGGAGCACTGACACTTGAATCATTTAGAAGAAGTTTTACTCTCCCTCTTCAAATGAGCCATGTCGCGAGCAGGCTCAGACCACCTAGGTTCTAAAATGGACTAATAGGGTTGGACTTGAGAAACCAAGAATTTATGTATCTGTTTTTGCTCTTTTTTCAGTTTTCAATCTTCCCCAATGACTTTTAATTTCCCAGACAGGGGCAGCCAGCCTTTTGAAGAAACGCATTTATTTCAGCATTGTTCTGAGTTCTGAATTTAAATGTTTTGGGGGCTGTTTGGAAGAGCTAGGACAAACATTTCCACTAGTGCCAGGAGGTAATTTGCATCTCTTAAAGATGAAGAGACAGAGGTTAGACATCAGCTGAAATTCATCATGACTTATACACCATGAGGTTTTAAAAAATATATATATATATAATTTCACACAAATCCACTTTTTCAAGTTGAATATGTGATTTCTAAAGTCAAATATCTGCAAAGGAAATTGGACTGACCCAGATCTGCCTTCGATGTTTAATAGTAAGGACGCTGTGAAATTTGAAGCAATTTTGTTTTCCATGCACATATTCTCTTTTAGGAAGAAAAATCTTTCTGTGTGCCGCATTCCTCTTTGTGCCCACAGAAATGCTTGATTTGGTTTGGTATGAGTCAAGCAAACTGTTCTCAGCACAAGTGGAGCAAAGGGGAGAAAGGCTTTTCATTCAAGTTACAGGTTCTGGAAAAATGTGTAAAAGCTTTCTCTGTGCCTGTAGTTGCTGGCCACTCTTTTGTGAGCTCTCTATACCATCATTCTTTCTCTCCCTCACCCAACAACAAAATAATGGGGCAGGAAAAAATTTCGCCTATTAAAGTGTAGGAAGTATGAAAAATGTGCTGTAAACCATCCTCCTCCCTGCTCCCACCTCATCCTATGAAAGTTCATGTTCATCTAGGGAGAATTCTTTCTCTTCCCTCAGTCCTGGCTTTTCCCAAGCTTGTGCCTGGCCAGTCTAGCAGGTTTAAGAGTTGAACCGAAAGATAGGAACAATAAGTCCGAATTTCATATGACGGTGGGCTGCTGTGCTTATTCTTAGGTACGATTGAGCTGGTTCCAACCCATAGTAACCCTATGCACAACAGAATCAAATACCGCTTGGTCTCACACCATCCTCACAAATTGTTCCTGTGCATGAGCCCCTTGTTGCAGCCAGTGTGTCAATCCATGTCAATGGTGGTGGGCAGTCTGTATGAAATCATCCCAACTGCTCATATCAACCATGGACTTCCAGAAGAACAAACATATCTGTCTTCAAAGAAGTACAGCCAGAGTGCTCCTTAGAAGGACCTTGGACATTATCAGGAGGGACCTGTCCCTGGAGAAGGTCACCATGCCTGGTAAAGCAGAGGATCTGTAAAAGAAGCGATGGCTCGATGCTGCAGCGGTGGCTGGTGCAATGCCAGAGAGGACGGCACAGGACCGGCAGTGTTTCATTCTGTTTTGCATAGTGCGGCTAGGAATTGGAACGGATGGGATCACATTGAACAACCATCACAACAACACTCCTGCTATGAGTATGATTTAGTTGCTGTACTTTATTGAGATCATGATGATCCTTACATCACAGTATTTCAAGGTAAATAGTTAACAAGAAAAAAAATTAAGTGAGTTATAGATAGATGTGACCTGGCTAGACATTTCTTCTGAGGCAGAAAGTTTCTCAGCAAATAACACAATAAAATACCGCCAGTGATCGTAGGGGCACAAAACCAGAGCCTTAGACATGGTTCAGCCCGATCATCCTGTACAATCACGTGGAGATGCTAAAACCACCCATGGTCCTCGGACACAACTCACTTCAGCTCTGCAGGGATGAGAGCCACCCTCTCTTCAAGGCATGTTTTACAACTCAAAACTCAAAAAAACACAGTCCCTGCCGTCGAGTCAATTCCAACTCACAGTGACCCATAGTGACCCCCTAGACACGGTAGAACTGCCCCTGTGGCCTTCTGAGACTATAACTCTCCATGGGAGCAGAAAGCCGCATCTTTTCCCATGGAATTGCCGGTGGGTTTGAACTGCTGACCTTGTGGTTAGCAGACCAGCTCGTCATCCCCTGTGCCACCAGGGATCTTTGACAACAATGCTGACAAATTGCAATGTGTAAATGCCAGGGAAATCTAATCTTTCAAAAATCTAGCGTGTCAAGCAAAGCTGGAATATTAAAACTACAGTTTGAACTCAAAAACAAACCAAAGGCGCTGGCATTGAGTCCATTCTGAGTCCTAGCCACCCGCTAGGACAGAGTAGAACTGCCCCTGTAGGTTTCCAACACAGTAGCTCTTCCTAGCAGTCGAAAACCACATCTTTCTCTCATGGAGCCACTAACGGTTTCAAACTGCCCACCTGGCAATTTGCACCTCAACAGGTAAGCCACTATGCCACCAAAACTTGATGGGACCTGAACAATCAAAGAGGGTTGGGTCACTGGTGAGGAACCCTGGTGGCTTCAGGGGAGATGGGGCTGACAGGCCAAGGGAGCTTCATGACTCGCAGGAAGTGACTTAGGAAGCCTCTTAGAATCCTATAGGCTTTTCACTTACTGATTTTTGGACATCGAACTCCATGCCCTTTTTCCTAGTCTGTCTTAGTCTGGCTTGAAATAAAATCCTATAGATCACAACAGTCGGTGAATGACATAATCATAGGACAGGTGCAGACACACCTGAGACGTTCCCTTGGGCATAGGGTCTACACAAGTCTGGGCCCATTCGATGACTGCGAACAACCACAGCTTTGCATCCTCAGTCCAGGAAGAAGCAGGCAGCACCCACTGTCTGCAGGCCAGTCCCCAACCATGTCCAGGTGGAAAAAGCACTGAAGTCCAACGGGGGATTAGCCATGACATTTTAGTTGCACTGTTGCAAAAGACACCTTGGAGAACAGGTAGGTAGCTTGTTTTCTTTTATAGAAAGCCTATATGGCGCTAAAAGCATCTGTTATTGGCTCCACAATTGCTGTTTGTTCTCAAATAAATCATCACCCACAAGTGCCAACAGCGTCTACAGCAAGGCCTCCACCTTCTCAGATCAGCCTTGGAGATGCTCACATCTTAGATGTTTTGTCTTTCTGGTTTGAGATCCAGCATGACTTAAAGACACTAACCCAATGTGTACATGTCAAGAGATGAAAAAAGATCTTCTCCCACGCTCTGTTTCTCATAAAACAATATAGAGATTTAATAAGTTTCTAAAGAAGAACAGGATGGCCGTGCGAAAGCACTGCCAAGCTTATAAACTCTGACAGTCCCACATACCGAGATGAACAGGAAAAACGCATTTCACCAGAAATAAAATACCGTTTCTGTCTTCTGGACTCATTGAAGATGAGGAAAAAACATCTGTCCTGCATTTCTTTGAAGCAACTGGATGGCGCTCCATTTTCCTGAGCAACGATGCTCATTCTTTTCTACTGTTACCTTGGATTTAAAAAAAAATGTTTTTAATGTTATAAAACGGTATTTTTACACAAATAATGTATGCGCAGTACCTTTCTTTTTTTTCTCAAACCACAGCCCCCTCACAATTTCCTATGCATACTGTGTGTGCTCTCCACATGAGGGCCCAAACAAACAGTATTTGTTAAAAAGACAGTCAACAAACAAAATCAAGGAGACAAATTGAAAAAAAAATGTTTGTCTGCATTAACCTCTCCGGGCTAGAACTAAACATTTTTCCCAGCTGTGGAAAGCATGCCAATAAAAGAAATCAAATATTCATGATGTTGTCACCGCAAAAGGGTTGCATAATTACTATAGAACATTTTGTGGTCTTATATTATCCTTTGCCAAGGGGGATTGCCATATCATGTCATACCTCGCAGGAAATCCTCAGTATGTCACTGCTGTGCACGTTAACACTGGATGAACACGGCACAGAGGCAGGAGTAATAATATGCACGGTGGAGCTACCCCAGCTGAATTCACATCTTAGCACTGCTTTGCCATGCGCCAGTTTCTTAACCTGCTTAGGCCTCCATCTCCCCATCTCTAAAACGGGAAGAATCATAGCACTGGCCTTACAGAGTGGTTCTCAGAAGTAAACGCATTAAAATCAAAACCGCCCTCACGGCCATCAAGTTGATTCCGACTCATAGCAGCCCCCTAAGGACAGCGAAGAACAGCCCCGGTGCATTTCCCAGGCTTTATGGCCATAGCAAGCCTCATCTTTCTCCGCAGAGCAGCTGCCAGTTTCCAACTGCCGACCTTTCAGTTAGCAGCCCATTGCCTCACCCATTGCACCACCAGGGTCCCGAAGTCGTGGTTATTAGCTGCCGCTGAGTGGGTCCCGGATGGACACTTCATGGACTCTCTGCAAATCATTCCGACTCCTGCTCTTAGGTGGTCTCGCTTGTCTAACTGGTCGACCTGGGGACAGTGTTGCAGTCACCTAAACGGCCAAGGATTTAGGAAGGCAAACCTCAGGCCTCACCGTCACTGGACTTCTAAGTCAGAGATGAAAGGATGGGCCCACTACCGAGTCTAAATGATGGGACGATGCTACCAAGTCTAAAAGGGGCAGGAGGAGAAGGGCATGTTTTGACTCTAAGACAGCACAGAGCGGGTCATGGGAAGGCCCAGATCGAAGTAATTTCCGGTACCTCTCCCAGGGCCCAGCGGTGCTTTGGAACTCTTTCCTGAAGCTGCAGACAGGGGTGTGGCCTAGTGATTTAAGAGTGAGAGCAGGTCCCAGGGCATTCGCTTCTTCCAAAGGAGTTTAAAGCATGTCCTGGAAAGCATTACCAAATAACAAATATTAAAGACCTTTCCATGATGAGGACAACGAAGGTACAAATGTGCTTTACACAACGGATATATGTGTGGATTGTGAGAAGAGTTGTATGAGCCCCAATAAAATGATTTAAAAAATAAAATAAAATTTTTAAAAAGACCTTTAAAATCAATTGGCTCCCCCAAATAATAAAATTTAAAAATCGATTGGCCCATAGGAAAAGCCAGTGTGAATCTGGTACTCAGATAGACACGCTCTTTGTTTTGTTCTGGTTTTCCCAAAACCTTTTTATTGGGAGCTAATACAGACATCATTTTGTTCCAGAGTTCAAGCACACCAAGCAGTATTGTACAATTGCCACCACGATCAATTTCAAAACATTCTCTTCCTTTTTGAACTCCTTGACATCAACTCCCGTTTACCAACACCCCCTCCACCACCATACCCCCCAGAAACCCTTATTGCACATGCTGATTCTGTAGGCTCATCAATTACACAATGCTCTTTGCAGTTGTAGATGATGCATCAGGACCTCGAAGAGCTGAATCAAACGGTCTCTCTAGATAACAGTGACCTCCTAGCCCGCCATGGGGGCCAAATGATCTCTTCTAGCACTGCCCAACCCAGTAGAGACCCTTCAACCCAAGTAAAAGATTGACTGCGTGATTGTGGGACCTTGTGACTGCTTTGGTAATTCACTGGGGAAAAGTTCAGCCAAAGCATTGAAGACATCCATAAACCATGTGGGCTCTATGTAGACCAAAGACCTGCTGCATTGGTATTTGAACTGGTGCTTTTGTCCCTAAATACACAGAAGTCCTTACTATGTAGAATGTTCTTTGTGCTCAAATATAGACCTTCTCCTTTAGGAGAAAATAATTTACAAGTCAGTGGTGCTGTGAATCATTCCTTTATGTTGGAGAGAAAGAAGTAGGGAGAAATTTCCCCTGGACAATTCTGCTCAAACTCCACTGGCATTAGAAATGCCCGGTGTACTTGTTTGAAGAATGGAGATTTCTGGGTCCCACGCTATACACGAGTCAGCATCTTTGGTCTGTAAGAAAAAGTGGGGAGGTGCATCCAAAGATTGCAGAGAAAGAGATGTTGGTCACAAAGTTTATGATACAGGGACTTCATTCCCAAACAGAAAAGAAGCCTTGCCTTAGCATTATCTCCAAACCTAGTTCCCAAACCTCCTCTTGACTCACTGCCACGGAGTTGATTCAGACCCATGTTGACTTGTAGGACAGAGTAGAAAACTCCCTGGGAGTTTCTGAGACTCCAACTGTTTATGGGAGTAGAACGCCTCATCTTTCTCCCATGGGGCAGGTGGTAATGATGAGCTGCAGACCTGTTGGGTAGCAGCCCAGCACATAACCCAACCAGCCACCTCGCTCCATCTACATCTGGTTTCCCTTGGTGTTTGTTTGTGTGCCCTTAGATAGGTCCTGCTTTTCATAAAAAGCATGGGTTTCACTTGTTTCTGAAGAAGGCCATAGTCTCATGGAATAAGCAGTATATAAATAAATGCTTGCCTAGAAGCGAAAATGGGAAAGAAAAACCACAGTCAACTGGAGACAAGAGCTTTCCCTTTTCACGATATACGTTTTACATAGCAGGAGACCCTCTAGTTTATTTTTTCAAGGATGTACCATGCAT
>NW_022103968.1:11640346-11642741 GCF_000313985.2 Echinops telfairi
TGATGTGTGTATGGATTGGGATAACAGTTGTATGAGCCCCTAATAAAATGTTAAAAAAGAGAAAAAAATAAATAAATTTAAAAAAACAAAACAAACAAAAAAACTTAAAAAAAAGCTGGCCCATGTGAACAAAACCACTGCCATCCAAGATTGCAACGACCGAGCTCTTCCATACATCACGACACTGTCCGTGTCATCCCTTGAAGGGAAGTTGCTAAGAGGAGATGCTTAGCTGAGCTTCCGGGCACTTCTCAGGTACTGCGTTTCTGTTTAGGGCGAGGAAAGCAGATCAAGATCAAGAGCAGTGAAGGTTGTCCAACCGATCTGGTAATGACTGTTTCCAAACTGCATGCTGAAAACTGTATTTTAAGTGGCAAGTATTCTCACATTTGCTTTTAGTTGCTATTGGGTCTGTCTTGGAAGTAGTACAGCTAGAAAGTGACTTGTCCCACAACCTTGGACATGTTCTCAGGGGACACCAGACATCATGCTTGGTGAAGTAGAAGGGCAGTGAAGCAGAGAATGACCCTCGATTAGATGAATGGATCCAATGGCTGCAATAATGAGCTCTAACAAGAATGGTGGTGAGGATGACACGGGACCAGGCAGTGTTTCATTCTGCTGTACATTGTATCTCTGTGAGTCTGAACTTGACGACACAGGAACAGGCAGTTGGTTCTGCCTCAGACTGGCCTTTGATACAAGAGACTGCGAGTTGACTGGCCCTGCTCCGTGCTTGTGCTTGAGTCCGTTGGACAATATTCCGTTGCAGTCAGTGGCGTTCTCATTGGCTTATTTTTGATGTCAAGTCCGTTTCAGTTTTGAGCTCTCGAAGTTCATTACCTCTCTACGACGGGTGATGTTGGTAGCACTTGAAAGGCTCATGGCATAACTCACAGCATCACACAACATGTAAGTCACCACAATACAATAAACCTGGATGGTAAGTATGAATTTTTTATAACAACAAAACTTTAAATAACAACACATGTTGTCCTTCTCTTTAACTTTTGAGAAGTGAATCCACCCTGACAGTGCCCAAGGACAATGATTTCTGGACATCCAGGCACTTGCCTTTAGTTTTTAGGCACCTGACATAATGAAAAAAAAATGGCAACAGGGACCTGCCCGACCTTCACCTTTAAGAAATGAAATGATCACTGACGATAAGGGTGCATCACCACAGCAAAGTGTGGTGAAGAAAACAGATGGTGCCCAACTATCCATTTGGAATAGTGCCTACGGTCTTAAAGGCTTGTATTCAAACAAGCATCAAGGAGTCCACTAAGATGACAAAACAACATTCAAATATGATGAAGGGAAAAGTATCAGAGCTAAAATTATGAACACCCAATTGGTAGAAGGCTATGGAGGACAGTGGGAGCCCAAACCCCATCTGCAGAGTAACTAGTTAGATTAAGCCGCTGGCAGACCCCCTCTAGCCACAGGCAAGAGTCTCGAACAGCCTTACTATCAGACAGAGATCATTATAATCTTGATTATGCTCGATCGAACGTGATACATGGTCAGCTGACCTCCCTATTGACCCAACCTGAATTTGTCCAAGGTGCAACTATTTCTTGTGTTTTCCATGACCAAAATGTCTTCCCTGGCTTTTTAAATATTGAGGGTGGTCTTTTCTGTCTTACTAATTATTAGTATTTTTATCCTTATATTATTATTATTTTATCCTTACCATTTTATTTTAATTCATTTTTTATTGTTTCTATTGGGTTTCCCAGTGTGTGAATCCCAGAAGGAATGGGTGCGTAGAGATAATAACTGATGCAAGGGCTTAAAGGGCATGTCGAGGTATGGGGTAGGAGATAGTGAGGGTGAGGAGATTTGGGGAGTAAACAATGAAGTTAGGAGGGAGGAGGGAGCACTAGAACTGATTGTTATTATACAACTCATGTTAAGGGGAATGCTCTAAAATTGATTGTGGTAATGATTATACAGTTCTTCTTGATATGATTGAACAACTAAACTATTGGATTGTATGATATGTGGATGAGGTGCCAATAAAATGTAAATAGAGCTGAATTTTTAAAAAAGGTATTCAAGGAAGAAGTCCTGGATGCACTGAAGACATCAAAAAACAAGGCTACAATAATGGACAATATACCAATTAAAATGTTTCGACAAGTTGAAGAAGCACTGGATGCACTCATTTGTCTATGCCAAGAAATTTGGAAGACAGTTACCTGGCTAACCGGCTAGAAGAGATTCACATTTTTGCCCACTTCTAAGAAAGGTGACCCAACAGGATTTGTAAATTATCAAACAATATCATTAATATCACACTTGTAATGTTTGTTGAAGATAACTCAAAATAGTTGCAGCAGTACATTGACAGAGAGCTGCCAGAAAGTCAAGCCAGATTCAAAAGATAATT
>NW_022103968.1:11643726-11645946 GCF_000313985.2 Echinops telfairi
ACACTCCTTGGAAGCTTCAAACCAAAGACCAAATTCATTGCTTTGAGTCAATTCCAACTCACTGCAACGCGATAGGACAGAAGAGAACTGTCCCTATGGGTTTCCAAGACTCTGTTTATGGGAGTAGAAAGCCACATCATGCTCCCAAGGAGCTGCTGGTGGATTCGAACTGCTGACCGTGTGGTTGGCAACCCAAAGCATAATATAGAAGCACAGATGGTGAGAATCCATCTCATATACTTTGGACTATTATCAGGAGAGACTATTCCCTGGAAAAGGACACCATGCTTGGTAAAGTAGAAGGGCAGCAAAAAAGAGGAAGACCCTCAAGGAGACGGACAGACACAATGACCACAACAGTGGGCTCAGACGTAACAACAGCTGTAAGGCTGGCACAAGAGTGGCAGTGTTTTGGAACAGACCCAACATCACCTACAAACAACAATAGTAACATGATAATACTCTTTGTCTCCTTTTCTAGTTGATATCTGAATGTTGAGGATGGCTTCCCTCCCCCCTCCTCCCTCATTTATTTCCTCAGCCATTACTTACTGGTCAAGTCTGCCTAAAGCAGGGGCTCCAGTATAGCTCCCTTCAGTATCACGGGTGTGCTATCTGGTGTGGTCACACGGGGTCCAGATGTGCCCTGTTTCTGCAAAGAAAACAGAATACTTGGATGGTCATTGAATCAGAGCTGAGAACTAAGTCACGCTAACAATAAGACAGCGAAAGATCATCGTTCTTATCAGAGGGTCTTAGAAGAGAAGTTTTCCAGAGCTCATCGAACTGAACGTCTAAACCTTGCAGACTATTGTCGCTATCGTCTTAGAAGCATCAAGAGCCACTGCCTGATTGGATGCAGCCGATTTCAGGAGGCTATTTACTCAAATGTATCCCAAAGCAGAGCTGAAGGGATACTGCTTCCTTCTTGACCCAATGGTTTCAAGGTGTGAAAAGTATCATCAAGGAATTCGTCAACCTCTGGTCACCTTTGGTTATGATTTCCATTTCCACTGCCCGTGGAGAGAACACACCGGGAGGGGAAACATGGAAAAGTGGTTTCGGTGACTCAGCCGGTTAGTGGTTTTGCTCGATTCAGTCAGGAGGCCCGGCTCTGAGTATTTCCCTTGTGGCCACTTAGTGCTCTAGCATTGGGCAAGTGATGTAAGTACTGTGGGGCCCTGCTTCTCTATTTGTAAAAAGAAATTAATTGGACTAAATAGTCCCTAAAGTCATCTCTGACATGCGATGTTCTGTGTTCACTTGAGTAGATGTGATTAAGACTCATCCTCATTTCCCTCTTTAAAATCATTCCAGATAAAGACCTATCTCCCAGGACAAATACCAACTGACACTAACTGGCTAAATACCCCAAAGCCATTTTCAACAGGATAGAAGGCCATGTAATATAACTACATATATATAAAATGATAAATGGCTTAATGATAAACAAATACAAGGATAGAATGCAGATGTTTATTGTTTCAGAAAAATGCCTGTAGCCTCTGCGCTATGGGAATGAAGCCTCTGCGCAACTGAAGGAAGTTACGTATCCATCTCCTAGTCAAACCAAGCTCATAACAAAATTGGATTGACATACATGATAGAGATCTTCTGGGAGTTATCTTTTAAGAAAGCTCTGACAGGAAGAGGTAGAAGTTATGTGCTTTCCCCTGAGGGCCCTTTGCAACAACAATGGATGGTTTGCCTTGAAAAATTACTTGTGTGCTTCCAAAGGAGTTTAGCTAGCCAAGAGAAAATGGACTGAGCTGCTCCACCCACAGAAAGAAAATGACATGGATTAGGGCAGTGATTTTTCACCAGGGATAAGTGAGTAAAACCTCACAGGAGGCACAGAAATATTGGCTAATTACTCAGGTTGGCATTCTCCTCTGAATGATCCACTCACTGCAAAAGGCAGACCCTCTTGTTCTTCTTCTATTTTTAAAATCATTATAGTGGGGACTCATACAGCTCTTATTACAACCCATCCATCCATTCATTATGTCAAGCACCTTTGTACATTTGTTGCCATCATCATTTTCAAACATTTTCATTCTACTTGAGCCCTTGGTATTGGCTCCTCATTTTGTTTCCCACCCTCCCTTCCCCCATGAACCCTTGATAATTTATGAATTATTATTATTTTGTCATGTCTTACACTGACCAATGTCTCCCTTTACCCACTTTTCTGTTCTCCACCCCACTGGGAGGAAGTTA
>NW_022103968.1:11647017-11653515 GCF_000313985.2 Echinops telfairi
TTATCTAGATAGACATGCAGAGACAATAATAAGCACAAAAACAAGAAGAGCAAAACCAAACAACAACCAAAACCCAATAACCAAAAAAGAGAAAAACCTATAAATAGTTCCAGGTCTGTTTGTTGACCTGTGGGAGTGTTTTCCAGTCCAGTCTGATGGGTGCCATGAAAGGAAAGGAATCATTCCAGCCAATAAGCAACAAACTCATTGCCATTGAATCAATGCTGACTCATGGCAACCCTATAGGGCAAAGTAGAACTGCTCCTGTGGGTTTTCAAAACAGCAACCATTTGTGGGCATAGACAGCCCACCTCTCAGTAGGACTGGTCTTCTGGAACTGCCAACCTCACAGTTAGCAGCCCAATGCTCTATGCCACCAGGGTTCCATTGTCAATAAGCATATCACAGTACAAATAAATTCTCCTTTGGAATTAAACATATAGAAAGACTTGTATGGTGAACAGGATTATTCTATGGCAACCTAATTTAATCGTCTACAGCAATTCAATTTCTGCTTGATGCCCTAAAAATGATGAGGGGTGCTTCTGAACATTATAAAAACATTCATAATCATTTGTCTTTCCTAGTTTCCTGGAACTTATGATTCAGTTAGGCTCTTAATGGTTTCAGGATTTCCAAGTTAAATTTTTCCTTTGGAGTATGCTACTCATATCAAAATGAGCCCTAGTTGTGTCATGCGTTAAGCTGCTAACCACAAGGCCAGTGGTTCAAGCCCACTCACTACTCCATAGGAGAAAAATGAGGCTATTTGTTCTCAAAATTGTACTTGCATGTGATATCAATGACACCTGGATAGATTTTGATTTGAGCATTCTATTAGGTCAACTTTCTTTGGAATGGGTACAAATATGGATCTCTTCTATCAGTTAGTCAAGTAGCTAGCTTCCAAATTCATATCACATGCAAGTTTAATTTTTCTGGAGATCATCTAACAATGGTTGTAGCCAAATTAAGAAGAGGACATGAAGGAGGGACATCATTGCCCCCACAGAAGAGAATACCAGAAAGATGTTTACTTGTGTTTTATTGACTGTGCCAACGCATTTGACTGTGTGAACCATAATAAACGATGGATAACATTGAGAATAGGAAATCCAGGACACGTCATTCTGCATATGCAGAACATGTACCTGGATAGAGAGGCAGTTGTGTGAATGGAACAAGGGGAGATTGCCTGGTTTAACATACGGGAAGGTGTGGGCAGGGTTGCATCCTTTATCCATACTTATTCAATCTGTATGCTGAGCAAATAATTGGAGAAGCTGGATTCTATGAAGAATAATGTGTCTTCAGGATTGGAGGAAGGCTTATTAACAACCTTCAATATGCAGATGACACGACCTTGCTTGCTGGACGTGAGGAGGACTTAAAGCGCTTGCTGATGAAGAGCGAGGATTGCAGCCTTCCGTGTGAATTATGACTTAATGTCAAGAAGATGAACACCCTCACAGCTCAACCAATAGGTAACATCATGAGAAATGGAGACGAGGTGGACGTTGCCAAGAAATTTTGTCTGACTTGGATCCACAATCAATGCTCATGGAAGCAGCAGTCAAAAGGTGAGTTGCGTTAGGTAAATCTGTTGCACAAGACCGACCCCCTTAGAATATTCAAGAGCAAGGATATTACTTTGAGGACGAAGGGGCGCCTGACCCAAGCCATGGCATTTTCATTGCCTCATAGGTATACGGAAGTTGGACATTGAATAAGGAAGACTAAAGAAGAATTGATGAATTTGAATTATGGTGCTAGTGAAGAATACTGAAAGTACCATGGACGGCCACAAGGACCAACAAATCTGTCTTGGAAGACGTACAGCCAGAATGCTTCTGAGAGGCAAGCATGGAGAGACTTTGTCTCATGTACTTTGGCCATATTGTCAAGAGAGACCAGTCCTTGGAGAAAAACGTCATGTTGTAGAGGAAAAGCAAACATGAGGAAGAGCTTCAGCAAAATAGATGGACACAGCGGCTACAACAATGGGCTCAAACATCAGAACAGTGGTGGAGATGACCCGGGGCTGGCCAATGTTAAGGTCTGGTGCACACAGGGTCGCTATGCATCAGAAGCAACTCGACAGCAACTAGCTCAAACCAACAAGAACACACGAGAGGAGAAACCAGGGAGTGGGAGGGCAGTTGGCATGCACAGCGTACATCGGAGGTGTCACCAGACGCTTGCCAACTGCTCCTCATGGATAACCAGGAAGCTCTTCAACGTAAGGATCAACGCCCAGCCTAGCAGTGAGGAGAGTTTTCCTCTTCCCAGAGGAGGCTGCTTGTGTCCATGGGCTCAATGTTTGAGACAAAGGTGGCTCTGTCCAGCCTGAGAGCTGACTCTGTGCTTCTGAAGCACCCCAAAGAGGAGCCAGCTCCCGAGAAGACCCGAGAACTTTCCTGCAGTAGACCATCTCATCATCTACTGGCGCCTTCTGGAAAATAACGTGGAAAGTAAATCTTGAATGTAGCCCTCGATTTTAAAAAAGAAACTCTTCTTCTTAAGCTTTCAGTTATTTTTATTAAATAACCTCCTGAGCAAGGTAACAGACTGGCCCCCCTCCCCCCCAGCCCCCACAAAAACCCTGCCATTCAGACACATAGTGACACTCTCTCTGTAGAAGAGCAGGGTTTCGGAGCCTGCAAATCTCTGCAGGAACAGGTAGCCTCCCCGTCCTCCCGTGGGCAGCTGGTGGGTTGGCCTTATGGTTAGTAGCCCCGTTCTCTGTGGAGTGCCACAGTGTGCAGAGATAAATAATGAGCTACTCTGGCTGATGCAGGCATAGGACATATTTCCCTTAATAAAAGGGCACCTTGTTTAATTTACTCATCTAATTACATCATCTTTTCAGTCAGAAAGTTTTAAGGGACATTTTTGAAAGGCTTGCCATCTTCAGCTGTACACTGCTGAAAATAGTTTTGGAATGTGCCCAGGGGCAGTTTCCCATATTGTACCCTTCCTTCTTTAGAAAAAAAAAAAAAAAAGCAAACTCTGATTCTAAAAAGACTTGCTCTAAAAAGAAGTTTATCAAAAGTCCTGCTCCAAAAAGCGTAAGTCAGGTTGTTCAACATGGTACCACTTGTTTTCCCTTAGAAATAGCTTGAGAAAGCCTTTGTGCACGCTGTTGCTCACACCCAGACAACCTGCCTCATCTCCATAGTTGCATGAACAAGTGGTATTATTCGCTCGTTCGTTCATCCAATGGACGGGAACGCCAGCAGTGTCCAGACTCTCCAGGGGCGTCCTTCTTGGGGTGTGCATTGCACCCGGTGATGCTGTCAGAGCGGTAACACCAAAATGCCTGGGACACGTTTGTGCCATAATTCAAACACATCGATCTTCTTCAGTGACTTTTATTCAGTGCTCAGCTTTCACAGGCCTATGAGCCAATGGAATGGGTCAAGCACACCTTAGTCCTCAAAGTAACAGCCTTGCTTTTCAAAGAACACTGTAATTCGGTGTCAAGAAATTCACCCTTACAGTCTTCCCCCAGCTACCAGAGCGCTACCTCCAGATCCACTCCGTGGTGAATGACCAGGAACTAGATGCTAACTGCCTGCTCATTTCTTCCTCTGTGCTGTTTCCTCCTCAGCGCACACCTCGGACTAGGGGTAGGTGTTGAATTCCTGGATGGATGTGGGGAACAGAACTAGGAAGAGCGTGGATGCAAGCGGACACAATCTCTATGCTCATATGTTAAGGAGATTGGGAGGCTGGGACTCTTGTGGAGGGAGACCTTTAATGTTTGTGGGTTGGAGATGAGTCCCACTCACATTCTCCGAAGTAAAAGTTATTCCCCCCCGATGTCCTCCCACCCCCATAATAATGCCAATTCTAAGGTGCTACTTGCAAGCATGTGGTTGCTACTATATACCCTTGAAGGTCCACTGTGTGAAGACTACTTGCGTGAGGTTGTCTGCCAAAGAGCAGTCAGACTCGATTGTCTGTCCCGCCCTAAGTGTCTGTCCCACTCCCTTCTCATAAGGATTATGAATTGTTCCCCTGGAGAAGCGCTCAGAGACACCCAACGTCAAGCCAGCTCAGAGGAACCGTATGAAAGGGTCGCGGCATTGGGAAGGCGGAGAACCACTGCTCTAGAGGTCCCACCAAATCCACCACTCGAGGCCCAGAGCATCTTTCGGCTGAGCAGTGAGCACGAGAGACCGCAGGGGCAAGACACCCAGGATGCCCAGGGGCCTGCTAGACCCTTTGCTTTCTGAGCCACAAACTCACTTGGTGTAGTTTAGCCCATTACACGTTTGCTCAAGAGAACGGTAACTGATGTCAGATGCCACCAGAAGCCCCTTCAGAGAAGCATTGCCCGTAGCTGGAGCCAAAGGCAAACACCTGGAAATGAGGCTGCTCTCAAACTCAAATAAATTATGTTTTCTTCTCCATCTCTTAGAAATTCGCACATCCAGCCCCCAAGGACGTCCATAATTTCTTAAAATGTAAGCCCACTACAAAAAATTCATAAATCGTGTCCAAATAATAATAAAAAAATACCACTTGGGTATCTGAGTGAAGAGGATTTAGCCTGGATTTCTCTCCTTTCTCTTGGCGATTAATTCAGGCTGTGATGCTATTTTTAGCAGGAGAAATTAACTCAAAGACCTTCCTATTTATCCAAATGAATAACCATAATAACAACAATAATGCTTGACTTGCCCATAGGTAAGCTTCCATGAACTTCAGTAGTTTAAGTTGACTTTAGAGAGCAAGGTGACCAATTTTAACAGTTGTCAGCCCCTCAATTAGGTAAAATGCAGGCCTCTAATCAGTAGCATTTGTATATATTCTTTTCTTTCTGCTTCAGAAAACCCATATCAAACTCATGGCCACTGAGTCCATGCTGGCTCATAGTGACCCTGTAGAACTTCCCCTGTGGGTTTCTGAGAATTTAAATCATGATGGGAGTAGACAGCCTCATCTATCTCCCACAGAGCAGCTGGTGGATTCGAACTACTGACCTTGTGGTTAGCAGTCCAGTGTGGAACACTTTAGGGTTGCCCAAGGCCAGTTGGTAGGACAAATGATATGACTGTTTGATATGGTTGTTTTTAGCTGCCATCAAGTTGGTTCCCAACTCGCAGAGAACATTGTGATCCATGGAGGTTCCACTGGGTGATTTTCAGAACCAGGTGTTTCTTCCTTGTGGATCTCAGTCTGGAAGTGCTGCTAAACCTGTTTAGCATCCTAGCAATGTGCAAGCATCCACTGACCAACAAGTGATAGCTGAGCTTTGTGGCACGGCCTAGAATTGAACCTGTGTCTCCTGAAAAGGAGAGAATTCTAGCCCTGGATGACCACTGCCTCATAAATGACCCAAAGCACACACAAAAACTGAACTGAAACTCACTGCCATCAAGTTGATTCTGAGTCTAGAGGACAGGGGAGAGCCACCTTCATGGGCTTCCAACTTTTTACAGGAGAAGAAAGCCTCATCTTTCTCCCATAGAGCACCTGGTGGTTTCGAACTACCGACCTTGAAGTTAACAACACAACCTAACCCGCCAGGGCTCCTGCCATAAATGAGAGTTATCCCAATTTTACTCGAATCATTTATATCTTGGCGTTTCTACTCACTCAGACACTAATGCTTCCACTGTGCCTCATAAAATGTCAAATACTGCCAGGCGATGTTTTGCCCCCGAGATGGTCTTTAGCCAACTGTCAGAGGCTCTGGTCAAGTAGCTTATACTGTATTAAGATACGCTCAACCTCTTTGCCAAAGTCTGTGTATCTGTAGCACTTTCCTAAAGAGACAGCAAAGCTGGGCTTTCTGAAAGTAGTGTGGGAAAAGGAAATGAGATGTGGGAAAAATTAAGACTTTTTTTCCTCCCCTCCTGGTCATTTTATAGCTTGAACGTGGTTTATCTGAAATTTTGTGAACTTGATATGCTATTGTGTTAATGCATCAAGGCTGCCGAGTTCAAAAAGAGATGGTTTGTTTGAAATTATGGCACCAAAATGTGTTTCCACTTTAGGATTTTACAAAACAAACGTGGCAGCGGTTTGAAGATGGGGCGGGTGTGGAATGAGCCAACACTGGGGCTTCAGCTTGCAGTGCTCAGTACACAGTCATTTGGTCCCAGTACCAAATTGACAATCCCGTCAGTCAAGCCTCCTCTGGACTCTTCTCAGCCTTGAATGGAACACTCGAAAATGCCCAGAGGGTTTTGTTCCTCTAGAACACGAGCCGCTGTCCTCTGAGGACACTGCTTGAAAGATCGCTGCTTCCCCGCAAACGCTGCTCCACTGAACGCTGCCGGGCAGCGGGCAGCGAGCCTCGGCTCCCTGAGTTCAGAAGATGGGAAACTACAGAATTAATCGACTGAACAAAAACGTGTTTCCAAGTGGACAGTTTTGTCTTGAGATATTCTTCCCCACTTGATGGTGAATGGCCTGGAATTTAAATTTAATTTAATGGGGGAAGGAAAGTGTGTGTGTGTGTGTGTGTGTGTGTGTGTGTGTGTGTGT
>NW_022103968.1:11653741-11665795 GCF_000313985.2 Echinops telfairi
CTGCGGCTGGGGGAGCAAGTGCACTTCAGATTGTCCATTCCGCCGAGAATCGGATCCCCCAATCTTCTGAATCACTCCCCTGTACCTGGTAGCTTTAAAAGGCTGAAAGAGGAGCACTTAAAAGAAGCTCTGAGGAGCTACGGTTCCAAAAGTTATCCACAAAAGGCCTGCCGAAGTGTTGGCATATTCGAGCATCACTGTCCTGTTAGCCACTTAACCCTTGCTGGCAGATTTCTCTTACTGTTAAAAGAAAACCAACAAGCAACCCCCTCAGATTCATTTTGCTCAGCGTATGTCAATGCTTTTCACTACCACACATAATGTTGATGTGCTGCACATGCATACACATGAATATACACCCATCCATACATACATTCATATATGTGAGCAGGGGGCTGCAACAGGTTCATGGGTAAAGGCCCTGGTCTTCACACTCCGCTCTTCCACGTACTTTTTGCAGCTCCTTTATACACACATACCACCCCCACCACCCCCAATTGCGGTCAAGATGATCCTAAAGCATGGCGGCCTCCCATGTGTCAGAGGAGAGCTGTGTACAAGCCACTGGCTTTCAATGGCTGAGTTTTCGTAAGTGAATCACCAGGCTCTGTCAACCTCTTCCTTACAATGATCACACACATGCATGTGCACCCATAGGGTAAGTGCACACAGGGTAAGTCAAAACATACTGCTACACACCCATAGAAACTTGTACGACACGCGAAAAAAATCAACATGTTTGTCAACATCTCCTCCATCTAGGTCTATACCCTTCTGAAGGTGGTGGTCTCAGCTCTTTAACCCTGCTCAGGAAAAGTCTGAGCTCTTAGATTTACCCCACCTCTCAAAATGGCACTTTTGGTCATTCTCAAAAGACACAAATCATAGTCTCTGCATTTTGAGAACAAAAAGCAGTCGGAAGGGGCAAGAGCAGGGCTGTGGGGGATGGAGCTCAAGGAAGGGCAGGTCCTTTGTTGTGAGGGGAAAAAGCAATCCCTTGGCACAATTCCCCTGGCCTTTTCCTCTCCAACGTAATTTCCAATTTTCTCAATGTTTCTTCAAGATAAATCCCTGTGGTTGTCTGCTGCCTTCAAGAACATCGATTCAGAAGGCCCCCTGGGAATCAAAAACACAACCCCCATAAGCTTCCGGGCTGACCTCTTTGCCCAGGCTGTAACTGCCCCACGACTCCTTCCGAAGCCAGCTTTGGTTGAGGCTGTTTTTTGAGGGCACCCTAAGGAGACTCAGACGAGGTTATTGGCGAGAGCAGTGGGTCATTTCGAATTGCTGGCCTTGGGGTTAGCAGTACAGTGCATAACCCACCAGGGCTCCTCATACGTGTGTGTACCCCAAAAACCCGCTGCCCGAGTCTATCCCGATTCATAGTGTCCCTGTATGTATATACGATCATGATTTATGTATATGGTCATTATATGTGTGTGTGTGTGTGCATGCATGGATCTATTATAAGTTACATATTCATTCGTTTCTAAAATGGGTATATTAAGCACATGAGTATGCAAGAAAAGAGCTGTCCACCTGAAATTCGGCACCCTGGGAAACATCGCTGTGGAGAACCCTGAAGTAGAGCGACTTGAATGACAGGCAGGAGGCGCGGGCACTGAGGCCTGGGCAGCCCGCGGCACTGCAGCACAGCAGTCTTCTTGCTGCTGCTTTTGCCAGGCTTGGCGCTTCCTACTTTCCTGCTCCGTCTATGACACAGAGCAGCTCTGGTGGCATAGTTGGGCTGCTAACCACAAGGTCAGCAGTTCAAAACCACCAGGTGCTCTGCAGGAGAAAGGTAAAACTTCTTACTTCCATAGAGTTACAGTCTCAGACCTTCAGGGGCAGTCCTACCCAGCCCTGTAGGGTCATTATGCGGTGAGATGGACTCAAGGGCAGAGAGCTGGGTTTGGTTTGGGGTCTGCCCTGCTGACCTCAGCCTCCCTTCCAGCAATCCCCTCTTCCTCTCTTTCCATCCCTTACCTGGGCAGACTTTGACATGTTGTCACATCCAAACCAAAACCCACCACTGGTGATCTGCTTCTGGCTCAGTGACCCCATCGGAAAGACAGTCTAACTGCTCTGGAGGGTTTCCAAGACTGTACATCTTTATGCGGGCAGACAGTCTCATCTGGCATGGCTGGTGGTTTCAAACCACTGACCTTTCAGTTGCAGCCCAATGCTTACACCACAGCAGCACCAGGTCCTTTGGATTACACGGCACCCTTTAGAAAGAAAAGGTGCGGCGCGTCCTCATGTTCTCCAAAGAGAATAAGCAGTTAGGCAACTGGTCTTGCTTCACTGTTGAGATAAGGATCCCCCGTCAGGACTCAACTCCTCATTCCTCCTGTAACAACAACAACACAAATCACTGGCATCAAGCTGATGCCAACTCATCACGACCCTATCGGACAGAGTAGACATGTCCCTGTGAGCCTCTGAGACGGTCACTGTTTGCAGGAGTAGCACATCTTGTCTTTCTCGACATAGCGGCTGGTGGCTTTGAACTGAGCACCTTGGGCTTAGCAGTCCAACTCCTAGTCACTGTGCCACCAGGGCTCCAGTCTTCTCTGAAAGAGCATGTTAATTATTTATGGCCATTAACATGTTGGAGCTATGTAATTGCGTTTTTAACTTATAGTTCAGAATTATTTTCAATTTAACTGAGATCATAAATGGAAGAACACTGTTTTTTAACACGAGGAGAAGATCTACAATTCTAAATCACGTTTTCATCCCTTGCATAACTGCTCAGGTCCTCATTTCACTGCATTTGAGTCCGTAGAAAACGACGGCTGGATTTAGAATTCTGGCACTTTCCAGCTACGGATAGAGAAAAATAAAAATGAATACTATCTCTCCCTCCCCTTTTATGTTCTTAATTAACCTAGAAAATGCCTGCACAACAAACCAGGACGTTTTTGTTCTGACTTTGGTTTTAAAATGAACGATGAACCTGAGATGTACCTGAAAAACAAGTCATTTCCGCAGCGTTTGCAAGGCAGCTTTGCCTTTGTGGATTTGAAAGCTCACCGACACAGTGATGATCAGATACAGGAGGCTTCAGTCAGAGGCAAGGAGTCTGTTTTAAGCTCAGCCTTCCTCAAATCCTGCTCATTAAGGAACAATGTGATTGGTGAAAAGACAGCTGACTGCATCCACTCCGGCCAGAGCTTCCCTATTTGTAAAGGGGCAGACAAATGAGGACCAAGCTCAGGCCCTGCCAGCTCCACAAATCCATGGTCCTGAGTTTCTGTCTTCTCAAAGAAATTGAATATTAGGTCTTAGGGTTTATCCAATAACTAAAAAAAGTGACTGTAAGCTAAATATTAGACAGAAATTACATACATCTTAGTTTATTCATGAAGTCCTGGTGACACTGGTGGGCTAGTGTTAAGCTGCTAACATCAAGGTCTGTGGTTCAAACCTACCGGCTGCTCCATGGGAAAAAGACAGGTTGTCTGCTTCCATAAAGATTTAGAAAGGCTTGGGATCTCTCTATAGGGTCCCTGTCAGTCAGAATTGCCTTGATGGCAGTGGGTTTAGGTTTGCTACTTTATTCATAAGCCATGTACCTAAATTATTTGTGTGCTTGTGATTTTCCTTTCTAACAGTTTTATTAGCACTCCATCCAATATTTGAAATTTCCTACCTTAAAATTATCTTACAGTTCAGTGACTAGCCCTAGTTAAGTGTCATTTTTTAAAATTTGTGATTAAATATAAAACAAGTATCCAATCTGTTCATGTATCAACATCACATGCCATGAAGAAAAAAGTCAGTGAGTTAAATTTGAGCAATCCTGGATGCCTTATTTAAAGGCCCAGTTGCAGTCTAATACAAAAATGCATATAGCTGCACATCATATATAAATTCATACATATGCAAGGTCCTCATCTGATTTTGCATAAGGTCTTAATGGTTGACACAGCAATGTTTTTATATACTACTTACCACAGACTCCCAAATTTATTTGGCTTGCCACCCCTTTTCAGAAGGAAAATTACTCAGTGCCCCCCTGGCCATTAAAATCTTTTGTACTATAATCCATGTGTTCGGCAGAGTTCTCTAGAGAAACAAAACCAGAAGACTTATGATTATTTATATATATTTATAGTATATAAAAATATATTATTTATATGTTTACTCACTTCCATGGAACAGTTAACATATTGGAAGTCCTTCAAGTCATGTGGGCTGCCAGGTTCAAGGTCAAGGAAGCAGACAAAGGAGTCCTCCCTCAGGTAAGGCAAGCAGAGTCTGCCCACAGGCAGCAGGTGGAAGGGTGGGTCAGCAACAGTCAGTAGCGATGGAGCTTAGCAAAATAGGCCCAGATGGGATATTGAACTCAAGCAATGCAAGGTGGCAGGATTCACCAGCCTCAAGCTCAAGGGATGTACGAATGCACCAGCAATGTGTCAAAGCAGGTCCTGAAGGAGCCTCAAGCTCTAGCGAAATGATCCATGGATTGGCTTGGCCCACAGAAAGTGCAGCTCACAGGTTGAGGCAGAGAACTAGCTAAAGCAGCAGAGCCTTTTATCTCTTTGTCCTCCAATCAAACTGCAACCTGATTAATCCCACATGTTCCTATTAACCTATAAACCAATAAACCTAATGATCACATTCCACAATCCAGGATAAAGTGTAGGTATCTGCTCTGGCAGTGACCCCTTCAGAACCCCCCAGAAGGCAGTAATGCCTACTTTGGGAAACATCGCCTTACACTACAAAAATCTAAACGCAGAAGCACCGAACCAGTTGCCATTAAGCCAAATCTGACTTGTGGCAGCCAGATGTGTGTACTGCACAGGGGTTTCAAGGACTCACACTTCTAGTCCCCGATGGCCATGCCTTCCTTTCAAGGAAACTTCTGGTGGACTTGAATTGACGCCTTTCACCAAGTAGTCATTTGTACCCCCTGGGGGGCTTCAAACTAAAATAATCTTGTCTAGATAGAGTACAAACTATGCCTAGGAGGTTTACCTTAAACATGGGCTGAAAGAAAAACAAGTTTTTCAGCTCAGAACATTGAATTTTCATCAAGGTGTGTGCAGAGTGAGTTGAGGTGGGGGATATTAGGGAGATCAGTAGGATAGTCTTTGGTTTCAACCTGGGTCCTCTCATTTTCACTATTCAGGTTATTTCTCAAAAAGAAACCTGTTGCCCTCATGTTAATTCTGAATCAAAGTGACCCCATAGTACAGAAGAAACTGCTGCCGAGGGTTCCCGAAGCTGTCATCTTTACTGCCGGAGCTTTCACCTGCAGAGCAGGTGGGGGTTCAAACCCCAGACATTTCATTTTGTGGTCAACCATGTGATGCACTGCCAGGGCTCCTTCCTAAAAGGGACTAAGCATCACTATTCCATTCATTCATATTCCCAGTACTGATCTCTCTGTTGTCATCATTCAGGATACACTAAGATGTAGAGTGGCTACTCAACTGCCACTTTGTCGGTTTCCTGGGTGTTGTGATTCTGGAAACGCCTCCAGGATTTCAAACACCAGCAGGGTCACCCCTGGCAGGCTGGTTGCAGGGGAGCGCCCAGACTAAGGCAGACAAGAAGAAAGGTCTGGAGATCTTGGAAGCCACACAAATTACGTCGGCTGAAACAGCGAGCGCCAGGACCAAAGATGATGAGGTGCGCTTGCACAGGTATAAAAATGTTCAAAATTCACTCAAGCACCTCGATCTTTCCAAATGTTCCACAACTTCTGGCTCAGCTAGGCTAATAAAGGCCTCAGAAGCTTCCAGCTAGATGTTTCAATTGGAGGATGCTAGCAGCAGGAGCTCTGGGGATGTAGTGGTTACATGTTGGGCTGCAGTCCACATGGTCGGCAGTTCAAAACCACCAGCAGTGCTGTAGGATAGACTGGACTTCTGACTCCTGTAAACAGATACGATCACAGAAACCCACAGGGACTCCCTGTGGATCATCATGGACTCAATAGCAGTGAGTTTGGGTTTTGAGTAACATCAAAAGCCCCACCCCTAGTGTGTAGTGGCGAGGTGATGAGCAGCTAATGGCAAGTCCAATGGTTCAAACACATCATTCACTGCGAGGGAGAAGGAGGAGGCTGTTGGCTCCCATGTAGATTCTTAGGGAAGTTATACTCCATCTGAAAGGGTCACTATGAGCCAGAATTGACATCACAGCACTAGATTTATGTTTATTGCTTTTAATGGATGAAGAGGAGGGATAGCAGAGGGGGAGAAGGCCCACAACTCTAGACAAGAAAATTAGGAGATCCTTCCAGCTGTTGATCCCAAAAAAACACTCCCCAATACACTCTTATATGCTCTATCTGTGATTTGCTTCCTAAGAACATGACCTGGGAAAAATTTCCACAGGATACTAACTCAGAAGCTGGTGCTAAGAATGAATGAAGATTGATCAAGGGCAATGTAACCAAGAGGAATTACTGAAACCCAAATGAAGGCTGAGCATGATAGTGGAACAAGAGGAAAGTAAAAAGAAATAGAGGAAAGAACTAGGAGGCAAAGGGCATTTATAGAGGTCTAAATATAGGCATGTACATATGTAAATATATTTATAGATGACGATGGAGAAATAGATCTATGTGCACATTTTTATAGGTTTAGTATTAAGGTAACAGATGGACATTGGGCCTCTACTCAAATACTCCCTCAATGCAAGAGCACTTTGTTCTATTAAGCTGGCATTCCATGATTCTCACTTCCCGACACAATCACCGAAGACAAAGCAGGTGCATAAGCAAATGTGGAGAAGAAAGCTGATGGTGCTTGGTTATCAAAAGATATAGTATCTGGGGTCTTAAAGGCTTATAGATAAACAAGCAACCATCTAGCTGAGAAGCAACAAAACCCACATGGAAGAAGCACACCAGCCTATGTGATAACAAGGTGTTGATGGGATCAGGTATCAGGCATCAAAGGACAAACAATCATATCATTGTAAATGAGGGGGAGTTCAGAGTGGAGACCCAAAGCCCATCTGTAGACAACTGAACATCCTCTTACAGAAGGGTTGCAGAGAGGAGACAAGCCAGTCAGGGTGCAGTATAGCACCAATGAAACATACAACTTTCCTCTAGTTCTTTAATACTTCCCCCCCATAATATCAATCCCAATTCTACCTTACAAATCTGGTTAGACCAGAGGATGTACACTGGTACAGATAAGAGCTGGAAACACAAGGAATCCAAGACAGATAAACCCTTCAGGACCAGTGGTGAGAGTAGAATACCAGGAGGGTGGAGGGAAGCTGGGGTGGAAAGGGGAAACTGATCACATGGATCTACATATAACCCCTTCCCTGGGGGACGGACAACAGAAAAATGGGTGAAGGGAGACGTTGGACAGTGTAAGACATGACAAAATAATAATTTATAAATTATCAAGGCTTTGGGAGGGAGGGAGGATGGGAGAGGGAGGGGGAAAATGAGGAGCTGATATCAAGGGCTCAAGTAGAATGAAAATGTTTTGAGAAAGATGATGGCAACAAATGTACAAATGTGCTCAACACAATGGATGGATGGATTGTGATAAGAGTTGTATGAGCCCCCAATAAAATGATTAAAAACTAAAATAAAAAAGAATAGCAAGGGTGGAAAAATAAAGAATGAATGAAGAAAATGAATGAGTGAATAAGTGAGTAAATAAAATAACATAGGTTGGGAAATGCTGGCCATGTTAACTCCCCTTTGGGAATTTAATCATTATAGCAAAAAAAAAAGAAGAAGAAGAAGTGCTCACTTTGTGTCGGGCTTTGTTTAAGGACTTTATATCAATCTAAGGCGCTCTGAGGGTGCTGTTGGCTACACACTGGACTGCTAGCCCCAAGGTTGGTGATTCAAACCTACCAGTTACTCCACGGAAGAACGATGAGCCCATCTGCTCCTGGCAAGGTTTACAGCCTCAGAAATCCTAGGAGTCGAGACTGAGTCAATGGCAATAGTTTTGGAGTTTTTAATATTAGTATAGATGTGTATTTTCAAGTAATCTTCAGCTACCCTGAAGGAAATATCTTATTTCGAGCTCCATTTGGCCGGTGTGGAAACTGAGGCACAAAGCCATGAAAGTGACTTGTCCACGATCAAACATCCAGGAAGTGCTCGAGTCCAGCATCAAGTCCAAGTCCGGGCTGTGAAGTCCACACGAGGTCACGCTAGTAGATTGCCTCTGAGACGTCAAGGAGATTCTTCAGATCTCTTTAGCCCATTGTTCTCCAACTTACTTGGCTGTAACATATCAATTGCTTTCTTCTGGAACGTTATTTGGGGAAACACTTGAAGTGGTTCCGTGTAAGTCAACAGGCAGCCCCTATAAATAGGAAACGAAGCCAGACCCCAAAGTACCTTGTTAGCAAAACCCATGACCAATGAAGCCCTCCAGTGCACGAGGAGATAGGGCTCAGAAGTGCCCAGCGCCGACTGCGATGTCAGACGCTGAGCAGAAGAGTCTGGCGTCTCATTATGCCACGGCACCACTCCAAAGTTTATTTTACTAAGCTGAGCTTTCACTGTTCTGAGTTGATATAACTCGTGAACCAAAGAAATGTCCTTTGTGGTGGCTGTTCAGAATCACACGCATATCCACTCTCATCGTCTTCCAAAGTTAAAGGTACAGGACCAGATACAGGGTTGGAATACATAAGGGGTTCCTTGAGTGGCTCCATGGATGGCTTGAATTAATAAAATCATAGGGAAATTATTCTTTAAAACCATGAATTCACAACTACAAAGGCTATTTTTGCTTTGCTATTATTAATACAAGAAGAGGCTTGACTTTGACCCTGGAATCATAAACGTGGAAAACATTAGCAGTATTATATTGACATGTTCTGATCTTCTCTTTTTCTGCATGAGACTGAGGCTTGTGATAACTTCGGAGGGGTCTGGTGGCACCGCACAAAACCAAACAATTCATACGGGCTAAGATCAAGGAGGGCCAGTCAGCTCCCCACTTCCAGCTCCTCTGCACAAAGAAGGCTGTGTGAAACCACTGGCCATTATTAATGTTACCAAGTGATCATTTAAGAAATGAAGTGTGTTAAAATAACAAATATTAACCTTTTGGAAAAGTCTGTTTTTTATAATGAGCTTTACGTCCCTCCGAGTTTTCAAAGACTTTTCAGATGTCTGTTGATGAAAATGCCTACTTATTACTAATGTAGCCTTTTCCTTTTAAACTTGATACATTTACTGTCTGCGGATGGATAGAAACAGCAAAACCATGTCTGCTTTCCTCCAGCTCATTCTGATGCATGGAAACCCTCTGGGACGTGCGCACAACTCTGCTTCATAAAACGGAAACAAAACTACCCGGCCTTTCTTTGGCAGTGCTGCCAGGTGGCTTCAAATGGCTGACTTTCTGGTTAGGAGCCAAGGGCAAACCATTAAGATGTGCCATTCTAACAAAATAGTAGCACCTCAAACCACATCAAACCCGTTGATGTTGAACCGATTCCAACTTACAGGGACCTGGCGGCCTACAGAGTAGAGCGGGTCCACCGGGTTTTCTTGGTTAAGGTTTTAGTGAAAGCAAATGGCCAAGTCTTCCTTCTGCAGTGCATTTGAGTGGGTTCAGTTCACCAACTCGAGGTCCACTTGTCATTGTTAAGGAGTCCTGGTGGTGCAGTGGTTTACCTGTTGGGTTGCAATCCGCAAGACTCATCAGTTTGAAACCACCCCCTGCTCTGCGGGAGAAAGATGGGGCTTTCTGCCCCTGGAAAGAGTTACGGGCTCAGAACTCACACAGGCAGTTCTCCCTACAAGGTGGCTGTGAGTCGGCATCGACTCCATGGGGGCAGTTTGATTTGGGTTTGTTTTCAGGTGCCTCTGAGTCCATTCCAGCTCACAGCGACCCCTGTGACAGCGTCGAACTGTACCATGGGGTTGTTAAAAGTCTTATAGGGTTGCTGTTTGATTTAACTGCAGTGGGTTTGGGGTTACTTTTTAGGGGAGCAAATCATTAGGTCTTTCTCCCAGGGAGCGAGTGGGTGGATTTAAACCACGAACCTGTGGCTTAGCAGCAGCAGTGAAGCACAATCTTGCTTGTCCAGCGAAGGGTCTTCGGAGCACATCCATTACACATCTGCTCCCCACTGACCAACTCTAAGTGTCTCATTGTCTGGCTCTCTGTATTTATGACCATGGGGGGGTGGCTACTATCTGATATTTTGCTCATTAACAACATACATGTGGCAGTCAGACATGCAGAGGTGTGGGGCGAGAGGCACACTGGCTGTGATGGTTAATGTATGCACCCACTTGGTGGCCCATGGTTCTCATGGACTAGGCAGTTATATAATGATGCAATTTGGCAGTTGTGTAATGACCCTCCATGTTGTGATCTGATAGGTCATCTACTGTTTCATATCGTGGTGATTTTCACACTAACCACCTGGTCTTTGGAACCTAACCATGCCGATAAGTGAGGAGTTGGTAATGTCAAATTATGGCACCTTTCAAAATGGTTTACATTTCCTAGAAGCATTCAGGAGCCCTGGTGGCATAGTGGAGTCCTGGTGGTGTAGTGGTTACATGCTGGGCTGGAACCATAAGGTCAGTAGTTTGAAATCACCAGCTGCTCAGTGGGAGAAAGAGGAGGCTTTCTACTCTGGTGAAGAGTTAGTCTCAGAAACCCACAGGGGCAGTTCTACCCAGTCCTGTAGGGTCCCTTTGAGCCAATACTGACTCAATAGCAATGCGTTTTGGTGGCATAGTGGTTATGCATTGGGCTACTAACCACAAGGTTCACAGTTCAAAACCACCAGCCTCTCCATGGGAGAAGGCCTGGCTTTTTACTCCCATAAAGAATTACAGTCTCAGAAACCCACAAGGGGCAATTCTACTCTGTCCTCCAAGGTCACTGTGAGTTGGAATGGACTTGATGGTGGTGAGTTAAGCTAAGAAGTATTTAATATCTGCAGTTGGACTTTGGCCACACAGAATAAAGGGGACTTTTGCAGATCATCTGTCTTTCCTTGGCAGTTACAGAGGGGCCTTCAGTGGGACAGCTGAGGTTTGCAGCTGTAACACTGCAGCCGGAAAAGACGTCATAGTGCAGACAAAATGGAAGGCACGGTGCTGTCTTGCCCTTCGGTTTCAATCTACGGAGGCCAATATCAATGGTCAGCATCGGGATCGGACACCCGCCAGGGAGAGGGACAGAACAAAGAGGAGTTGCTGGGATGTGTCACTGGTCACCAGGCTCTGATAGCCCAAGCAAATGTTCAATCCTACCTTTCTCTAAATAGGATATCGTATCCAATAATACTTTCGCTGAATAGGCTGGAGACTTGGTTGGAAGCCTTTCAATCCTGCAAAGGGCTTGTGTGAACCTGGTTGCCTGTGAATAGTGCTGACTGCACGCAGCGTGGCTGTTCTTTAGACAGCCCGCTTCCTTAGCCACCCTGCCGAAATCATTGCTTTGGTGAGGTTTATGGGACGAACCACACGGCTGACCAGCATTGCTGTTGGAGAAACAAAGCAGAAAGGGAGAACTCGTGAGTCTTATAAAGCTATTTCCTTTGAAGCAGAATTAAAGTTCACGCAATTCTAAAATCTGAACGTGGGGCGGCATTTGCAGATGATCGAAATGGGCTTCTGTTTTCTCAGAAGGCAAGCGTGGATGGCATTGTCCAGCTCAGAAGGTGGATAAAGGTGGGCTTTTTCAGTGGCCAAAGCAAGTGATCTGCCCTCAGAAACCAGCATCAGCAAAATAGCAGTTCGAATCCATCTTTTCTCATCTTGAAAAGGATATGTTTTCACTCCACATCTGTGTACAGTTACGGTCACTAGAGTGTCCTATTGCTTTGCTTCAAGAGCCCTGGTGCCTTAAAAAACATTGTTACATGGGGCTGCGATGGGGCAAAATTGACCCAACAGCACCTAACAACAATAACATAGATTCCCTTGACAACTGTGAATGGGCCGTGCCTTAGGCTGGTTCTTTAGATAGGAGGAGCCAAACCAGGGGAGTGTATATGTCTGTATAAAAGAACAAGTCGGTCAAGAATACGGTTGACACTAGGTGCAATGATGGGCTCACACACAGCACTGGTTGT